>NC_142342.1:27020000-27379000 GCF_054954075.1 Amborella trichopoda
ATTTTAGGTGTGTGTTCTTCGAAAATACAAAAAAAAACAATTTTATACGAAATAAATTGATCAAAATACCCCTGAAAAGTTTCGGGGGGTATTTTGGTCAATTAATTTGTTTTACAAATTAATTTTTTTATATTTTTATTAGGTGTGCCTTGATGATAAGAACACACTTTTGAAATTTCAATTGATTTGGATTTATAAAAAAATTAAAATTCAAACAATATTGGACATTCGTGAGCTTCAGATTGGCCAGAGAATGGCCCAGATTCAATCTGGGCCATTCGCGTATGGGCGTACAATAGTTACTCCCATATATATATATATATATATATATATATATATATACCTCTCCTTGTTTGATCACCTAAACATTTATATTGTAATTACTTTTCATTTCACACAGTCATACAATTCATGAAAGATTGCAACCTCAATGCATAATTTCTAGATTAAAATTGATATGACATCAAACCAAAGGAGGTAATTATAGTTCCAATAAAAGTAAAATTGTTCACTTTAGAATTAACTCAATTGTCTAGTACAATCATTTAACATCAAAAAATTTTAAGCCAACATAGTTTCACTAAAATTGAGTACTCCATGCACATAATTAATTAACATTATAGTTGCACGAATTTGTAAATCTATCACAAAAAATTATGATTGTTTCAGTAATACAGTTTAGACTATAGAAAGGACGATGATCTATTAACAAGCAGTTTTAGTGATACCATTAGTAGTGTGAAAGCCCAATGAAACAAGGGAGCTTGTAGAACCATCTCCGATGAAAACCCTCAAATAGAACCTCCCTAATCCTCATGTTTCCTCATGCCTGCAAAAGTGATATCATCCTCATCATCACCCACTACCAAATAGTACCTCACTACCTTTCAAGCTTCCAACATAGGTTTGCTCATGAGCGAAAACAAGCAATTCCTCACTTCCATGCCCAATCAAATTCATTAAAGGTTTTGCTCATGATCAAGTTTTTATATTGATTGTAAGCAAACACATGGGAAAGTTTTCAAAAGATAAAAGGCCTCCAATTAGCAAAGCCAATAGAAATATAAATTATATCTTCAAACATGGAATGTAAGAGATGCTGAGGAATAAAAAAGAAATAATTGAGAACCATGAGAAATGTTCATATTTCTGGATATTCCTGGTCCTCTAGAACTAATTTAAAAATGATCTTGTCACTTATAAGGAAACATGACAAAGATCCCTATTGTCTTATCTCTATATGGAAAATATCAAGTAACTCTATTCCTATTGACCTAATTGGAAGAATTCACAGCATTTCAAAAGCCATTTCATAAGAAGCAAGATGAATTCCTACATGAAAATAATAAAAAACCGAGAACTAAGTTCATCATGCTAAAGAAAAAAGAAAGGAAAATTCTTAGTGACTTAATAAAGCAGGAGAATTTCAAGTTTGGTGAGCACCATATCCAGTGTCTTAAGTGAAACCAGGAGATCGTTTCTACCATCATTTGTTACTCTGATACTTTTGAATGATAAAAGTATCATCAAATTCAAAGGAACTTTAAGATGATCTCCTTGAAAAGCCTTGTAACAGCGATCAGGAACCAAGAGATGTTCTTAAGGTTGCGCAATAGATGAATTGAAGGGTAAGCTGATGTTAACTTGTAGATTTTAAACTTGTTTATGGACAAAATTCTCGTTAGATTCCCCACATCTTAGCATAGAAAGTATATAAATTCAATACTTAGAATACATTGAAGATTTTCAATGAGAAAATGCAGTTCGTTTATACAAACTATTACTTGCTCAATTTGCCACATGGAAAGGTTAAAGAGTGAAACTAAGATTTACTCTAACTCATTCATTGCATGCTTTTAGTCAATTGTGCACTAAAGGCCCACATAATTATGCAAAAAATCTTCTATATTTTAGTATTCATCCATAAATTCCTGCTTGATTTGTCAATAATTTGGTCAAAACAATATTTCAAAGTGATCCTCAACTTAAATTTGATTATTTTAATTGAAGCATATAGTCTCAATGCAGAAACTATGCACATATACATTTTTTTTGGAGTAAGTCAATAGGGGAGAAGGCCCCCTACTCATTTTTCATAAATAAAAGTTCAATACTAAACAATTCACTATCTTACAACTTTATAACAAGGCGGTTGAGCCAAATCATGAAGTAAAAGCAGGAAAAAAAAGTCCGATGGTCGAAAGCGCCAAATAGTAGCTCCAGAACTAAAAGAATCTTTCTAGAGCTATTACATTAGCCTCCCGAAAAATATGGGAAATTGATCATATTCGTTTTGAAAGTCTATTCCAGCAGTTTACTGCAACCGTATGTAACCTCTATGGGGCTCGACAATGATCATGAATGGTATTCACAAGTAAGAATGAACCTCTTTCTACTTGGAGAGGAAATCAATATTTCTGGATGGCCAGATAAATACCTTCTTCAAGGGCAAGAACCTCCGCATAATTGTTATCGAAATGGCTTAGAAAAGGCGGCGACAAAAGTGATGAAACATGTTTCCCAACACATATGACGAAACATGGTCAATTTCCACATCATGGGTCAAAATTTATTTACAATGCTTCATTCCTATGATACTTTTTATCATTTTACACTAAAAAATGAATCCCAATGAATGTGGATGATCATTGACATATGTAATATGGCAATAAGATGAACACTGAAATGCAATAAAAATTTCACGAAAGCATGGTCCCAAAAAGGTTCTTAGTAAAAAAATTGGACTGATCTGCTCAACAAAAATTGAAAGGATTATATTGTAATATATAAACAATAACCCAATGCCTCATATCAAAGGTTACCGAATTTTTTCCTAGATTGCAAAATATCATATTAAATTTGAGCAAATCATGTAACTAAAGTGGACTTAATATAACCAAATCAATATACATCTTTGATGAAATTCATCAGCATAGGTTCACTCATATATTTGAGCCTAAAATTGGTTTCAATAGGTAGTAATATGATGATCTAAAATTGTGACTTGTATTGACATTGCATTGTATATGACTACTCTTTGTGAGTGAACGTGTGCAAACAATAAGAAAAGTCAATGTGTGTGTCAAACATCTCTTTTTTAATAAGTAGGAAACCACTAGAAAATCCCCATTAAACATCACTCAAGTTGGACATATTTATTAGTTGTTGATCTTAGATGACGCAGTTCTTCAAGATGAAGCCATAATTGACAGAGCCAATAAAAGTAGATTACTTCAAATCCTAAAATGTCCTCAATAAAACAACCAATCCTAGTTTTAATTTTAACATTTAGTACTCAATAAATAACCTGTTTGAAAGATTGAAAGGAAGCATCTAAAAATGCATCAAAACCTAATAAATTCCCAATTAAAATGCTCATTTCTTTAACTATATGTCACTCAAATTAAAACCGAATTACTAGAACTTAAGAGATGCAAATTGAATGTGAAAATCAGATAAATCCTCAACAAAGTCGATTGAAAAATCTAGAATATATGTCTCAAACTCCAATAATATGCTAATAGAAAAGAAAAACTAAATCATCATAACATAAGAGAATGCTCATTCAATACTTCAGTGACAAACAATCTTTTTTCTTACAAACATGATTCATGGGGTTCTCTTGGATGGGGCCAATAGAGATGGGAGACGTCTCCTCCAGTTTCAGTTCTCGAACTTGCTATTGAAAATACCAAAGAGTTCCCTTTTGGAATTCTTACATTTTTTGCTTGTTGAACATTAAAGCACATAATATCAAAACTTCTACATTATGTTGTTTAATTCTTCTAATTACTGTAATTCCTTCTACAAGGATGAAACATACCTATCATGGTAGAAGTTGATGTTGTAGAAGGAGAACCCATTGAAGAACTTAAACGAACCCATGCAATGGAGTCAAGATTGAAAGTTGAAGCCGAAAACCAAATAATTGAGGGCTGAGAAGGTCAAATCTAAGGTGCAATAAGGGGAAGTAATGCAAATAATGCATACCGTAGAAATTAACAAGTTCAAAAGTGATGAACAAACTCACCATTTTGCAAATACAGTTTTTCCTCTCGTTCCTCAACCAGCCCACTATAAGGTTCATCCCCTCAACCAACTCAAAATTCTGCTCAAAGTGCTATAAAATCATGCCATGTTCGAACCCACTTTAGTAAGCATGTCAAGATACCCGAGGAAAGCTGGTATGTTGATATTAGCAGTCCAAATCATGTACCAAATCTCTAGTTATCTTCAATATTGATGCATAACTACTATAACTAATGCAGCCTTGGTCTCATATGTTGTTGTCTGCATACTCCTAGGTTTGAAAGACTGAAGTGTAGTTAAGAATATGAAACCCCAGCTCCAATTTGATAATATAATATTCAACAAACTAAACTCCAATAGAACCAAACTCCATCATCAAAAAATAACATTATGCGTTTTAATTTCTACAAATTCCAGGAATATGTTTATGTTGTCCCCATCAATATCCTATGAATATAGCGTTAACTTCGCAAAAACCCATGATTTTTGTATTCTTTGAAATTGAATGTACATAACATGAAACTTCTATATAAAATGAAAATCTCACATCATCCATCTTTATTCTATAAACCCACATTCAGAAATGAAACACCCACGTCCATCGCAATTCAACAAGTAACTCTAAGAATATCAATGAGAACATGAATTCCAGTTTCTATGAATTCCAGCTCCAAATCAATCCAATGACAAATAAAATTCTCGGAATATGTTTTTGCTCTCTCCTATCAACAAGCTATGAATAGAAACCCAAGGTTCTTGTATTCTTTGAAGTTGAGAACAAAAAAATCTGAATCTTCTATCAAACAAAAATCTCACTCTATCAATCTTAACACGCACGTTTAGAGAGCTATAAGAAGCTCTGAAAACTCAGTTAATCTTTGAAACACAATTTTTTGTTATTCTTTAAGATTTGAGGTTTGCAAAAGGGAATCGAACAAATTCCTTAAAAGACTGAAAAATTATGGTTAGAATTAGGGATAATGTAAGTGTAAACCTCGATGGCCCTTACTCATCTCTCCCTTTCTGTTTCTGTCACTAACTCTGAAACCCCTCTCTCTCTCTGAACCTGTCTTTCTCCCTCAGTGAAAAATGTTCTAACTTCAAAATTCTACTCTCCCATAGATTTGTATGAAAAAGACTCTATAGATTTGTCTGAAAAAGACTTGATCACCTGCTTTACCACTTGACAAAAGATTCTCCCACAGGAGTATACTATCTATCTACTCCTTAGGGAAAAACACATGGTAGATTTAATTTTTAGATCCCAAATTTTGGAAACATAATATCAACCTAAAAAAAGAAAAAAACTCTCACTCTCCATGTGCCTTAAAAATGATCACCCAAGTTTGCATAGGAACCATCCAATTATTGGAGGGAAAAATCTAAATATTCAAGAACTCAAACCGATATTTTTTCTTTTAAAATAATCATTCAGTGATATTCAGATGGATCCCAACGTCTTGAATAATAAAAAATTCTCACAAGTAGCTATTTGCCTTAGTAGTTATTGTATAGTATGATCAAAACTTATACTACATTTTAGACCATGGTTCACCAAAAGTCCAAGAACTCAAAATATTAAACATTATTAGCTTATTATGCCTAGCCAAAAGATTCTACACTCTAGTGGGAGCATACTATACACTTACTCTAGTAAAACCCAACCAACCAATTCTATGGCTTCAAGTTTTGGATATGTAACCTCGAGGGTTAGTGACTATTGTTTTCTGTGTGAAACTGAGAGGCAAGAAAGGGCAAAGCTTCCATTGCCTTTGTTTATACATTATCAAAGGTAGAAAATGGGTTCTATCAAATGACCATAAAAAAAGTCAATCTTTCGATTCATTTTCGGTGGTCCACCAATTGTATCGACTAAATATCAAGAAAAGTTTAGAAAATAGGGAGGAGGCTTAGAGAATGATTTTGAAAGAGATTATAAAATGAAACTGGACAAATAGTACAGAAAATAAAAAAGAAAAAAAAGAGAGATAAGTGGGCCTACTTGTGAGCTTGGCACACTAGCCCGACACTCAGAGTAGGACCCGAGTTAGAGCATATCAAAGAGCAATCAGTGTCATAGTGCTGAGCTACAGACACTTGATTTTGACAATGCTTGTTCAGAGATTGAGAAGCCTTTGAAGTGAGGATGGACCACGACAATCTAGGGCTTAGCCATGGTAGTCCATAAGCTTGAGTTTAAGGGCTCTTAGAATTTCTTTGAGGATCGTAGAGATAGCTTGAGCTCATTGTGGTTTCAAGGAAGCCTAGATGAATTAGGGATAAATCTATGTCAGAGTTTAGGTTTCTAGGGTTTTAGGGGCAAGGGTTGAGTCAAAGTAGAGGCATAGTTTCCGGATGGGTCGAAAGAATTGCGTTCAAAACTCAAAGCATATCTCAAAACAAATATGGTAAGGCAATGACCCAATCTAGGCCATTGATCTCACCATGACCCTACCTGGGTTGTGCGTGATCCATGAGGGGTATGCACAACTTGGGTCCTGAGTGTGGACGCGGGGTCTCTGTCAAGAGCGCTTTCCAGCCACCTAGCCAAACTCATCGTCTAGTGTCGTTTTGTTGCTGCTAAGCATTTGTGTGGTTTAAAAACCATTTTTTATTATTTCCAATTATTTTAATTGGGACAAATTTTTGGTTTTGATTAATTAGGATGGTCAAGGGATAATCAGGGCCTAAATCTAAAGTTTAAGATATGGGTAGACTTGGGCTAACTACGCTGGATTCTAAACTAATTAGGAAGGTTTTACATAGGGTTAGGGGTAAAATAGAGTGTTTAGGGTTCCTATGTATGTTTTAAATCTTGGTTAAGTGGGGTTAAGCCAATTTAATTAGGGTTTAGTTAATGCTAGGAGTTATTTTGCATTTTCAAGTTGTTCTATGGGGTGTATTGAGAAGAGACTTTATTGCATTACCCTCTTGTAGTTTAAGCTAACAAATGGGGAATTTTTTAGGCAATTCAGTTGGGAAGTGGTCCTTCACCTGTGGTAGAAATAAAACACAAGATATCACGTTGTGATGCCCTAACCTAACCATGTTGTTTTGAAATCATTCCTAGTAAATCCTAAACATCACACATTGGGGTATTTTGGTGGGTTGAAAGCATGGTTTTGGGTCCGGGGTAGGTTTGAGAAGGCTCTAGGTCTGAACCTTATATTTTTGGGACAATCCTCTTAGCCAGAGTGGGATGTCTACCACAAGTAAAAGAACAAAAATAAATAAAATAAAATGTGCGTCATTTTTTATGGCGAGATTTAAGTTTATCGACAGCTATAGACACTCTCCCCACATGGGTGATCAAAACAATGTTGATGTTTCAAAACATAAAAGGAAAAATGACGTGCCCCCCTTTCACCAAATTTAGTGGCCAACTAAATCTTTGGATCTATAGAAACTTCACGATACGCACAAAGTAATTTTTTGGCCAAAACACTATTCCCCAACACACACACATCATTTGGTATGTAAAACTTTTACATTTCTAACCATGTTTAATAAATAAAATCCAATTTAGTGTAAACTTGAAATAAAAGCTCACTTCTTGATCCCCTCTCTATATCATAAACTAAATTGGGTTTCACTCTCTTAAAGATTCAAGAAGGTTAGAACCATTATATTTAGAAAAATGACGATAGGATGGTCTTTGACATGCAAATTGCCACGAGTCCCATGAGGTTTTGGTGGACTTCGAGGGTTTATTTGGCTAACATATGGGAAAAGGGAGATTATGTTATTTTCCCATTTTAAATTATAAAAGGAAAAGGACATATACCCCCATTCCTTATAATTGTAATTGTAGTCCCAAATATCATGGGGACCATGATAAGCTTGTGGCCCTCCATATTGTCAAGTCTTGTGCTTTTTCCTTACCTTCTCAGAGGCTTAAAATCGCAAAACATGTAATCCGTCGTCTCTATTTCTATCCTCATCCAGATAGCTCCGAAACAAAACTCATCCACATAGCGCTCAAACACAAAACACTAAACATAACGAATTTGTTTGTAATGTGTTTTTGAGTTTATTTATTTATTTTTATTTTGACAAATATTAGAAAGTTTTTTGACGATGAATACTTGTTTTTATATTTTTTTAAAAATTTTAAAAATACTCCAAGGCACAAATTGATTTTTTTAAAATCCATTTTTTCACTATTTTTCAACTTCATTTAGATATATTTTGTTTAATCATGCTGTAAATACACTTTTCATATTTTTTAAAAATTTTTATATTTTATTTTAGATTTTGTAATACTTTTTGGACCGGCTAGAACCTACTCGGTTAGGCCGGTTCAACCGATATGTTTATTGGCTACTCAGACACAGCCGTTGGTCGGTTTCCAAGGAGGGTTTGATTTTTCGAACACTGCTACATAGCATATGTATTTCCCCACCTCTCTCTCTCCCTCGCATAAAAAGCCAAAAACTTTTATATTCTTTTTGAAGTATAATATCTATTTACTCCTTCAAGTAAAAAACCAATCTAGACTTCATTTTAAAAAGTTAAATTTTGATGATGTAACCTTTTCAAGCCATAGGCTAATCCCAATAAAGATAGGAAAATTGTCTCATGTGGGCTGGACCGCATGACTACATATGCGGTCCTAAAAGTATAAAGCATCCATCTTAAAAATGAATACAAGTAGGTGTTCTATCTAAAAACAATAGAAACTAACGGTCCAAATATGTTTTACTAAAATTATTATTTTTAATTTTAAAAATATACTTATTTTTTCATATTCATGATCTCAATGTTAGAGATTACATATCCCTAAAAATTAAGTTCAAAATTTATCAAAAAATTAGATTTAGTAATCGACCTGCATTACTACATATGCACGCTTGGCTGTCCATAAAGATATTCGGCTCTTTATGCACTTGAAAACAAAAAAGTCTACCATAAACCATCCAATTGTTAGAAAGTAAGATCTAAGTATTACAAAACTCACGATTCAAAATTTTCCTTTTGAAAATAATCATCGAGTAATTCTGTAAGTGATTCCCGAAATTTTATAATGACAAAAATGACCCAGTGGTACTCTGGCCAAGGGAGTATATGTGCACTATGCTCCCGCGAGAGCATAACCTACTCTCTCCTCGTGAAAACTCGTTTTACGCTCTCCCCTTCTAAAATACGCATCCCCTCGCGCTCTTATTATTATTTATTACGATTACATGCCCTTCCTAGCCCTCATCAGCCAACCCTTGCAGCTTTGTTCTCTCTCCACTCCTCCCCTCCCCTCCCCTCCATCTCTCTCTCACTCACTCACTCACACACACACACACACCAGTTCGGGGTTTCTTTCAATTAAGAGGACGAGAAGGAAATCGTTGAAGAGGAAAAACAAAGTAATAAAAGGTACCATTCATCCCTTTCCCTTTCTCTCCATGTTTTGTGTTTTATTTTTCTTGGTTTACCATCTTACATCTCATGAAACCTAATCTGTAGTGGTGGTTTTTTATGTGGCTGTCTGGAATCGTCTATGCTTTTTTTGTCCATTTTCCATTTTAAAAGATTATATTTCTGCAATATTTTCTTGACAAATGTTATTAGGCCTGGAAAACCTGTGATCATCATGAAAATAAAGATGCAAAGTGCATTTCTTGTGTCTATCTACTTTTAAGCTTTGATTTAGTTTTAATTTGAGTAAGGGGAATTAATTGAGAAGGATTGTCATGGTTGATTCACTTAATTTGTGTCTGATTTTTGGGGTTTTCTGATCCTTTAGATAGTTGTATGTTGCATTGTTTACATGTGGTTTGTTATGGGTTTTGAGGCTTGCTAAATAAGCCCATAAGGTGTATGTCAATTCGGAGAGCCTTATTATGGGTGTGCTGCGAACTAAATTGAAAGAATGTGTGCATATCTTGGCAATGTGTATGTGACCATGTTATGTGTGCATATAAATATTAGTGTTCTTTAGAGTAATACATTCTATCTATGACTCTATAAATACGCCAAGTTTCTATAGGAACACCACTTACCATGGATTTTGACTGAGTCCAAGCCCGCTGTATCGTTCTTCATATCATCATCATGTCCTAACATTATCCTAGCAAGGGTCAATATATTCTCAAACTTGCCTTCTCCGAAACAAATTCTTCTTTAAAGTGAGCATCCAAATACCATACTGGTTCGAATCATCTTCATTGCCCTTTGAAAACTCCTGCGAAATGGATTCCCTTCTTGTTTGCTTACCAAAACACTGGTGACCCTCCCTGATCATTATTCATAAGTTGTCGGAGAAAACATCCACTACTTCATTGATTGCCCCTTGCTTCCTCATACCTTCCTCCTCTTTCATCTCCCCTGTCGTTGTGCTATTGATCACATACTCATTCCAGGGAACTTCAATCCATAGTTCTTTGTTCGTCGAGTTTCAATGTCCTTCCCATTTGGCGAACAACTCTTTATTAACCAACTGACCAATTTGGCATCCAAACTACCGAATATCTCTCTATTCCTATGGATGACACGTTTCTTCCATTGGACAAGGTCATCCTCTTTCTTTTGTTGGCAACAATCCGTTGGAAAATTTTCTTTCTTAAAGTCCTTCAAGGTGTTTCGAACTGATCTCATGATCTCAAATAGATTTATTGTATAAATAATAAATCAGTCCAAAGTGTTATTCATGAGTTTAAATGGCATTCCATCCTGTCCAACTCTAGGTTGTCTGTTAATTCACTGAGCCTGTGTTTTCCTCTCAGGAGCCCCCACATGTTATTGTTATTCTAATAGATAGAGGGAAAATCCCCGAAGTTACCGTGTCATCTAAATATTTTGTCATACTTATTGTATCAAAAGACATCTGCCTTGGTGCCTATAACACCTTGAGGAAACCTGAGGCCTATACGCCTCACCTAGGCCAAGGTGGCTTGCTTAGGTGGGCCTGCTATTGGTGGGTGCCTAGGCACCCTAGACATTTCCTTGCACACATTACCTTCCAAGTTTGATGAATTTTCAAGTAATTTGGTAGCCGATTTTGTAGCTTCTTTTCTCTGCCAAAACTTTCCAACCTCACATTTGGAATTGAATTTGGTATAGTGGGGCATTCAATTGAGACCTTCCAATTTATGAATTAACTTATGAAGGATTTTGTTTTCTTTTTGAAAAGGAATTCCGATTTTGGTTCCCCTTATCTGAGGTTAGTTAGTATAGAAACTTTTGTTATAAATGTTGGTTCACTTTCTCTGAACCCTTCTTTAAAGTTAGTCGAATTAGAAAAGTTTGTGATATACATGAAGAATACTTTATGTTACCAATATATAACAGTTGAGTTATTTTCTTCAAAAAGGAAACAAGATTTGTTTAGATCTACATGCTTTTATTCATTGAATCCATCCGTCTTCAAATCCATGTTGGAATGTACCATAGTATATGAGTTCCCATCCACTTATGAATTTCTAATTCCATTTATTCGATTGCATAGGTTTCACAGACTTGAAGTCTGAGTCTGAATAGTTCATGGGCAAACCATGCATTATTTAGAGTCTTCCTTAATCTATCCTAACTACCTGGATTAGGATTTGTGTCATTACTTATTTACTTCTTCCTTGATGGCGTCTTTGTAGACTCTTTAAGCCTCTGAAAAGAGAAATCAGCATCTTGGGTACAGACAACCTTGAAATACTGTTCTGCCCCATGGATGTTCTTCAACTCCTTAGCAGCCTGAGTGCCTGAATGTTTTGGGCTTTGAAACCCTCTTCCACAATGCATCGTACTTTAGTAGTTAGATGCTCCACTAGCTGCACAATCTCAAAATTTTTGTGTTTCATGTCGATTGTGCCCCTTATGGAAAGAATTAATCATGTAGTTGACTGTTATATAAACTTGCAACAAATTGTTCCATTGGTGAAGTTAAAATGTGGCACTCCAAACAGAGGCTGTAATATCTATAGATTTGTGGAACACTATTATGCCCATGCAACTCTGAAATTCCCAAATACCTGTTGTTATCTGTGAGATCTCCATTTTAAGTGATTTGCAATTTAGATAATTTCTAGAATCTTTGTAAATTTTCAAGCTTACAGGTTGTCATTTCCCAAACATGAGGTTGATGGATGGAGTTTCAAACCTTCGACTGCAATAAATTTTGGATTGGACCCCACTTACGCACCGAAAAGGCAAGGGAGACATTATGAATCTTGACTGCTGGTGACCATATTTCATAATGTCCTGACGTGATTGTTAATAAACCGATTTCACACTCGCGAAGATGGAATATTTGTGTGCAGTTGCCTATTGTTGTTTGAAATGGATATTTTTTTGCATGTCACAACCGGTGCCGACGAGGATTATTCTCATATGATGGGAGGCTTGTGACTGCTGTAGCTCACCCTCATATGTCTCCTTGACAACTTGTCTTCTACAGGCAAAGGATATCATCCATCCAATCTATCCAAAGTTACTATGCTTCTTGGTTGAGGCTTTGTATTCTAGGATGCTCTTGAATAATGAGTGAATTTATTGCTTTTGTTAACTGAGGTTTTTACTGGCTTGTAGGAAATCACCTAGAATTTTTCGAACACATTGTGATGATGAAATTATTTGTTCTCAATCTATTTTCTCATGTGACATCACGTACTTCCCTTTCCTCTTTCTACAAAAAGGAATTGCGGAAGGCATCTTCATAAGATGAGGCACAACCTGGTACTGAACTTCTTGCAATCCTTCTTTTGCATTATAAATTACTAATGCCTCTGTATTGTTCTTGTTTTGATGCCTTCAAAGTTAGAAGCTTATAGACAAAGCAAAGAATTAGTGGAGTTCATTAGTACAAGGAATCTACTTTAGAAACCCAAAATTTCTTTAGTGCAATCAGTTTGATACAGTTTAGGAAAAATTGAACCGGAAGGGCTAATCGGACTTGGGCCGTAAGAGGTTATTCGGCACTAACCGGTAAACCAGCCTAACTGGGCAAGTCCCGGGAGGTCAAAAAAGTGTTTAAAAAGAAAAATACAAAAGAAAATCTAATAAAATGTAAAAGGTATATTTAAAGCATGATTAAACAAAGCACATCCAAGTGAAGTTGAAAATTAATGAAAAAATGGATTTTAGAGAATCGATTTGTGCCAATGGGTATTTTTGAAATTTTCCAAACAAAGATGGGAAAAATGTAAGAATAAATATTAATGGCCAAAACAATTTCCAATCTTTGCCAAAATGATAAAGAACATTAAAAAATGCATTATAAACAAAATCCCTTATTTTTTGGAATTATATATATTTTTTTGATTTTTTTTTTAAAATACCCAGTTGGTTCACCAAAACCGGCTGAAACCGAAAGCGGCCACACTGGCTGGTTCCAATCTAACCAGGTGGTTCCGATTTGAACCTTCCGATTTTTCCTACAGTGGTTTGGCATGTAGGTATTGATCACTGGTGAAGTGCCCTATAAATTCTTAAGTCCTTATATGATAGAAGTGTGATACAATTATACTCTGTATTATCTATATGCATTTGCTGTTAAATGGGATAAATACCATTTAATTTTTATGGAGACCTTAGATTTCATTTTTTGTGAATATTTGATCTGACCAAGTTGCACACTGTTTAGAATCAGTTGTTTTCACATCATCATTCGAGCCTTATCCCAACTATTAATTAGTTGTCTTACATCTGCATTTAAATTTTTTTGGATCAACAGAGTTTATGTTTGGCACAGGTTCCTCAAGATGGTAGAACCTTCCAAAGTTATTCACATCCGTAATGTTGGACATGAAATATCAGAGGTACTTTAGATGATCTCTTGTCACTACATCATGAAACCATTTGTTAATTTGCCTGTGCTGTCTCTGACCATATTTTAATTTATTTATTTCAGCATGACCTACATCAGTTGGTGCAACCTTTTGGTGCTGTTATGAAAGTTGTGATGCTACGTGCAAAGAATCAGGTTATTAATACATTTAGGAGCTGAACTTTTTAGTGATTACTCTGTCTCTGTTTGCATGTATTTTTTTTTTTTTTTCCAATTTCATCAATATAATTGTTTCTCATATAGGCTCTTCTGCAAATGCATGATGTGGCTTCTGCTGTCAATGCATTGCAATACTATACAACCGTTCAGCCAAGTATCAGGTATGCATTGGATGATGCTCCGTATCTGATCGCTATTTTTATTGTCAAAAGATCGTCTCAGATTATATTTTACCTCAGTATGAATGAGCAAATCCAGTCATACCATTTCGTGTATTTTCCATTCAATTTTGGTGAATGTTCGTGGGATGATTTCTGACGTCTTTTAGGAAAAACTGATGCTGACTGTTATTCCTCCGTATCACATGAATACTTTTTTGGCAAGGAGTTGTTTTTCTGGTTTTTTTTTTTTAGTAACCTTGTCTCAAATGTTATTTTTCTCTTTTAGGGGTAGAAATGTTTATATTCAATTCTCGTCTCATCAAGAATTGACAACAGCGGACCAAAATGGTCAGGGACGCAATAATGGGGATCAGGTTTGTAAGATATATATTTCTAGCCATATTTTATCAGATATTGGATAGGAATTCCTCTTTCCTGTTGGTTTTTGACTTTTTGTTACTTGTGTTCAGTTGTGGTTGTTCAGTGATTTTGATAGTATATTAAGAATCTATGTAATATACAATTTTGTGGCATGTACATCTTGAGATTAGAGGAGTCTGCACATTCATTTCTTTATATTAGAAGAGTCAACAGACATTTTGCACATTAATGGGCATCTTTGAGTGATTCTAATATCCATTCTTCTGAATATTACATGGTAAAATTCTATTCCAGGTGAAGGCTTACTAAACTGAAACTAGTCCTCTTAAAGAAAGCTTCATAGTACATTAATTATTCAACAAAAGAGCTTGTCAAATGATATGCCGTAGAAAGGGAAACATTGGATTAAGGGTCATTTTAAAATGAAAACGCAAATTATGATTTTTCTCATATCCGACTCATTGTATGACAAAGCTGTTCTCTGATGGAATGGCTGGTGACTCTTTCTCTTATCTTTTATTTGCTTATCTGGTTTCTTTAATATTCTTCTCTCTCTTGTCTCTTTTCTGCTGGCCTGCTGTCGGTGGCTCAGGATTCACAGACCAATCGAATACTCTTAGTTACAGTTCATCACCTGCTCTATCCTATAACAGTGGAAGTGCTGCATCAAGTGTTTTCCCCTTATGGTTATGTGGAGAAGATTGTGACATTTCAGAAGGCCGCCGGTCAGCTTCTTCTAGTTTTCTCTATCTATTCTTTTTCTTCTATCCCTTCTTTCTGCCTTGAAGATTGTTTTGATGGTTGATGTCGTGCAGTTTTCATGCAGAACATTGTCAAGAACTCTCTTTGTTATTGAATATGGTGTTTTTGCATGCCCTTTTCAGTTATCGCTTGCAGTGACCTTAGGTAGCTAATTTGATTCAGTTGGTAAATAGTATTTGATGTTGCTGTTGCACTGGTGCAGGATTTCAGGCCCTTATTCAATACGAAGCTTTCCAAAGTGCTGTTCAGGCCCGAACTGCTCTTCAGGTATTACTTGTCACTTATGAGCCTGTCTATAGGAAACTTGGTGCTGTGGACTTATGAAAGTCTAAGATGTATTTTTTTTTCATTTTTTCTTTTTTTCTGCAGGGGCGCAATATCTATGATGGTTGCTGTCAGCTTGATGTCCAATTCTCAAAGTACATTCTTCATCTATTTCATTCTGTTTGAATTTGATTTATCAGCTTCCTATATGGTCGTTCTTGTTTTTTCCCCTGCTATTCAGTTCTCTATGTTTGCTGAAATTCTTACTTTCCCCTCTCGTTCTTTTTTCTCGCTTTTCAGTCTCACCGAGTTGCAAGTGCACTTCAACAATGAGAGATCTAGGTAATTCAGTGTTCTTTGTAGATTTTAGTTTCATTCATTGGGCCCAGAAGTGATTTACCAGTTGAAGAGTTATAGATAATTTTTACATTTAGATTATTATGAATCTGATTTCTTATACCTCTGCAGGGACTTCACAAATCCTTCCTTGCCTGCTGACCAGAAAGGAAGATCATCACAAGGAGCTATGGTACAATATTTGACCTGGGGTTTAATAGGATGGTCACTTGTATATTTCTTCCATTGCGTGTGGGCAAATACACTTGATGGAAAGTAATTGTTTTGTCTTTGTGGGTCATGTCTCTAGGACTAGTTCTTTTTGTTCTTATCGTCTGGGGCTTGTGGTTTTTAGGGCTTAAATATGGGTATTGGTGATTATGGTGACCAAAAAATTTAATCTGGTCTATATTTATTATTGGAAATGGGCTCCCAATGATATTGCTTAACTCATGTCTCTTCATATTTTTTTCCAGCAGCCTGGTTATAATGATTCAGGGGGTCTATATGGCATTCAACCTGGAGGAGGCAGGCCAGGTGCTGATCTTAAATTATAGGAATAACTTACATCGTTATCCATTCCATACAAGTTAACCAATCCCCCAAACACCATTTAAGGAGGATTTGTTTGACCCCAAAACCCTTGAGACATTCAGTCATCTCTAAAATTGATATAAGAAAAATAGAAGATATAGAGCTCAAAACATACTCCAAATGAATCCCCACTCTGTTAATCAGGACCATCCATTTGTTGGGTGTATGGTCTTGTGTGTTAAGAGCTCAAAATCATTTTTTTTTAATTGGAAATTAGTCACAAGGTTAATCAAGAAATATAAAAAAATTCAGATTCAAAAAATCCTCAAACATGTGTCGGGGATTGGTGAACGAGTACAGTATGGACCACATAGTCCATTGAATATTCCTTGTTCAATTTACCTACCTTTATTTAAAATTGCTTGCCTTCCTCTATATAAATAGTTTTTCGTCATTGTTTCTTCTGGTGCATTTTCAGCAATTTGCTGAGTGATGTTTTGTGTTTGCAGTGGCTTTTCCACAGGTGGGTGGGGTTGGTTTGGGCCCTATCCAGGTGCTGTCTTTTGCAGAACAAATTAACCCTTGTTTTCTGTTACAGGCGTTATATTAGTGAGCAACTAAGATGTGGATATGGGTTTGTTGCCTGTTGGTGATTTTTTCTCTTTCTTTATTTTTGAATTAGATGGGCGCTGCTTCATCCATTGCAGCTGCATTTGGTGGAAACTTGCCTCCAGGAATAACTGGCACTAATGACAGATGTACTCTCCTTGTTTCCAATCTAAACCCTGATGTACGTTCTCTCCCCTCTCTGCTGCTATCTTAAGCAACTTCAGTGTTTCTTACTGCTCTCTTTCTTCTCTATGTGTATGTGTGTGTGCAGAAAATCTATGAAGATAAGCTTTTCAATCTATTTTCCATATATGGAAATATATTGCGCATCAAAATGTTGAAGAACAAACCTGATCATGCGCTTATCCAAATGGGAGATGGTTTCCAAGCAGAATTGGCTGTGCACTTCTTGAAGGTTTGTTATTATTTTGATAATTTCCTTCTTGGACCTATATTAAGTGCTAGTGCTGTTTTTAGGATAGTTCGCTATGACACCCCTTACTCTGTCTGATATGATCACCACTTTGATTACTCTTTCTTGTGATCAAAGACATTACTCATTGAGCTAGAATATAGAAATTGCAGTTCATATCTATCATTTGGGGTGTGTTTTGAACGGTAGGCGTTTGAAAACATTCCTTTGACCTTGTGACATGTTAGGTAATGTTGGTTTTGATTGAGAATACTGTGGAGGTGGGTGAGATCTTTTGAAATGGTAACCTTTATTTTTAGCATTTATCCAGACCTGTAAATGAACTTTTACTTTTTGGGAGCATATTGGGAATGAAGCTTTTGCACATCTATAATTTGTGAAGATGCATCATTGATCAACCGACTAGCTGCCAATGGTTCTTCAAGTGAGGATTATCTTTTCAAACAGGTAACAAACCCACCTCCCTGGATTCTCTCCTCACTCTCACGGACACCTCAGCACCTGGACTCTCTCTTCTGCAACCCCCCCCCCCTCCTCTCTCTCCAAAAAAAGAAAAAAAAGAAGAAAAAAAGAAAAAGAAAACATGACATTCCCTAGGCTAAGCCTCCTGGCTCAGATGCAAACACAATCGCCCCCCCTGCACCCCCCCCTCCTGGCCTTCTTTGGCAGCCCAGGTCTCTCTCTCTCTCTTTCTCAAGATCGCTTCTGGGATTATTTTCTGTCATGGATTTTCATGTCCATGAAGTTCTCCAATAGATATATACTGCTTGCAGGTCTGGTGTTTTTGACCTGTATTCCTGATACAGTTTCTGATTAGTGGTCCCTTTTGTACAGTCGTTACTGTCTTTGGCGAAAACCCCATAATTTTGTCAGCTTGCTTTCATGTTTGTCTGAGAATATTCTTGATATGCTGACTACTTTTTTCTGGGCCATAGCATGAATTTTTCTTTACATTTAATCACACGATATCCATGAGCTCACCCCTTGGTTTTTCTGGCTTATTTCCTGTGGTACTCTGGCTGTTCTTCCACCCAATACCACCATCATTTTCTTTGCATTGTTTCTTCCTTACAACAACTTGGTATTCCACGGTATCCGAGAGAGAGAGAGAGAGAGAGAGAGAGAGAGAGAGAGAGAGAGAATACTTGGAAAGTGGTTTTGAGAAATGGGATAATTTAGCTGGTTAGCAATAATAATTGCCCATGAGTCCAGGATAAATGTTGCAACGGGTAGATGTGTAAGACATTATCCTTTTCTCTCGAGTCATTGCTAACTGGTTTAATTGGCTCCCAAAAGTAAATTACCTTGTGTCCGATCCTAGCAATTGATGAGTTGCATCTTAGTAATGCCATGGATGTGCTAGAACTTCATAGCCAAGATAGTCTTTTGTTTAATCATCCAAACAATGTTTTTAAACTCAGCAGACTCAGCCCCGGCCCAAGGTAATGTACAGTGCCTTAAAAGCCTTATAAAATGCAAAAGAATTGCTAAAAAATGAATTAAAGTTTTTAAAGTGAAACAAAACAAAATAAAAAACAACCTACAATTTCCAAATAAGCTCAAAATATAGTGGTTTACATTTCAGAAAAAAAAGAGGAAAATGTAAACAAAGTATAGGACAAGAAAAACTCACAAATCACTGTAAACACCTTCCAATTTTTCCCTTTCCGCCAAACAATAATTTAGTATAAGAATGTATTTCAAAAGTTCAGTTTCTTAGAACACCAAAATATTACAAGTAATGAGATTGGTGTCACAGACACCTACATATCAAGCAATTTTGAAAGACAAATTAAAAAGGAAATGGTGTTTTAATTTCGTTGGAGTTTTTTGACTTATAAGAAGATCAATATTTCAATTTTTTGAAGAAATTTTCTAGCACAAACTCAAAATTGTAAAGTGCCCCTTATACCAAAATTAAATATTGAAATAGAGCCTCTGTTAATAGCCACAATGGACAACAGCAAATTGTTGAAACAAAAGCAACTGTTATTGGTTCTTTGCTAAGAAGCCCCACCTCTCTTTTGGAGGTTATCAAGCTTTTTGGTGTTTACTGGTGTTTTAGATTCCCAATAAAATATAGCAGATGCTTGTCCTTGCTTGAATATTTTGTGTATGTAATGGCCCCCATGTATCTATGGCCGTTTTGGCCTGGGTTGACTCCTGATGTTAAAATTTGACTTTTTTTGCTTCTAGAGATGAATTCTTTTATGGTATTCATCTTGCATGGATTTCTAATTTCATATCTGAATTAGGCTGAAATGAAAGTCATGCCTTAGTTTAACCCAATTACCAAACTATCTAGAGCTTCGAAATTTCAGTTTTGCTATCGAACTTGTTCTTAATCATTTGTGAAAGACGAGGCTGATCTGTTAATTCCATAGATTTAGGTGAAAAACCCCGTCTACCACAAATATGCTCAAATTAAATGCTTATTCTATTTATCTTTCTGTGTTTATTAATGAGATCTCAGGGAGCCATGCTATTTGGGAAGCCTATGGATGTGAACTTCTCAAAGCACCCACACATTACCCCTGGGACGGACACCCATGACTACTCAGGCTCCACCCTCAACCGCTTCAACCGCAATGCAGCCAAGAGCTATCGCTACTGCTGCTCACCCACCAAGATGATCCACATCTCCACCCTCCCTCCCGAGGTCACTGAGGATGAGATCGTGGCCCACGTCGAGGAGCATGGGACTGTGGTTGGGAGCAAGCTGTTTGAGGTGAATGGAAAGAAGCAGGCCCTTGTACTCTTTGACACCGAGGAGCAGGCCACTGAGGCCCTTGTATGCAAGCATGCTACCAACATTGACCATGCAGTCATCCGCATCTCCTTCTCTCAGCTCCCTAGCCTCTAGAATCATCGTAATGCAGATGCCCGCGGGTTCTAGAATGTTTTAGAATGCCCTTGCGAGGTGAGAGAGATTGGGCTTTCCAATCATTTTCTTTTGTTGGTTTATTTGCGGTATGTTCAAGTTTAACATTGAGCTTTCTGTAGGCCTTTTGTGTTTGTTTTCTTGAGTGGGTGTAGAGACTGAATTTTGTTTTTTCTTGGCTAAATAGGTATTCAGAGCTTTGGGTTTAAGTTTCTATATTAACATTAATAATGTGTTAACGTTTTCTACTTGGATAAAACGTTTTCTACTTGATTAGGTTCTTCAACAGGTTGTCTTCTAGGTCCAACAATGATGTTGCCTTTATTAATCAACCCTTGAATCAATCGCTTCAAGTAGAAACATTTTTGGGTATCATGGGCATGGTTTCTATGCCACTTGCACCATCTGTTCTTATCGTTAACCTCAAATGGTGGTTCAGATGGTGGCGGGAGTTGAACCATGTTTTTCTTCAAGAGTAATTCCAGCACTTTTTCTAATGGGTCTTTGAGAGGAGAGAGGTTGTTCTCTCTCATTCGATTGTTATTTTGAGCATTAGCTCTAGGTTGATCCCTTCGATTTTGATTCCTACTATTATGTTGGGTGGCTGAACCCCGAGCCGGTCCATTAACGACAATTTCGTTAACTTGATCATAAGCTTTCCCCTTTTCGTTGCTCTTATTTTTATTCTGGGAAGTCGTGGTGGGTTTGTTATCGGGCTTAGTACTGAGGGGTGTCCCTCTCGCCCTTTCATGTCGTGTCACTCGCTCGATCCTGGAGTCGAAAGAGTGGGGGATACGTCCTTGGCTAAAGAAGGTCATGTATTCAGGAGCTGCATTTTCTAAGCCCATGGAGATTTTAGCTGGGTCAGTAAGTGGACATTCGATGACCCGTGTCGCCACCTCGCGGAATCAACTGATTAAATCCTCGAAGGATTCTCCTGGATTTTGTTTGGTTGCACTGAGCTCGCCCAGGGAAAGAGATCTTGGTGTCGACCCACGGTAATGATAGATCAACTGGTTGAATATTTCGTTTGGAGTTATGTGTGGTTGAGCGGTCATTATTCTCCGATGTCAGTTTAAAGCCTCACCATTCAAAGTTTGTTAAAACATGGCCTTCAATTGGTTAGGCCTGTCTGGCAAGGTTCGAACAGAGAGGAGGTACGCGTTGACGTAAATATCTGGGTCACTCTTCCCATTGAATTTGTTTTTAAACTCTGAGATGACAAACCCAGGGGGAGGTCTTTCATGCCTCAAAGGGTCTCATGAACATGGGCCTCTGGGGGTTGGATTTTGTGCATATCGATCCTTACAAGCATATCTTGTATCACTTTTTAAGGTGCCTTCTTGTTGGGTATTAGACATGAGAGTAGGTCCACCAGTCGGTGGGTTCCCAAGCATAGACTGATGAGTCGAGACTTGGGGTATATGTTGGCCTGCTTGGGCTTGTGATGGATGAG
The DNA here is from genome assembly GCF_054954075.1 of Amborella trichopoda. Taxonomy (NCBI): domain Eukaryota; kingdom Viridiplantae; phylum Streptophyta; class Magnoliopsida; order Amborellales; family Amborellaceae; genus Amborella; species Amborella trichopoda. The sequence continues at coordinate 27,041,775 of NC_142342.1, forward strand.
CCGCGGTTATCGGGGTGTTTTGATACATTTGTGCTTGAGGGGCATACTGGCCCATAGGTGTCACCGTCGGTTGCGAAAATGGCACAGTTTGTTGGACCTGATGGACTAAGGGGACCGATTGAAGAATCGGCCGACTCGATTGTGTTAGGGGTTGGCCTATATCGTTAACTTGGTTTGGGTTTGACCCGTGAGCTGGAGCATGAACAGTGTAACCTAAGTCAACCAGACTTTTAAGGGAAGTTTGGATGTCCATCTCACCTAGGGGTGATCTAAATTGACGCCTCTGCTGCTTACAATGTTCAAGACATCGGCTATACTACGGTGGCTCGAGGTTGGATTGGATCTCCTAAACCTTAGTAGGCCTTGGTTTTGAGACCGCTGCATCTCGTGGTTATCTTGGTTCGAGTTGTGGGAATTGGCGTTAGATGCCACATGAACTTCTTCCCTCGCACGGCTCCTGCTTTGGTTGCCTAAGGTCCGACGGCTCCCACTGTGGCTACGTAGGACAATGCTCGAGCGGACCCCCTGGCTGTTCAATGTTTTTCGGGCGGAGCCAACTTTTCGGACCATGCAGAGCTCAGGGTAAGGAGTGGATCCTTGGGACTCGGCTTCTAATTGAAGACCTGGACGATGGATAATGGATTGGCTCGAGTTCTGGCCGTAATCCCAAGGGATTGCGGCATACTAGTCCCTAGGTTTGGGAAGGTTCGGTTTATAGTCAGTCGTGGAGTGGTCATCATAATCGCCTTGGGTAACCGACATGATGAATTTCTTTGACCGGGATCTAGTGTCTAGGCTTAGGTAAGATCTAAACTCAATGACCTAGGGCACTCAGCCTGACTCTAGGGGCAAAACCTTAACTAAGATCAAGGCTAAGACTAGACTGGGACCTAGACTTGCTAGTTTTGGTTCAGACCCTGAACTAAGGTAAGCCTAGTCTAGCTCTAGAGGCAACTCTATGCTTACACCTACGCTAGAACCTAGACTAAGATCTAGACTAGATGGTGCACGAGTCTCGGCTCGGATCAAGGGTTGGTCTAAGTTGGACCAAGGTGTGAGTCTAAGTTGGACCAAGGTGTGAGTTATGTGTGGTTGAGCCTGGTTCGGATCTGGGCTAGGCTGGGTACAAGCCTGAACTTGGAGTCAGAGAGTTTTAATGATCAGACTAGGTATGGTCCTGGGCTGGATCAAAGATAGCTAGTAACAAGCCTTCGGCTCGGACCAAGATGGGACTTAGGTTTGAACCTGGGGGTGAACTTGGTTCGGACCTGGGCAAGTCAGGTACAGGCCTAGACTATGGACCCATAGAGTTTTGATGACCAGACCAGGTGTAGACCTGGACTGGATCAAAGATGAGCAAGGAACGAGTGATCGACTCGGACCAAGGGGGAGCCTAAGTTCAGACCAAGGCGGAACTTGGTTCGAACCTAGACTAAACTGGGTACCAGCTTAGGCTTGGACCCAAAAGGCTTAGCTCGGACCCAAAGTAGGTCTGGACTGAGATCTAAGTTAATCTACCAAAATTAAGCAAACAAAAACACGAAAAATGTTTGACATAGAATAATATAAGACTATAGGTAGGCTAGGTCTGGAGTGGGTTCCTAACTAATGAAATTCGGTTAGGCTGATATAGGTCCCCACATAGGTCCTGGCCTCCTGTTATAGGATGTTCACTAGGTCTTACTATACACGGAGTTACTTTGAGGCAAAGGATTACGGAGGGGCGCTCACAGTTAAAGTTACGTGAATCCCAACCTCCTCGACTCTCAAAGGTGGGTTCCCCTCACACCGTTAATGCATATTTTGGGGGTTTTCGAAAAATTTGTTTTCTGGTTTTTCGGGATTCCCGGTCGGTGTGTGCTAAAGTGTGTAAAGAAGCACGTAAATGAAAATAAAGTCAAGCATACATGCACACAATAAGAAAGAAAACAACTGATCGCTCAACGCTGATCGCGCCTAGCGATGCGTGCTTCGAGGCGAAACTCGCTCGAGGCACAATATTGATGGAGGGGTAAGGAACCCTTAAGAATGTATGGTCAAAGCAGCGAAACCCGACACAGTTAGTGCTAAGTCGAACGTGACCCGAGTTGAGGATGACTCGAACGGGACACGGTTCCGAGAAAGTGTAAGCAACCCTCAATCAGTATATATATATATATATATATATATATATATATATATATATATATATATATATATATATATATATATATATATATATATATATATATATATATATATATATATATATATATATATATATATATATATATATATGTATTCTTGTAAATTTGATGAGAAATAATTAAACTAATCATATTGAAAGCATGGAAAACATGGTTTCATTCAAAATTAACAAACTAAAATAAAAAAGAAAAAGTCCGGAGTAGGACAGACTTATTTGAAGCAAAATAAATTTTTTATATTTTTAAAAAATTTATTTTAAGCCAAAAATTGGTAAACAAGCACAAAAAGCTCTAGAACAGCCCTGTGGGGTCCCATAATTTTTTTGGGACCTCTGTAATAGGGCAGAACGGGTCGTGTCGCCTAAATTATTATTATTATTATTTTTTATCTTGTTGATCCTGATGAAATAAGGCTACTGAAACTTGCAGAAGCAGAAAAATCAGACTTTTTGATGAAATAAAATTAAAACAACGTGAAACAAAAGAACAACAGATAAAACAGACATGTATCAAGAAAAATATGTTTTTGGTATTTTTAAAAGTTTTATTTTGCTCCTAATTATTTTGAGCAGTCACAAGAAAGTCCCAAGACCCCGCCTAAAAAATTTCAAAAAATTATGAATTGGGTGACAGGGGAAACCAGAGAGCGTGTCACCCTGGACCTGGGTGGCACGGTCCATGTCGCTTGGGTGGCACGCTTTGTGTTGCTTGGGTGGCATGCCTAGTGTTGCCCAAATTTTTTTTTTTTTTTATATGTTTCTCTTGTATATCTTGATAAAATAAGCTTACTTTAAACTTGGCAAAACATCAAATAAAAATGTTTTTGATGAAAATAAATTAAAAATAAAGCTACAGCAGATCTAACAGAAAACTATTTTTTTGTATTTTTAAATATTTTATTTTGACCTGAAAATTTGGAAACAGTCAGAAAATGATACCTAGAATATGCCTGAAAAGTTTTAAAAGATTATGAGATTTTCGAAATTTTGATGCTCGGATCACACTGAATGATGCCCTGAGGTGGGCGCCAAACTGTTTATAGTGCAGAATCCAGCGATCTAACGATGTAGATCTCTCAGATCTGACAATTTCAATTGATAAAAAATAAATGAAAAAGCAATGGTAGAGAAAATGGGAACAATCGAATTCATATCTGAGATCAGATTTACCTAGAAACAAGTAGATCTGCTCTCAGATTTGTGTCGATCAGCAGGTCTCTGGTAGTAATAGGATGGTTGTGCCCTAGAAATAGTTTAGATCTAGGGTTGTTGTGCCCTAGTTCTAGGTTTACTCAGGCTTAAGATGAGGGTTAGGGTTTTCTTAGGGAAGGCTCTCAACTCTTCTAGGGTTTCTCTTCCAGCGTAAAGTTTCTAAAAGTCTCGTCCCTCTTTTAACCCTCTCGTTTTTCATCCTTTTTATGATCACCCAAAGTGAGTCCATCTGAACGAGGGATTTGTTGGGGCAAAGTTATTCTGTAACCGAAAAATCCCTTACTCAAACAAATCTTTAATTTGATCGACGCGGATAGCATCATGCTGCAAAACCATCCACAAGATAACCTTAAAAACACGAAAAATGATAAAAATGCATTTGGGGAAAAACGTGGCTGGGTGGCAAGCCCCATGTCACACAAATAAAAAAGGATCCAAATTGAAAATTTTCTTTTCAGGTTTATTCCTTAGCCTCTTGTGAAGCTACCAGAAAAAATTTGGGTCAAAACGGATTTTTTACTATTTTTAATGATTTGTTTGGTAAAATAGGGCATTTGCAGAATGACTTGGGCGACACGCTCTATGTCGCCTGGGCGGCATGCCTCGTGTCGCCCTTACCAAAACTTGTTCAGATTGATATGCTAATTTTTCTGTCCTATTGTTGTCATCACTAGGTTTAGTACGAACTTCTGTTGAAATTATATGATCTAAATTTTTATGCTCTAAGATTAAAGTCAATCTTCTTTTCCACACATTATAATTTTTCCCATTGAGTTTTTTTCTCTTCAATTCTAGCTTTTGATCTATCAATAATAATAAAAATAGAAATCAAGTAAAATAAATCTTGATTCTAGTTTTGATCTCATTGGGCGATAGTTCGGACTATCAAGAAAGTGAGCTCAAGAAAAATTTGCAACAACCCGTGATATGAAGTCTCATTGTGGATTAGCCTAATCAACAATTCTTCTACCTCTCTCAGTAGATGATTCCCAAAATGCAAGCAAGCAGCACTAAAAATGTTTTTAGAAGAAAATTTCTTGCTCCAGACTTGTAGAAAGAAAAAATACAGAATAATAATAATAGATGACTCCAATATGGATAATAAACAGCAGTAAATGAAAAAAATCGTATATATGTGAACATCAGAGGAGAAACCTGTGTATTATCTCAAAAAAGGTAAATAGGAATTCAAAGACTTATGATTTTCGTTTAAAGGTTTAGGACATCAATAAATAATACATTACAACAACCACTATAAGAAGGTAAAAAAAAAAAAAAAAAACTCATACCCGTTAAGAGAGAAAAAAAAAACAATCAATTTTGTAACCAATGATCATGATAAGGAATCCGGGAAAAAAAAAACAGCCTAACTGTTGGAGAAAAAAAATATATGTTGAAGAGCCAAAAAAAAAAATATATGTTGAAGAGCGAAAGAAGAAAAGGAAATAAAAGAAACTTACCTTTCTCCCTTCTCATCCTGCTCGCTATTTTCTCTCCCTAGATTCGTTACCAAAAAGAATTTGTATCGAAGAAATTTTTGTGAGAGAATTGAACATTAAAGAAGGGAACTCTCGAAGCGTTATGAGAGAGAGAGAGGGAGGATGGGGTTTTATTTGTGAGTTCAATACATTGGGTTAAAAGAACCCCTTTAGAGCATAAGGACGAACATGCACCTAGAATAAAATCAAAGTAATAGAAACAAATGGGCATAACACAATTTGTCGAGAATACCATAAGGAAAATAAAATTTGAGGAAAAAAAAGAAGAAAAAAGCCCTATGAATTTTATTTCTTAAAGGGCAAAAAAAAATTATTTCTCTCGTCTCTGAGTTCATGTTGGGTGTGTGTGGTCATTAAAAGCTTTATGAGTGTTTGTAAATGAATTTATATAGTGGAATATGAACTCAATGGGAGCGTGGTCCCGAGTGGATCATACTAAGCAAACTGTGTTTGCTGATACCGGACTGAACTTTACAAGCTTGGCCAGTCTGGTTGGAAAAAACCCATGTTACTTGGGTATAAAAAATAAACCGATAAGGGTTATGATAGATCATCCTTTGATGAAGTTGGAGTATGCCCGAAAGAGTGAGCCAAGGAACTATAACCCTTGTGTGTGATGGTCAAATACATTAAGAGTGAGGATCAAAGGGTCTTAGTAAAGGATGATGAGGTCAACAAAAGGTGGAGAGTCTATTTTCAAAAATTATTAAACGACAAACAAAGTAGAAACATAGTGGTAGAAGGAACCGTTGGTACAAGTGACGACGGAGGTCATAGATACATTCATAGGAATAGGATGTCAGAAGTGAAATAAGCTTTGAAAATGATGAAGATAGGAAACGTTTTAGGACCAGATGGTATCCCGATAAAGGTTTGGAAGTGCATGGGGGAAATTGGCATTGACTGCCTGATACAACAGTTTAACAAGGTGTTGAGAACAATAGAAATATCAGACAAATGGAGAAAAAGTATTGTGGTACCTATTTACAATGAGACATACAGAATTGTGCAAACTGTTGAGGGATCAAGCTTATGAGCCATACTATGACGCTCTAGGAAATAGTCATTGAGCAACGACTAAGGCATGAAAGGAGGGTATATAAAAATCAATTTGATTTTATGCTAAGAAGGTCAACAACTGAGGTCATTTTCCTACTTAGGCAACTAATTGAGATGTTTAGGGCAAAAGAAAAAAACCTCCACATGGTATTTATTGATCTAGAGAAAGCTTATGATAGAGTACCTCGAGATTTGATTTAACGGGTGTTGGAAAGGAAATGTATCTCTAGACACTATATAGACTTGGTGAGAGATATACACGATGAGTGGTTACTAATGTACGAATAACTAGTAGAGAGACAAGTGAGTTTTCAATAGCAATAGAAAGGGTCAACATCGAGCCCTTACCTCTTTGTCTTAGATATGGACGGCTTAACTATACACCTACAGGATGAAGTATCGTGTTGCACGTCGTTTGCAAATGACATAGTTTTGATTGATGAGACCCAAAATGGTATCAACGCAAAGTTAGAACTTTGGAGGGATGCTCTAGAATCCAAAAGGTTTTAAAATTAGTTGGACTAAAACATATTATATGGAGTGTAAATTTAGTAATAATATGAGTAGAGATGAGGAAGTAGTTAAGTTTGATGACCAGGAGGTACAAAAAAGACTGTAATTTTGATATCTTGGGTCGATAATCCAAGAAAATGGAGAGACTGAGGAAGATGTCGTACACAAAATTATAGTTGGGTGGGCGAAGTGGAGATTTGCAACTGGAATTTTATGTGATGGTCGCATACCAATGAGGCTGAAGGGCAAATTCTATAGGACATTGATGAGACCAGCTTTGCTCTATGGGGTGGAATGTTAGGCAGACAAAAAGCAATATACCCATAGAATAAGTGTAGCAGAGATGAGGATGTTGAGATGGATTCGCAATGAATCTATTCGAGAGAATTTATGTGTGGCACCAATACGCGATAAAATGAGAGAGTAAACTTAGGTAGGCTAGTCATGTGTGGTGCTGACCAAATACAACATATATTAGGAGATGCGAATTAGTTCAAGTGGAAAGACTGAAAAACGCAAGGGGTAGGCCCAAAAGTATGTAGTTGGAAGTATTTTGAAAAGATATGGGAACTTAGGGCCTCACTTAAGATATGACATTTAATATAATAGAATGGAGAACCCGGATTCATGTAGCCGACCCCAATTAATTGGAAAAGGGCTAAAATGATGATGATGAAAAGGTCAAAAAATATATGTAAGTTGTATCGTCAGCATTTGAGGTAGAAAAAAAGTGGCGAGATATGTTGAAGGAAGCAACAAACCTTGCTCTGATACCATTGTTAGTCCCAATAAAAAATATAAATAAATAAATAAACAAAATTGATAAAACAACTTACTCAAATCTGTCTTTAAATCATATGAGCGACTTAAGGTTCCAAACCAAATCTTGTAGACCAAGTCATCCAGCGATATGCAGCCTTGAGAGTTCCCTTTGGTGAATCTTATTCACCTTGCATCTCTTTTTTATCTTTCTCTATCCTTTTTCTTTCTAACATTTCTTGAGGGGTTAACCTCCTTTTATAGAGAACACATTTGGTTTGCAACTCTATCATTCATGATCTATGATTGTTGAGATCCAAGTATAACTTCTGCCTTAATTCCCTTAAGTGCAGCTAAGTAGGATTAACAAGTTGTCACCAAATTGTTAATCCTGTATAATGAGCTGAGCTAACCTTGTCATTAGTCCACTAATGAGACATATAATAGGATAAAAGATATTTAAAAATTAAATAAGTTTTGTATATCTATTGTATAAAGCAACAAAAAAGGGTAGTGATTTCATGCAACGGTTGTATCATAGTATAATGCAACGATACTTCTATAAACTCATGTTTGTGGTATTTGTATGACCCAAAATATCGCATGAAATCATTGCCCTATAGATGGTTTTTGAAAAGGGCAGCGATCTCATGCAAATACCATAAACATGAGTTTCTAGAAGTGCGTGCGAAATTTTGGATCATACAAATACCACAAACATGAGTTTTTAGAAGTGTCGTTGCATTGTACTATGATACAACCGTTGCATGAGATCACTACCCTTTTCGAGTAGTGATATACAAAATTTATCTGATGATACATGGTTTTTGAAGGTTGTGCATCATGTTATTATACAACCGTTGTATGAAATCATTACCCTATAGAAAAACAATTCTTATAATAAATCTAAACACCCCACTGGGTTTTCTTTCTAGTGACACTAGGTTTTTCCTCTCCTATTAAAGCTCAAAAATAGACCCTAGTATGTGGCATTTCCTCCTCATGTTAACTACATAGGGATTTCACATATACTACAATATGGTTTTTGTACCATTATTGAAAAATAAATTCCTAAGAGAAAATAATATGATAGGCCACATTTCCAACATCCATTGAGCCTCAAAGAAAATTGTTTAGGTTTTCGGGATCTTGGAAACAAAGATAACTATGTCCTCCATAATGGTTGACAGATACGACACTAGCATATTATACCATGCTTTTAGCCCAAAGTCCCTAAGGCTAGCCCAACCCTTGTAGTTGCGCCCACCCTGTTGTTGGGGCTTGGTCTCACCACCTCTATCTGCCTGGGTTAGCCTCTGAAGAAGCATCACAACTATCTCCTCCCCCATCTCCCTCTAAGTCTGCTTGTATTATTGTATATCTTCCATCTTTTGCTCAAAATGTGTTTTTTCTTCTGCTTGTTCACCTCCTCCCTTGTAGTTCACATGTTTTAGCCAATAACTTCTTGAACTTCCTTTTTAGGAAGTAATGGCTCCTCCACATTCGTAATCATTGACTCCAACTGCCAAAAATATACAATCTAGATTGATTGAGTCATAGTCGTCAACTTGCCTCCTTAATTGCTGGTTTGGGAGCTTCAAATTGTAATTAACGTAGACCGGCCACTCAAGCCCAATAGAAATCAATGTATTTCTCTTTGAGGCACGCTTGCACTAGAATGCAGTACAGTTTTCTCATACTTTGTAGAAAAACAAGTTTTGACTTAGTACCTCAAAAGCTATGCTCTTTAAGTAGATTGCCAAAATGCCATACAGCTCCCACCCATTCAGCAAAAAAATGATAAAATGAAAAAGGTCACAACTAGTATTAAAACTAAAAGAATGAGAAATGAGACATATGAAAGACTTGAGAGCTAGCATGGATCAATTTTAGAACGAGACTAGGTTGGATTGAAACATAGATTTCCAGTCTCCCTGCAAAGAAAGCTAAGAGGAAGAAAATGGTTTAGTGGTTTAAAATTAATAGCACTAAGTTAAGAAAATTTGTTCACAAAAATTTGTTTGATATCTCCAACAAAGCTACATTCCGGATCCTTCTACTTCTTTGAAATCTCTTTATGTAGTATTTGACCTCCTTCATGACCTAGGGGCCAATTACCACAAATAGTGGCATCCCGAGTTAGAGTAAAACTAGTATATATATATATATATATATATATGCATCATCATCAATGAATAATAAAATCTAAAATTATAATCAAACATTTAAATTTTTAAACCTTCTAATACCTGAAAATCATCATTTACCGGCAGAGGGAGTTGGTAGATCCAACTATTGATTCCATATGTCCTTAATAATCTTCACCAGCAATGCTAAAAACAAAAAATTGCATATTCTCTCAATTGCTTTATTGAGGAACCTCATGGAAAACATCTTAGCTGTCTCTGCTATCTTATGAACCTCATGGAAAACTTCTTATCAGTCTCTGCTATCTTCCACACCACCATTGTAGAAATTGTATGTGTGGTTTCTTCTTTGCACCTATCTTAGAACCTCTTGCAAGTGACTGTCTTCAACTACCCACATAACCTCCATCCTTGAGGAAGGGCAGGTATCCTCTTGATCCTAGACTGCAACCTCAATAGTAGAAGCCAGAGACAGGAAATAAGTCACAAAATGTGATGTCAGGTGCAGCTAGATCCCTCCCTTCTATGTATTATCTCATCAAATGAAAGACATTAGCATGATTGTTAAAAGAATGACCTATGTGATCTTTTGTCGGGGAAATACAATTTTTTTTTTTTTTTTTAATGATCACCCCTTATAATTTTGGCAACAAGATCACTCACAAAACAATAGAAATTCTAAAAATAAATAACACATCAATAAAATAAATCTCAACCACTTGATGCCATTCATACAACCTAATATTGTGCTTGAGAATATAAAATAAAAGATATCAGAGATTACCTCAACCGGGCTTTTTATACCCCACACTGAGTCACCACATCCAATGGCGTGGGATCTGTGGTCTAGCTTCAATCTCGAACCGGGATAAGTTGATTTCGGCCAAATTAGGTAACCACCCCTTAAAATCTCTATTAAACCTCAACCCCCAAAATTAACTTAGGCCCCTTCTAATTTTCCAGCCCTTAAAATTAACCTAGGTCTAGAGAGGAGAGAGAGTACTACTTAGGATTTTGGAAAGAGAAAATTAAAGAGAAATATAGAGGAGAGAGAGTGGGGCGTGCCCCTTCTAAGAAAGTGAGAGGTGAGAGAGAGAAAAGAGAGACAGAGAGAGGTTGTATGTGTAGAGATTGGGGGAGAACACCCCTATTTATAGTGGATATTTAAGTTTAAGGTTTCTTAAAGTTTTCTCATAGTTTGCCTCTTTCATGAGATTGAATCTAGACCATTGATCAAAGTGACTTGTGGGGTGAGAGATCTGAGCCATCCATTCCATAGATGGGCCATCAACATTATGGAAGGTGCTTAGACCATTATCCTCCTTTTCTTAAACAATTTTCCCATCAATATATTTGAATAAAATAAAATATCATGCATTCCATAAAATTACATGATCCATCTCACATATTTCATAAAGTGACGTCAAATATTATCAAGTAAATAAATACTACCAAATATAAATAAGATAACGTCAATATTTACTATCCATTCAAATTGACCATATCCCTTTAAAGCAAACTTGCTATAAAAAAAAATTTGCCATGGTCAATATTTCCTTTCCAAGATTTGACCACAAGTTACAAATCAAAGTTACCATAACTCAAAGTCTTGAACACAAAGCAATTAAAGAGAATCCAAAAGGGTGGGGCATGCCACCCCTTTGTGGCACACGTGGGCCCCCACCACATGCCATATGGTGGGCACATATGCACTTTGGGGCCCCATGAAATTTTATAAAAGGTTTTAAAATTAAATAAAACGAATTAATATATATTTGAATTTTTTACAACTTTGTAAAATCAATAACTGTATTTTTATAAGACCAAAAATTATAATTAAAATATTGAGAGATTCATAAAAATTCAAATAATAAAACTAAAATCATTTCAGTAATAAAATGAACACAATTAAATTAATATGATGAAAAAATGATCAATACGGTTTTAGGAATTCAATCTGTAATAATGGGGTACTCCACCTTCAACTGTCGACTACAGACCACACTATCTTTATCAAATCGACCCAGTGTTTCCCATGACCCACAGTCCAAGAAGGGGCTCATTAGCGGGTCACCAAAGTTAGGTCGATGAATCAAGGGGTTACAATCCCAATATGTGGATTACAGGTCCTCCCATAGAGACGAGTCAAGGTCACAATGACCTGATGCGACTACAACTCTATGGTACATAGGGGTGTCTCTCGCACATGCATACTCTTCATCCAAAGGTGGATATCTGGCTTTCCCAAATGATCTATCGATATGTATGCCATGTGATGGAACATGTATGTGGTTTTGACCCCCGTCTCAATAGGCCTACCATCACATACAAGGGTCACACAATCCCTAAGCTCACTCATCTAGGCATAAGCTCCGATCTCATTAAGGGCTGACCCAAAACCCTCATCGGTTTAATTTTTTATGCCCAGGTACCTTGGGTTTTCCAACTGACTGGCCTAGATCGATAAGCACAGTTCGACATAAGCAAACATCATTTGCTTAATATGGTCATCGATGGATCACACTCCCACTGAGTTTATGTTTCACTATAATAAAAGTGTTTCAATACACACTCATAAGGCCTTTAAAGGCCATATAAACCCAACATCTCCCATTTGGCCTTTGAAGGTCTTACATTCTCTCTTCCTCACTTTCTCTCATCTCCATCTCTCTCACATGTCTTAGAAAACCATTAGGTACAACCCCTTTTGTCAAAGGGTCTGCAATCACCAAATTTGTAGATATGTAGTTCATCTCGATCTCTTTCATTCTCACCTCATTTCTCAGGTGATAAAAATAAGGCTTAATTTGCTTGGAGTTCTTGTAAAACCGAGGCTCCTTAGAGACACAAATTGCCGTAGTGTTGTCGCAGAAAATTCGCACTACCTCACAACATACAGGATGAAAATTAAGTTCATGAAGAAACTTCTTAATCAATATGGCCTCATTGGCTGCTAGACAGCATGCCACATACTCGGATTCCATGGTGGACAAGGCCACAATATCTTGTTTCTTTGACTTCCAAGAAACTGAATCCCCTCCAAGCATAAACACATACCCAGATGTAGACTTCGCATCATCCGGATCCGCGAGATAACTTGCATATGAATATCCCTCTATTGCAATTTCAGTTCCCCCCTTATATATGAGCGCATAGTTCATGGTCCCCTTTAAATATCTAAGAATTTTTTTTACAGCTTTCCAATGCTCATCTCCTAGATTACTTTGGAAACGGCTCACCAGACTCATGACGAAGGACAAGTCAGGCCTTGTTCTCGTCTTGGCATACATAAGGGACCCAACTGCGCTCCTGTATGACACTCTCTTGATGACTCTTATATCCATGTCTTCGGTAGGACACATCTTATTACTAAGCTTCATCTTTTTGTCAATTGGGGTAGACATGGGCTTACACATACTCATATCAAACTTTTTCAGAATCCTCTTACAGTAAGTTGCTTAAGAAAGTTGGATAGTCTTCTCTCCCTTGTTTCTTATTCTCTTGATGCCCAACACATATGAAGCTTCTTCAAGATCCTTCATATCGAAGTGTTGTGCAAGGAAATTTTTCTTCTCTACTACTAAGGCAATTGAGCCACTAACAATTAGCATATCATCCACATATAACCACATCACTCCCACTGACCTTTTGATATATGCAATAATCATTATTATTCGTGAAGAACCTTGCAAGCGCAAGGGTCTCCTGGAATTTTATATACCACTGTCGTGATGCTTGTTTCAGGCCATAAAGGGATTTATTTAATTTGCATACTAGGTTCTCTTTCCCTTTCTCCTCAAATCCATCAGGTTGGGTCATGTAAATTTCTTCTTTTAAACCCATTTAGAAAGGTTGTTTTAACATCCATTTGATGAACCTCAAAGTCAAAATGGGCTGTTATAGCTATATGAATTCAGATGGATGGAAATTTGGCAACAGGGGAAAAAGTTTCCTCATAATCTATCCCTTCTTTCTGGGTGAAACCCTTTCAACCAACCTAGCTTTATATTTTTCTATTTTCCCTTCAAAGTTCAACTTTTTCTTGAAAATCCGCTTACAACCAATGGCCTTACGTTTTTGAGACAGAGGTACTAATTTCTAGACATGGCTTTTGTTAATGGAAGCATACTCATCTTTCATAACTTTTACCCAATACTCCTTTTCAGGATAGGTCAAGGCTTCATGGTGAGTTCTAGGTTCTGAATCTGGATCTTCCCCAATGTTATCAAAATGTTTACCAAGGTAGACAAAATGTTCTAGGTAAAGAGGTGGTTTACTGACTCGATTACTTTGTCTTGGTTCAGGTAAACGTTTATTAACTTTAGGGAGTTCCGAAACAGGTTAGGTTGGTTTAGAAGTTTCAAGTTTAGGGTCTCGAACTACATCCTTGTTTTTGGCCTCCTTATAAAAGTTGGCTTGTTGTCTACTCACCCTTGCTTCAAGGAACTCTTCCTCGAAGAAGTGTGCATCATGGCTTTCAATAACCGTACCGGTTTCAAGGTTGTAGAATCGATACCCCTTACCATGATTTGGTAAACCAATGAAAATGGATTTGACAGTTTTGGGTTGCAATTTGGTTCTATTTTGATGTGGGATAAGGACATGGGCTGAGCAACCCCAAACTTTCAGCTATTCAAGGGAGGGAGTACAACTTGTGAACTTTCGTGAGGAGTAAGTGGGACAGCTTTTGTGGGAGTCCGGTTAAGGATGTAATATGCTGTTAATACGACTTCTCCCCAAACTCCAATGAGAGATTTGCATGTCCCATCATACTCCTTACCATTTCTAATAAGGTCATATTGCTTCTCTCAGCTACACCATTTTGTTCAGGAGTATAAGGTATGATGTACTGATGGATGATTTCATTTTTAATGCACAATTCTTTGAAAAGGTCAGATGAATATTCCCCCCCTGTATTGATTCTAAGGACTTTAATTTTCAGGTTGGTTTGATTCTCTACCTGGTCCTTATATTCTTTGAATTTTTCTAGGGGTTCTGATTTAACATGAATAAGGTATACATGGCCATATTGTGAATGATCATCTATAAAAGAGATAAAATATCTTTTCCCACTTTTAATGGTTACATTTATAAGTCCACATACATCACTATGAATGATTTTCAATACTCTAGTAGCTCTTTTTGCCCTAGTGGTATTTTTCCTTATTAATTTTCCTTGCACACAAGTCTCGCACACATTCGATAAATCTCCCTTATAATTTTGAAGAATCCCGTCCCTTTTTAGTCTTTCCATCTGTCTGATATTAATGTGTCCTAACCTCATATGCCATAGGGTAGCATCCAATTCATTAGGGGACGAGACATAAGCAACATTCCATTTTATTTTAATAGTAAATAGCCCGTCTACAAGTCAACTAATCATGATCACATCTTTCCCCTTTTTGACCACCACTTTCTCTCTAATGAAAGTAGTTATGAATCCAGTCATAGACATCTTAGGAACCGAAACCGAAAACTTCCTCATATCAGGAGCATAAAGTGCTTGTTTTGGGATCAAGGTGCTCCCACTTTTCATTTTCAGCTCAAAATCTCCAACCCCAAGAACATCAGTCCCCCAATTTCCTCCCATGTAAATATGTTGTTATCTTGGCCCCATGGGAATGAAAGAACGGAAACCATCCTTGATGTTTGTGATATGGTCCATAGCACTTGAGCCATGACACTAAGGGGCTCCCTGAGGGTTAGCCAGCATAGACTAAAAAACCACACATGCCAATTCTTTGTTGGTCCCTCCAGATTTGTTAAAACGACAACTATTGGCTACGTAGCCCACCTTTTTGCAAATAAAGCAAGTTTGAGTCTCTCTCTTTGCTCCCTTATTTTCAAAATCTCTCCTTTTGAAAGCACTTTTCTTTCCAAAATAATTTCTTCCCTTTCCTTTCTTAAATTTAAAAGAAGGTGGAGATTTTACCATATGTATGGCTTCCCTTGTAGTTGTTGTCAGTAGTTGCCTTGAACTTTTCCTATCTTCTTTAGCTTTGATTGTAGTGATGAGTTTCTCCAGTTTTGGTGCTTTCCTTCTAGTTGAGATGGAAGATATGAAGGTCTCTCATTAATTAGGAAGTGAATTCATAAGATGAATCACTTGCATAGATCCATTAGGTTTCATGCCTGTATCTTCTAGCTCTCTGACTAGTGCGTGAAACACGTGCACATGATCTGCAAACCTAGTACCTTCTGTCATATTTAATTCATTATACCTCCTCATAGCCATGGTTTACTTCATAAGAGAGGTTTAACATACTCTCTCTCTCAAGCTTATCATAAATTTCACTTGCAGTATAGATTGACTCATACTCAGAAGCATATGAGTCAGTCATGGAAAATAAAAGAATGTACTTGCATCTCAGATTTTTCTTCTTCCAATTCGCGTACTCATCTTTAATGATTTGAGATGAGTCGTCAATTGGATGACAAGGTCGCTCTTCAAAGAGTACTTCATGCAAGTTCTCGTCATAGAGCACAAATTTGATTTTTCTTTTCCATGAAAAAAAATTTGTCCAATCAAGCCCTTCGATTTTCAGGATCTTTGAGATGAAGGTACGAGCAGCCATATATTTCTATTCTCAAGCAGAAATAAAAAAAGACTCCAAATGGCAATCAAGTAAAACAAGTGATGATACCAATGAAAGAAAGACCTATGTGATCTTTTGCCGAGGAAATACAATTTTTTTTTTATAATAATCACCCCTTATAATTTTGGTAACAAGATCACTCATAGATGGTCTTATTACAAACAATAGAAATTCAAAAAATAAATAACACATCAATAAAATAAATTTCAATTACTTGATGTCATTCATCCAACCTAATCTTGTGCTTGAGAATACAAAATAAAATAACAAGCAAATAAAAGAAAAGATGATAAAGATTACCTCAACCGGGCTTTTTTCGCCCCACACTGAGTCACCACATCCAATGGTGCGGATATGTGGTCTAGTTTCAATATCGAACCGGGATAAGCTGATTTCGGCCAAACTAGGTAACCACCCCTTAAAATCTCTACTAAACATAAACCCCCGAAATTAAATTAGGCCCCCACTAATTTTCCAACCCTTAAAATTAACCTCGGTTTAAAGAGGAGAGAGAGTACTACCTAGGATTTTGGAGAGAGAAAATTAGAGAGAGAAATGTAAAGGAGAGAGAGTGGGTCGTGCCCCGTCTAGGAGAGAGAGAGAACAGAGGGAGAAGAGAGAGGTTGTGTGTGTAGAGATTAGGGGAGGGTACCCCTATTTATAGTGGATATTTAAGTTTAGGGTTTCTTAGGGTTTTCCCATAGTATGCCTATTTCATGAGATTGAATCTAGATCGTTGATCAAAGTGACTTGTGGTGTGAGAGATCTGAGCTATCCATTCCATAGATGGGGCCATCAATATTATGGAAGGTGCTTGGACCATTAGCCCCCTTTCCTTAAACCATTTTCCCATCAATATATTTAAACTGCATTCCATAAAACTGCATGATCCATCTCACAAATTCTATAAAGATATGTCAAATATTATCACGTAAATAAATACTACCAAATAAAAATAAGATAAGGTCAATATTTACTATCCATTCAAATTGACCATACCCCTTTAAAACAAACTTGCTATAAAACAAAATATGCCATGGTCAATATTTCCCTTCCAAGATTTGACCACATGCCACAAATCAAAGTTACCATAACTCAAAGTCTTGAACACAAAGCAATTAAAGAGAATCCAAAAGGGTGGGGCATGCCACCCCTTTGTGGCACATGTGGGCCCCCACCCACATGCCACATGATGGGCCCATGTGCACTTTGGGCCCCCATGAAATTTTATAAAATGTTTTAAAATTAAATAAAACAAATGAATATACATTTGAATTTTTTACAACTTTGTAAAATCAATAACTGTACTTTTACAAGACTAAAACTCATAATTAACACAAAGATATTTATGATGAACTGGAAATACAATTTGGGGTGACTCTAATGAGTAATTTAAGAGTATTGACTCAAGAGTATTATGTTTGAGGTCATTTCCATCACTTGTATCCCCGATGCGAATAAGGAGAGAGCAGTTTGCGACCTAGGTCCGTAGGTACCAAAATGTTTGTGGACTACGAAAGCTGTAGGACAATAAGCATTGATCTGAAGTGAAAATTCCAATAGTCTCAAAATGGCCTGAGAACGTGGGTAAGGGTCTCCTAAGAACACTTGAGAAGTTTCGTCGCAATCCGATAAGTTTAAGGCAGTACATACGACAAAACAATTTTGAGAAATCTTGCCTCTACCATGCTAAGAATGGGCTTTGAACTGCAGAACCATTATCGAAGTGTTAGATGGTCTTCAAACCATTGCCATTGGATTCAGAACAATAAAAAATCCCTGAGTACCAGTTTTCGATGCGTTAGTACGCTTTTGGACGAATTTACGATCAAATTACCCAAAATGGGTAGGCTGTACACTATTACAGTGTGCCCTCGGCCAACTAGTTTCCATTAATGAAAACTATGCATCACCAATTCGGGGGCAAACTTCATAAGGTCATATCTTCCTCATCCCGCGTCAAATTGAGCTCAAATTTTGGGAACATGTTCATCTTGTCGACCCTGTTGATTTGATATGCTGCACACATAGGTGACATGGCCCGAGCCAAGAGAAATTGAATAGAGAAGTTCATTGAAAAAACCTAAAAGTGGCAGAGAAATTCCAGCCACATGTCTTGCCGATCAAACTCTCATATCATAGCGCTCGCGCATCAGATAGACCTCAAACTAGACCCATTACGAGCACAAGGTCAGAGGCTTCATTTGAGCTAAAGCTTGCATGTGATGGAAGATCGGATTCGACGCATGATGAGATCGAATTTGCTACAATTTCGACCATCGGAATCCAAACTTTGGCCAAAGTTTGCTAATTTGGAAAATAATCATTCGGGCATCAAATTGAGTCGTTCTTTTTACAGAACGATCGTGGCAACTTGTTCGTCGCGCTACAACCAAGAAATCAGTAAAAAACATTGAGAAATGTGCTGAATCATAAAATCAAGATTGCACATTTTTTTATG
Source organism: Amborella trichopoda (assembly GCF_054954075.1). Taxonomy (NCBI): domain Eukaryota; kingdom Viridiplantae; phylum Streptophyta; class Magnoliopsida; order Amborellales; family Amborellaceae; genus Amborella; species Amborella trichopoda. The sequence continues at coordinate 27,060,206 of NC_142342.1, forward strand.
TCATGATCATGATTCGAAACTTAGATTCACAGCCCAAAATTGGTACCAAAATGATCGTCTTCTCGAGCTCATCAAGAAACAGTAATCTTTCAATCTGATGGTGACCGAAAAAGCCCCGAATCAGCCATACAAAGTTTGTACAATTGAATCGCCATTATAAGGATTGATTTGAAATTACTTAGATTGTTGGTGCAGGGGCAAAATCATCATTTTGTCTCATTTTCTTAAATTTTCTTTAATTCTTTTAATACCTCATTTTCAGCAATTAGATTAAAAATTGATTGTACAATCATGTTTGGGTCCCACTTCTATATAAAGAATGTACCATCGTCATGTAAAGGGTCAGCTCCGATCAATAAAAAAAAGTTCTTTTTGCTCGAGTCTTGGGTCACAGCTTGGAGAGAGAGAAAGGAGAGAGAAAATTTAGATAGGTACCCCTAGGTAACTTTCTCTCTCCTCTGTCCCCTCCTCTCTCTTTCTCTCTCTCTTCTCTCTCTCCTCTCTCCCCTCCTCTCTTTCTCTCTCGTCTCTCTTTCTCTCTCCTCTCTCCCCTCCTCTCTTTCTCTCTCGTCTCTCTTTCTCTCTCCTCTCTCTTTCTCTCTTCTCTTTATCTATCTCTCTATTCTTTCTCTCTCCTCTTTTTTCTCTCTTCTCTCTTTCTCTCTCATCTCTCTTTCTCTCCCTTTTTTCTCTCTCCTCTCTTATTTCTCTCTTCTTTCTCTCTCTTTTTTCTTTCTCTCCTCTGTCTTGCACGGCAGTGCTCACTGTCGAGCGTGATCTCATTTTTTTCTCTTCCTTTCTCTCTCTTCTTCCTCTCTGCCTCTTCTTTCTCTCTCTTCTTCCTCTCCGCCTCTTCTTTCTCTCTCTTCTTTTCCTCCCTTTCTTCTTTCTCTCCTCTGTCTCACACGGCAGTTCTCACTGCCGAGTGTGATATCCTTTCTCTCTCTTTTATCTCTCTATTCTTTTCTCTCTCTTCTTCTTCTCTCTCTCCCTCTTCTTTCTCTCTCTTTCTTCTTTCTATCCTCTGTCTCGCACGACAGTGCTCATTGCCGAGCGTAATCCCCTTTTGCTCTCTTCTGCCTCTCTTCTTTTTTTCTCTTCCTTCTTTCTCTCCTTTGTCTCGCACGGCCGTGTTCACTGCCGAGCATGATCTCTTTTCCCCTCTCTTCTTTTCTCTCTCATCTTTCTTTCTCTTCTTTCACTCTCTTCTTTGCTCTCTTTTCTTTTCTCTTTCATTTTTCTCTCTCGTCTTTCCTCTCTCATCTTTCTCTCTTTTGTTTTCTCTTTCTTCTTTCCTCTCTTTTATTTTCTCTCTCTTATTTCCTCTCTTTTCTTTTCTCGCTCTTCTTTCTCTCTCTTTGCCTCCCTCTTCTTTCTCTCTCTTCTTTCCTCTCTTCTTTCCTCTCTTCTTTCTCTCTCTTCTTTCTCTCTTCTCTTCCTTCTTCTGTTGTGCACGATAGTGAATGATGTTGAGCACGATTTTCTCTCTCTTTCCCCTCAGTCTTGCACGGCAAAGAGTACTACTGAGTGCCGAACGTGACCCTTTCTCTCTTCTCTTTACTTTCTGTTTTGTACAGTAGTGTACGTTGCCGAGCACAATTTCCTCTCTTCCTTTTTCTTCTTTCCTTTCTCTCTCTTTCTTCCTCTTTTCTTTCTCTCTCTTTCTGCGTCTTTCCTTTCTCTCCCTTGCTTTCTTTCTTTTCTTTCTTCTTCTTTCCTTTCTCTCTCTTCTTCTTCTCTTACTCTTTCTTCTTATTCCCTTTCTTTCTCTTCCTCTTTCTTTTCACTCTCCTCTCCTTTCCTTTTCTCTCTAGTCTCTTTTCTTTTTTTGTCATGCATGATAATGAACACTGTCGAGCACGACTTTTTTTCTCTTTCTTCTCAGTCTCGCACGACAACAAAAACTGCCTAGCGCGACCCTCTCTTTCCTCTCTCTCTTTTCTGTCTCATACGGCAGTGGGTGCTGTTAAGCGTTACCCTCTCTTTCTCATCCTTTTGTGTCGCACGGTAGTGAATGCTGCCGAGTGTGACTCTCTCCTTTCCTTCTTCCTTTTGTCTCGCATGACATTGAACACTGCCAAGTGGGACCTTTCTTGCTTCCTTCTTTCTGCCCTATGCAGTAGCACATACTATCGGGCATTGTCTTTCTCTCTCCTTCTTTTCTGTTTTGCACGGCAGTGTATGTCACCGAGCAGGATTTCTCCTTCCCCCTCTTCCCCCTCCTGCCCCCTTTTTTTTTCTTTGTTTAATCAAAGGGCATGCGAAGCCTTTTACAGCTATGTTAGTCTCGACATCGAGCAGCCTAGCCATCATGCTGGTCTAGTTACTGGGCCCATCTAACTGCCATGTCAGATCAGTCGTTGTGCCAGACCACCCACTGTGGCAGTCTTATTGACGAGTATCCTAACCGTCGTGCCGGTATGATTACCGAGCCCTTCTATCTGCTGTGCCTAACTAACCTCTGTGCCGGTCTTGCCATTGTGTCAGTCTAGCTGCTTGATTAAACTTCTTCCCTCCTTTTTACCTTCACTCATCTGCTTTCTTATATCCTACTCAATTCTCATTTTATTATTGTAAAATATGTACTAAGGGTTCTTTGTCAAGGAGACGTCGGAAGGCTGTCGAATTGATACGAACTCATTCATGTCATTTTCCATTTTTCTTTGAGTACACATGCCTGTGTGTGCTCACCCTATGACAAGGTGGGTCCTCAGACCTATTTGTCTATACTCAAATGTGTGTGTGTAACTGTAGGAAAGAAGAAATAGGTTAGAGGAGGCGATTTCGAACCGGTTATAAGCCCGAGGGGCATTCTAATGTGATCTAAGAGGATGCCCACGCGAGTTAGTTCGAGTGCGTCACGAAGCGTGGTGATGTAAGTCCCATCTCACACCTTAATTCCTCTCTCACAGGTTGGTAATCCTACCAGTGTCCTTTCGACATGATTCGCGAGAGAGCGGTCTTAGGTCCCGTGTCCATATCGAACCCGGAGCTAATTCATCAGGTTACCCCGAATCGAGGGCGAGATGGAGGGATCTAACTAGCTTGGCGACTCTAATGGGGACACACTACCCCATAGTCGGATCATCCTTGTTTGGCTTGCCTTTCTTTTGTTTCCTGTTCACTTTACACACACATGTCTTCGGGTTTATGTAACCCTTTCATCCGAGTCGGGGAATTTTTGATCCTCGCACACGTGAGTCCGCTTTTGGAGTAGGTTCCGCGAACCTCGTTCCTGACCTTGCTTCTGAGTGTTGAACCTGTGTCATGCTCCCAGGTCTTGACCAATGTTGGTGCGAGGAGGGACCTAGAAGTCCCTCACTCCCCATCTCCTAGCCTTGGTGGACCCTCCACCAAGGCACCTTGCATGGGTGATGCATTAGCCACCGTACATAGCATGCACACTACTATTGGCAAGTCACTTTCCGGTCTTACTGCTCGGGGCAGTTGAAAGGCAATCCCTTCCCTTCCTACGCATGACAGTCTAGCTACCAAAGCTTCTGTGAATCACTGTAAGGCCACCCCCCATGTTCTACCACATTGGGCTTCTATAACTAGAGGCTTGACACACGGAGGAGGAGGTCCTACGGCTGTCACCCCCCACACACGCATCAGGGCTCGTGGTCCACCCACTCGAGCCACATTTTGGGGCAACCCTCAGGCTCCCCTGAACCACTATCCGGGCTCAGGTCCTCTTAGACCTGGCCCCGTATACTTGATGCATACATACGACACTACTCACGAAAGTCATTTGATTGCGCTTAGCCGAGTGTAGGAGAGAGGACCCCCTCGTCAACACATGCCTACTCATTCTATGATGGGTGGTCACAAAGCCACTCACTCACAAACACATGCTTGCAATCCTGGCCTCTTAAAGCCTGACCCATTGCTCGAGCCCGGGTTGACCCTTAGGTCACCCAGAACCCTTCTGCAAATGGAACACACGTGCTACCCCCAAGGATGACTCCAAGCTCCCAATAAAAATGTCACTGACAGATGTCTCCTCCCCCGTTCATCCCTTCTCTTCCTGACAAACCGCTCAGGACTTGGTACTCGAAGGCTTTTCCTAAGAGTACAATCTTGAGGAACCCTCTTCACACTGCCACAAAAGAGCTTGGGGCAAGGCTCTTTTGGGGGATGGAGTCTTCCATCCCTCGTCTCTCCCCAAGCCGAGATAGGAATCTGATCTGACCCCTGTTTCTGGCACACATTCCCTGCCACATCTCATGGAGACAGCTTGCTTGTGTTTGAAGAAAGCGAACCTTTCGCAATCATGGTCCTAGTCTCAATTATGGAGAGAAGTACACTAGAACTTGAGAGCTAAACTTGATCGAGACCTGCGAATAGTCCCAAGTGAAGAAGCCAAGATACATGGGGCAACCAAGCCTACTGACCCCTTAGTCGATAATCCCTTTCATCTACTACAGGCTGCGGTAGAGCGTAAGATAAAAGAGTCTTGCATGGTTGTTAACGTCGTAGGAGACGACTCAATCGTGTAGTCCCTACGGTCCCAAGACCGTCATGAACCGGTCTTGACCAAGTCAGCGTACAAGGCTCGTGCTCAGTCGGGGCTTGCTGAACCCTTACTAACCGACTTGCCGCACGCAGTTCGATATATGCGTCGGACGCCGTCAGTACAAGAGATCAATCCTTTAAGGAAACTTTTAGTGTAATGGTCGTTAACGAACCCAATGATGACCAAGAAGGCCATATGAATCGGTTCGAGGACATGATTCGAAAGATGACGGAGAATATTGACCTGATGGAGAGTACCCGGCCTCCTGGGAACTCAGCACACCAGGAAGCCAATTCTCCTCATATGTCTAATCCAGTCTTGAGGCAGTCATCTCAAGCCCATGACCATTCCTTCTCTCCTCAGGTCTCTCAAATTGACATTGATGCCATGGTCACCCGTAGCTTGCAAGGCAGATAGATCCCGAGCATCCAAGCTTCAACTCTTTATCAGAAGCCCTACCCAGCATATATCGACCAGCTCCCGTTTCCCTCAAATTATCAGAAAGGGAAACTTTCACTCTTCAACGGAATGAGTTTGCCTCATCAGCACATTGCCCACTCAAGAAACATGTCAAGAAAACAACCACTAATGGTAGGCTTCTTCTCCATCAGTTTGTTGAACCCTTGATGGGCCAGCATTCAAGTGGTATGCAAGACTTCCTCTGAATTTAGTGCAGACCTGGGAAGAAATGGAGCAGTTGTTTTACAAACGCTTCTATGAGGTTGAAAGGAAAGTCCAAACTATTGATCTTCTCATGATGAGCCAGAATCTAGATGAGCCGGTCGATCAGTTCATCGTCAAATGGAGAGATCTAGCTACACATCAAGCTACTCCCATGCCAGAAATCGACATAGTCCAAACATGTGTGCACAACATGCGGTCGAAAATCTCCCTGCATGTTGAGGTGTCAAATCCAACCTCTAAATCGGAATTGATTTCCAAAGTAGTCCAGATAGAGAGTCTATTTAAGCACCATGGCAAGCTTCAAACTTCAGCATCAAGTGGAGAAAACAATCAGAGTTCAAACAATAATCATTGCAATTCTTGGGGCAGTCAACAAAAAGGTGTGATCAATGCTACTGTCACTATGTCAGACCCCAAGAAGGCTTCACCTCAAACCCTAGATTTCTCTAAGGGGGTGAACCCTCCAAGTTCTCAAGGGAAACATCAGGCAAGTCACAAAACCCAGTTCTACAATAAGGTGCCTCCATCTCGGTGACTCTATGTCGAGAAGATGTGCCTGGCTTTAATCTTCGCAGTCCAAAAGATTCGTCATTATCTCCTTGGTCATGAGGTGCAGCTTATCTCGAAAGCTGACCCCATCAAGTTGCTCATGACTCGTCCTTACCTCTCAGGATGCTTGGCTAAATGGGCACTATTACTAATGGAGTTCGACATCAAGTATGTGCTGTAAAAAGCCGTCAAAGGTTAAGCGCTGGCTGATTTCTTGGCAGCACATCCTGTACCGGCAGAATCACCCTTGTCAAGTGACCTCCCCGATGAGGAAGTGTTTTGCACTGAGCTAGTTTATGATTAGAAGCTGTACTTTGACAGGGCTTTTCAGTCTGAACGAGGTGGTGCCGGAATAGTATTCTTGACCTCGCAAGATGGTGTCATTCCCTTGTCCTTCTCCCTCGTAAAAGCTGACTTGCACAACGAGGCTGATTATCAGGCCCTCATAATAGGGCCTGAGGTTGCTTTAGATCTAGAACTGGAGCAGTTAGCCATTTTCGGCGACTCTGAGCTGGTAATATGACAACTCAAAGGGATATATGATGTGAGGAAAGATAATCTCAAGCCCTGTCATGACACTGCGAAAACTGTGATGGAGAACCTCGATGATTTTTCCTTAAGGCATATCCCTAGAAGGTTAAATTCTCAAGTCGATGCCTTGGCCAAGCTCGGTGCCACTATTCAAATCTCATTAAAGGAACCCATGTCTATATGGGTAGCAGAGTGGAGGCACATTGAGCTGGTTAGAGAGGTAGATGGGGACGATGAAAGGATTATCTTCCCAAAATTCCCTCCTTATCCATTCGGGCCACTTCTCGTTGCTAAGGATGCTCTTGAAGCTGAAAAGGAGGCAAAGCAAGACCAAGGTGACGAGTCTGAAAGACGAGAGGAGGAAATCTTTGATCCAATATGTGCTGAGATTGAACAAGTTGAGGATTGGAGGGACCCAATAATCAACTTTCTTAAACACGGTCGGCTACTGGAGGAGTGCATTGAGCGCAAAAGTATACAAAGAATGTCCACCAAATACCCTCTTATTGAGGGAGATGCTATCTTTCAACCATCATTCGATGGTATCCTTCTCTGATGCGTTGACAAAAAAGGGGCAAAACAAGTACTGAAGAAGTGCATGCCGGGATCTGTGGCCTTCATTAGTTTGGTCCTAAACTCTATGAATGAATATGCAGGTTGGGGTATTACTGGCCGTCAATGGTTGCGGATTCATTGTCCTATGCTAAAAGGTGCCAAGTGTGCCAAATACATTCAAACCTCATTCACCAGCCATCACAACCTCTGCATCCTACGGTGATGTCATGGCCCTTTTCACAATGGGATTTGGATATTGTCGGACCCATCGACCGTCCCTCAGCATTGGGTCACAATTTCATTCTAGCTGCTATAGATTACTTCTCCAAATGGGCTGAAGGGATCCCCCTCAAACATGTCCCTAGAGAATCAGTAGCCAACTTTGTGTGACATCACATGTAAGGACCAAGACCTTCTGGCATGTTGAAGTGCATTGGCAAGTGGCTAGCACATGTGAATGCCACCGTGCGCAATAGGATGCAGAAGACATTGTCGAGCGCCTTCATGCTGCCATGTACGTAAGTTACCACTGCGTGTGAGTGTTGCCATGTGCGTATGTCACCGCTGTGTGGGAGTGCTGCTGTGTGCGTAAGTCACCACAGTGCGTGAGTGCTACTGTACATGTAAGTCACCGCCGTGCACGTAAGTCACCGTCGTGCGTGAGTGTTGCCTAGCGTTTAATGCCCTGCCATGCATGAGTGCTGCCGTGCGCAATGTGGATGAGTGCTTCCATGTGTGATGTGGGTGTGAGGTGCCATGTGCGATGTGAGCCATCAGGTCCAGCTATATAGGGTAGTCTAGGGGACTTCCTCTTCTCTTTTTTTATGTTTATGAATCACTTGTCCCATGCTTGTTGCTTTGTGTGCCATGTGAATGCCACTTGCAAAGTGTGTGCCATGTAGAGTCCCCTTGATGCCACTTGTTGTTTGCATGCTACCCCTTTTATTTCCTATTTATTCATCCCTTCACACCCCTCTCAAGAGTTTGCTCTCTCTCAGCCACGTTTTTCCCCTTTAAGCCCTTAGAGCCTCAAGCTTGAGACTCTCCATTGAAAGCTTGACCTTGGAGAACAACTGTGTAGGAACTTGGAACCTTTGGTGCATGTAAGTAGATTCATTTTCCACGCTTCTATGCTTTGTGATACATGTTTTTTTTGGTTAGTTCATTCAAGTATGAAAATCAAGAAAAATTATGTGTTTGTGACTGTAAATATGAGCATGAATATGCAAATCCTGAAGTTTAAGCTTCATTATTGATACAATTTGGAATATGTATGTGGCTGTACGTTGCCAAATTTATGTTAGAAGGAGCCCTGATTTTCTAGGATTTTGCATGATAGATTGAGCATTGAATATATTATGATGATTATAAAAATCGATGGAAATAAACCCTTACGAATCTAGTTAAAGATGAAAACAACCTTCCATTAATGCCTATTTTGGTTTGCAATTTACTATTCACTCTTTGAAATGTGCCAAAATTTGAATGATAAATTTATCAATTTTTCAGAAAAATGCATGCTCTGTAAATTGAACTTTTCATTGACTTTTATATTTCCAAATGAGCGCAAAGAAGTTTTAAATGAAATATGCGTGTGTCTACTGTGATTTTCCTATTTAAAGCTCAGTTTAAATTCTTTAAAGACTGTTGCTCATTTTGGATTAAATTGTTCACAAGTCAAATGGTATCCAAATGACTTAAAACTACTTTTAAATAAAATATGGGTGTGTCTAATTCAAAAATGGTATCGAAACCATTCCAAAATTCTCTATGGTTTGGCAAGTATGCCCCTTTTTCTATGAATAGGTTACATGTTTTTGTATGCCCCTTTTTCATTGTTGTGTATGCAGAAATTTCCAGAACTGTTACATGTTTTTATATTGTACTGTTTACTGACCAAATCATGTCCAAATAAGTCCAAACCACTCTTAAATGAAATATTAGTGAGTTGAATTCAAAAATACTTTTGAAACCATGTCAAAATGCTTTATGATTTGGGAATTATGCTTCTTTTTCTATAAAGGTGTCACTTACCATGTGATAGTGCCATGTGATAAGTGTTATGTGACAAGTGTTAGGTGACGAGGGTTATGTGATAAGTGTTATGTGATAATTGCCATGTGATAAGTGTTATGTGATAAGGGCCATGTGATAAGTGTTATGTGATAAGGACCATGTGATAAGTGTTATGTGATAAGTGATAAGTTTCATGTGATAAGTGCCATGTGATAAGTGCAATGTGATCAGTGTTATGTGATAAGTGTTATGTTATAATTGCCATGTGATAAGTGTTTTGTGATAAGTGCCATGTGATAAGTGTTATGTGATAAGTAGCATGTGATAAGTGCTATGTGATAAGTTCCATGTGATAAGTGCTTTGTGATTAGTTCCATGTGATAAGTGCTATGTGATATGACATGTGTGGTCAGCCATGTGATAAGTGCTGTGATAAGGCCCATGTGGTTAGTGATGTATTTGCATGATATTGAGACAAGCAAAGTGATATGTGATTTATTGGCATGCTTTGAGTCTATTGCATGGCCATGATATGATAAGTGATATGTGATCCAGTGGCGTGCTTTGAGCATATTGCATGGCCAACTGGTGCCGGCAGTTTCCCTAACTCCCTATGATAGCAGGGGAGTTAGGATGAGTGCGTGATGGGAGGGTCGAATCCCCCAAAATTCTATGTGATGCAAAAAGAAAAGTGAACCGTGTCTTGCAAGAAACGTGCCTGCCCCAAAGCGCACTAGGGACTTTGTGTGTGTGTGTGAAGGCATTATTGCATGGGTCAGTCATTGTCATTGTCTTCAGGAGGCTTGCACCTCTCGCATTCTCGGGACATGGGGGAGTGGATAAAGCCGAAAGATGGAAGAGGCAGGTAGAAATCAGTGGAGCAATATGCAGCCAAATTTGCGGAGCTCTCTCGATATGCACCCCACATCATCAATACAGAGGCGTGTAAGGCAAGCAAGTTTAAAAGGGGCCTCCGGCCTGACATCAGAGGGAGAGTAATATCAGCCAAACTCAAGATGTTCTTCCCGTTAGTGGACCTTACTATGAAGATTGAGAGAGATTGCGAGGAGTTTTAGTTAAGGAAAGAAGTGAGAGGAAAGTTCGTGCCATCTGGGAGTTTTGGTAGGAAAGACTTTAGGGGAAAGCCTAATTAGGGTTGCACGAAATTTTAAAAGACGTTCCCAAGCAACTTTTGCTACAAGAAGTTTAACAAATGTCTTAAGTGTGGCAAGCCTGGCCATTGGATCAAGGACTGTCCTATAATAAAGCTGGAGAACAGATCAACGACTCAAGGTCAGGTATTTGCACTTGCAGAACAGGAGACCAAGGCGTCTACCTCAGTAATCAGAGGTAAGCTCTTTGCTTGTGAATGAGAAGCTAGAAATTTGATTGATCCTGATTTTGTTCTCACTCTTTCTTTGCCCTCATTTTGTATGTTACCTAAGCATTGAATTTGTACTTCTTGATCATGCCTTAGTTTGTGCACACCTCCTTGAGGGACTTTTTAGTGACTGGCTTAGAGTTTAGATACTGTGTGATAGAGATGGGAGATAGAGTCTTGCCCATAATTGGATTCCTTTGGATGCTTAGGATTTTGTCGCTTTCCTGGGCATAAGATGGTTGTGTGTGCTTTTGCCTCAGTAGATTGTTTGGAGTAAGAGCGCCACTTTCAGAAACCACCCCCCCATTTATCCGATGATCAAGGATACGATTTTGAGGACAAATCTATTTTTAAAAGGGGATTATGTAAAGACCAGAACCTTCCGGCGTGTTAAAGTGCACTAGCAAGGGATCGACACTTGTGGATGCCGTCATGCGCAACAGGAAGCAGAAGAGACCGTCGAGCACCTTCAGGCTGCCATGTGCATAAGTTACCACCATGCGTGAGTGCTGCTGTGTGTGTAAGTCACTGGCGTTTGTGAGTACTGTCATGTGCATAAGTCATCAAAGCGCTTGAGTACTGTCGTACGCGTAAGTCACCACCGTGCATGAGTGCTGCCATGCGCGTAAGTCACTGTCGTGCGTGAGTGCTGTCGTGCGCGTAGGTCATCATCGTACGTGAGTACTGCTGAGCGAGTAAGTCACCACCATGCGTGAGTGCTGCCGTGCACAATGTGGATGGGCGTTGCCGTGTGTGATGTGGGTGTGAGCTGCCGTGTGCGATGTGGGCTGTCGGGCGCAGCTGTATAGGGTAGTCCAGGGGACTTACTCTTTTGTTCTCTTATGTTTATGAATCACTTGTCCCATGCTTGTTGCTTTGTGTGCCATGTGAATGCCACTTATAAAGTGTGTACCATGTGGAGGCCCTTTGATGCCGCTTGTTGTTTGCATGCTACCCCTTCCTTTTCTTATTTATTCACCCCTTCACACCCCTCTCAAGAGTTTGCTCTCTCTCAGCCACTTTTTTCCCCTTTAATCCCTTAGAGGCTCAAGCTTGAGATCCTCCATTGAAAGCTTAACCTTGGAGAAAAACTATGTAGGGAACTTGGAACCTTTGGTGCATGTAAGTAGATTCATTTTCCATGCTTCTATGCTTTGTGATACATGTTTTTGGTTAGTTCATTCAAGTATGAAATTCAAGAAAAATTATGTGTGTGTGACTGTAAATATGAGTGTGAATATGAAAATCATGAAGTTTAATCTTGATTATTGATACAATTTGGAATACGCATGTGGCTGTACGCTGCAAAATTTGTGGTAGAAGGAGCCCTGATTTTCTAGGATTTTGCATGACAGATTGAGTGTTGAATATATTTATGATGATTATGAAAATTGATGGAAATAAACCCTTATGAATCTAGTTTAAGATGAAAATAACCTTGCATTAATGGTTATTTTGGTTTAAAATTTACTATTCACTCTTTGAAGTGTGTCAAAATTTGGATATGAAATTCTGCAATTTTCCAGAAAGGTATATGCTCTGTAAATTGAACTTTTCATTAACTCATATATATCCAAATGAGCTCAAACAAGTTTTAAATAAAAGATAAGTGTATCTACTATAGATTTTTCTATTTAAAATCAGTTGAAATTATTTACAGATTGGGAGCTATATCTCTGTTTGTGAGTGCATGTCACTGTTATCAGTTGCAGTAATTTCTAGAACTGTTGCTCATTTTGTATTAAATATTTCACTGGTCAAATGGTATCCAAATGACTGAAAATTACTTTTAAATGAAATATGGGTGTCTAATTCAAAAGTTGTTATGGAAACATGCCAAAATTCTCTGTGCCCCTTTTTCTATGAATAGGTTACTGTTGTGAATGCAGAAATTTCCAAAACTGTTGCATGTTTTTGTATTGTACTGTTTACCGATGAAATCATGTCCAAATGAGTCCAAACAACTTTTAAATGAAATATTAGTGAGTTGAATTCAAAATTGATTTTGAAACCATGGCAAAATGATTTATGGTTTGGGAATTATGCTGCTTTTTCTATGAAGGTGTCAACTGCCATTTGACAAGTGCCACGTGATAAGTGTTGTGACAAGTGTTTGTTATATGTAATTTTTTACGCACCTCAACCCTTCAATCAAATAAAGGATAAGAGCTGGCTAGAGCCCGTACACCACGGTGCATAAAACATAGCAACGCGGAAAACAATAGCCGTAGAAGAAATATGCCTCGAATAAAGATGATCAAAGAAAGAGCGCTTACACGAACAGGAGTCGATGCCTTTCCCCACCACCGCGTGTATAGGAGCCAGATAGGCATGCCAAATGACCATTGTCATATTCCAAGAAACAAGGAAGTGGGCCCGAGCTCGAATGGACCGACCCAGCGGCCCTGAGCCCGGACCATCGCAAAGTAGGGAAGAGGCATGACTTTCGCCGTACGGCCTCATCGAACCAGTCATCGGCCATCGCGATCTCCGGCCACTCCTCGACGAGCTCACATCTTCTTTCTTGCAGCAAGGGAGTAGCCGAAAGCCTCAGACACCCACGAAAAGCTTCGACGAAATCCTTCCCTTTGACAAAAAAGCACGAAAAACAAGCCTCCTCCAAGAAAAGAGAAGAAAGGAGGCCTGAACCACTGGTGCCCAAATATTCAGAACGACGTCTTAGCCCTTCGCAAAAGAAAACTCGGCCGCATGAAAGCTGATGCCGAGAAAAGAACACTTTCAGGAAGAGAACTTAAGTCAGACACGACGAGCAGCATTCAAAGCAAAATAGAAAGAGGCACAAAGCCCAAGGTCACAAAAATAAAAGCAAAAAAGTCCCCATCGCCAGAAATCCCTTTTTCGACTATCCATTGAAAGTCTAAGAAATAATGCAGAAGCAAATCAAAACCTACTACAAAAAAAAAGAAGGCACACAAAGGAAACTTTCTCTGGGCTTGCAAATGACTCAAAGACGCCACAGAGATCATCAAAGCGTTCATAAACACCAACCGAGTGCCTCCATCCATGAAGGAGATTGCAGAAAAAACGATCAAAAGATATCAAAACGATCACAAAAAAACAAACGACAAGAATGCAACAAAAGATCAACCAAACTCATGCTGCAATTTCCCGAGTAGAGCTCTCAAGGTTTTGATAATGGCGGCAGGCTCCTTAGAGAAGGACAAGTTTGTCATATGTGCAAAAGAGTTTAAGGGAATTTTGGTCATTGTACCCAATTTCAAGACTTTATTTTAATTACTTTTAATTGTATTTAGGCTTAGTTTTTGAGTATCCACCCCTGTTTGTGGAAAACTCTATATAAACAGGCTTAAGTCAATTGTGAAAGGGGGATTACAAATCAATAAAGAAGAGGCATTACACTTGATTCTGCTTGTCTTTTCTCTTAGCCCTAGCATCTCAATAAGAGGAGAGAAAAAACTTTTGCAGAAGAGGAAAATACCCCCGATCACGTGGGTATGCACTTTCCTTTTCTTGAAGACGTTTATCGCTTTTGAAACTTTCTCTCTTCTTCTCCCACATGCATAATCCCACGCACGTCAAAGACTGCGTGGACCTGAGCAAACCAAAAGGGGTCCGAGCTAACATGCGTCCACATCTAATCCCTCTTCCTCACTTTGACAGCCCAAGGGGAAAGACATAGTTTCCCATTCTTTCATTCGATCAACGAAAAAGAAGCCAACCCATGCACGAAGAATCAAGACATCCATCGAAATCTAGACTTGAGAGGAGAGAAGTGGGTCATAGCATTTGAAGAGAGTCCTTGATCAAACCGCATTGGTGAACAGCTGGAGGGCTTTCGTAACTGATCTAAGAGGATGAACCCGCTCGGACATGTCCCGCCAACCCGCAACAACGAGGTAAGCAAATCAGCCCTTCCCTATCGTAAAATCTCTCTCTTTGTTGGTAGCCTATCTGCACTCTAGAAAGCTAACGCGCCTGCATCACCCAATGTACAACGCACGCAAGCCATCGGCGGTTGTTTGAGAGAGGATCTTCTTGCCACGCCCCTGTGCGAGGGAACCAGAGAAAATCAGGCCCCGACTAGCTGGTGACTCCACTGAGGACACGCCACCCTATAGTTTGCTCAAATTGTTTTCAGATGAAAATCCTCTTCTCCTCTCTTTCTAAAATCTTGATGGATTCCCACTCTTCTTCGCTTCTCCAAATCAAAGATTTTCCCATCCCCATATAAGTCATTCATTCATCTACGCGTGGGTTGACTGGCCCTGCTGCCCTAGTCCAATCTAGGGTAACAAGGAGTATGGGCATCCACGCCGCTACTCCTTTCTCCACCCCAAGGACTGCGCCGCTGTCACTCTTTCACCTCCCGGCATCAAAAGCATCCTAAGAGATATCCTCGACAGGACCAACAGAATGGAGGACACTCACACTGCTGTGTCTCTCCACTAGGAGGTGAGTTCTCCCTACAGATCCCAGAATGACGAGAGGAACCGAACACAACCACCTCCTGTGGGCCAGTCATCAATATATGACGATCCACCCGCCTCCTTCCAAGACCAAGATAACACAGTCTCATGGGCCGCCTCAATAACCTTCACCCAAGAAGACATCCAAGCGATGATCAACAAGAGAATCCAAGGCCTTAAGGTGTCGCAAACACCTGAGAATCGGCAATAGAAAAAGCCTTACCCGCTTTCAATTGACCAAGTGCCCTTCCCTAGTGGATACCAAAAAGGGAAACTACCGACCTTCAACAACACAGGGTCACCACAACAACACATAGCCCACTTCACGTCTGCATGCTAAGAGTAAGCCGCGGACATCAAACTACTCTTATGACAGTTTGTCGAAACACTCGAGGGACCCACATTCAAATGGTATGCATGTCTACCAGCAACCTCAGTCCACTCATGGGAAGAAATGTAATAGCTCTTCCACAAATGCTTCTTTAAAGCCAAATTGGAAGTCCAAATCATGGAGCTCCTCACCATGACACAAGAACTAGACGAGTCAGTAGGAAAATATATCCAGAGATGGTGTGACCTTTCCATGTGGCTGAGAAGCCCTATGAGTGAGATAGAATCCGTGAAAACATGCGTGAGAAATATGAAATAAGATATTGCCCTACAAGTCGAGGCATCCAAACCTACCACCTTCTCTGACATGATTACAAAGGCTACCAAGATCAAGAGCCTATTAAAGCACCATGGAGGAGACCGAGCCCAAAGTTCAAGTACCAGTCAGGCTCGTAATGCCGGGGTAACAGGCCGAACCCCGCACCAATCAATCCAAGAACGTAATTAGTGCAGTTGTCACAACTGCACCCCTCGGTGCTAACCCTGTGGCTAATACAACACCTCTGTTGACCCTAGACATGTCACGAGGGATACCGACTAAAGCTAAGATGGATGCACATCCGCAAGCCCCTTAGAAACAGAATTACAATAACGTACCATCGCTAATAAAATACCATCAAACTAAGGAATTTTTGCACAAATTAAATCAAAAATATAGATTCAATAAGGAGTGGGTCCCCACCCTCCTGGAAATGCTCTTGGATCAAGAGATGTTGATACACCCTGATGCCAAGAAGCCGAAACAAGCAGAGCTCGTGCATGATCCCAAATATTGTGCAGACCAACGGAGTGTGGGATACCCAGTCTAGGATTGCATCACGTTAAAAGAACACATCGAAGCCCTGATTCGAAATGGATAGATCGACCTAGATTTCAGAAACTTCCCACATGGTCACAGTCCATGAGGGATCCATCAGCTACTCTTCTCTAGCCAGGCTACCTCTTGAGCGACTTTTTGTCCTATTCAACATGATGTCCCAACATGAGATGACAACGCCTTGCATTCCCAAAAGACAAGAAATAAGCATGCATAAAGGCCAAAATCCTAGGTGCAAATACCATAAAAAAAGGGGCCATGACTTGGCCAACTGCAGGGCGTTTCGCTCTATTTTGAAGAAGTACATCCAAATCGTTCAAATAGTCCTAATGGATGGACGACCTTCATCAGTACAAGGAAACCAGGAGGAACAGGCTTCCTCGTAGCAAGGATCCCTATCAACTCAGCCCCCGCTCCCCACGAGTGAGGAGAATCTGATGACTTGAGTAGAATCCTATCGGTCCCGAAGGCAGGACCTTAAATTTGCCTTCAAAAAAAAAAAGACAAAAAATCACCACCATCAGATAGAAGAAACAACTCCTCATTTAATTACATACTAAAAAGGTTACAAAAGGAGGGCCCGAGTGAAAAAGGCTCAAGGAAAAAGTCCATAAGAAAAGAAGGATAAACGGCCTCGCGCCTTCAAAAGCGATCAAGAGAATCCTCAATCATCGCTTTTAGCTCCTCTGCACGCCGCAATAGGGTCTGCTTCTCTTCTTGTAGGTGGGAAATCTCCTGAGCAATCAAATTGTCCGAGGAGGTGACTGCCGCAGAATCAAAGTCCAGCTGCTCTAACTCGCACGATCGTTGATGCAACGCTTCCCAACTAGTGTCTCGACAAGCGCTCAGTGAAAGCATCCGAGCCTGCAACTCATCCATCTCAGCCTTCACCTCCTCGAGCTCTTCAGAAAGGTTTGTGACCTCTGTCGATAGGGAGTCCTGCTCCGAAACGAGCCGGGCTCGCTCCTGTGTGCGCTGTTGTACGAGGCTTTGTCGGTCAGCCAAATCCTACTCCAAAGTAGCGAAATGCCTTCTTGAAATATTCCCGAGTTGCATCCTCACATGAAAGAGCTTCGGTGCCCCAACCACTCAAATTCTACAGCAGCACGTCAAGACGGTTAAAGATTTCACCATCGGGCCACGAGCTCCTCAGACTAACCACACAAGCCCTGAAAACCTCCATCCGTTCCTCGAGCTCCGATAAGGAACACCCCCTCATTCCCTGAAGGCTGGAATAGAGCATCCCCCTCACCATCGACGCCTTGAAGTCCGAAGACGATCGCAGAACAACAGGGAAGCCAACAACATCTAGTGGAGGCACAGCAAGCACATAGTTCCTTGAGCCAAGAGGCATCATAGGCCTTGCAGAAGTGCGAGGCTCGAGAGAAGAGCTTGCCATAGGCCCTCCTGAGGTATGCGAACCTGAGGATGACACCTCTGACGAACCAGGAGGACGAACTCTCGAAGCGCCCATCTCCTTCTGTGCAGTTTTAGGAGCAGGTGGAATAGACATCGCAGGGCATGCAGGAGATGCCACGTGGGCGCTTGCAGTGGAGGTCACACCGACCTCGACCTTGGATGTAGGGCTTCTCAAGCTATGCTCTGGATCAAGAGTTAATGCACTCGACCACCCAGGCCAACTATCTATCGACTGCGACGTCCCTACAGGAACTGAAGACAGTGCAGTTGGAGAATAATCCGAAGCCTAAGAGCTCCTGACCGAGCCCACCTCGCAAGAGGTGGTATTGAGGACACCACCTTAGAGGGCAAGTCTCCCTTTCTCGAACGATTCTCTCTCTCTCTCTCTCTCTCTCTCTCTCGAAGAAACAAGCAAAGACTCTCTCCCCCTCTTTCTCTTTCTCCCCCTCTCCTTGTCTTCCCTCCCATTAGGAGGAACACTCTTGGGCTTAGCAGAAGCAGGAAGCTTTGGAAAATACAACACCTCAGATAGGCAAATAACACCCGTCATACAACCGGGTACCACCCAACTGCAAACCTTAATCGAGAAGACTATTGGACTAAACATCAGAACAAGGTTTATCCTTTTGAAAAGGACTGGGTTTCTGTACTGCTCTGACTATTGTTGGAATAGATCATGATTGAGTTGTCAGAGATCAAGTTTCTCGAACAAGCTGGTCTCGATACTCACGCAAGATACTGTGCTTATCATCGAATGGTAAACCACTCCACAGAAGAATGCTACAAACTTAAAGACCTCATCGAGGCTCTGATAAAGAAGGGTCAGATCAAGATCGAAGAACTCAAGAAAGCATTCGAGGCAGCAGAAGCATCCCATGCAGTGACAGTTCAGGAGGAAGATGAGGCATCCAGCATCCTTCGTGCCTTATTTTCCATGATGCTTCAAGAAGGCCTCACACGTCAAATCCAACAAGACAACCCAAGCATCAGACTCAAGGAGCCGAGGGCCTCTAGTGCCTGTATCATCAGATATGGGGGCATGACCTGAGTGAATGCTCTGACTTCCACAAGTTATTAGCGAAGAAAATGAAGAGCGGTCAAGAAGTTGGTGACGTTCCAGCCAAGGATCCCCAAGTCTCTCCTCACTGGTACAAGAGGACCCTCTGACCCAAGACCCGAGAAATGATAATTCAGACCCTCTTCTAGCCCTGTTTGAGGTGATGCTCTAATAAGGACTCGTCACTTCTAAGGATGCGAAGCAGCCCAAGCACCTTGCCCAGGGGACCGAGAATCACTGGTGCCCATACCATCAGATATGGGGCCATGAGCTGAACGATTGTTATGGGTTCGAAGCTGTGGTTACTGAAGAAGTCCAGAGAGGTTACATTGCTTATGTTGAACATCCTTAAGGGACTATGCCCATCCAGGAGGACGTTTCAATGCAAGACTCCTGGAAGAATGCCTCTGATCTCGTTGAACCCTCAACTTCCCAGCCATGGAAAGTCCATCACGGGCGGAGCAGCCTCAAGTCTTTAAAGCGAGAAGTAATTCATCAAGCTAAGGCTGTTCATAAAACTAACAAGACGGACCAAGCACCTCCAAAGGTGACTAGAAGAGGACGAGCATTAAGGGCTGCTCGCCGGAAGAACAAGGTTCCTCTGCCACCGGTTGAGCCAAAATTTCTTAGGCCTCTTCCTCCCTTGCCGACCTTACAAGACTTCATACCGGTCGCCATCAACCTTATTCCTTCGTCTCATCAAGAGGACACCTCTAAGTCATCTCTTTCTCGGGGCACGTCTAATGAGGGTGATGATGTTAAAAGCACTCCCCAATGGTCTAAGTAGTGGAAAGAACTAAAAGACTCCCTGCTACACGTCCAACTCTGGTGATGACGTAAAACGCTTCCCAGATCGGTCTAATGAGGGAAAAGGCCTTAAAAGTCCCTCACCTACCCCTTATGCTTCTTCCTCTTCTTCTTCTTCTTCTTATCCTTCCTCTTCTATGTCTCCTGTAGGTACAACATTGAAATGTCCAGACTTTGAACTTGATAGAGAGCTCGAAGGAACCAATATAAGCAAGACGCACCAGAGACGACTGAAAAAGACGCTAGCTCAGGTGGTTGGATTCTTGACAGCTGCTGACGCCCTGGCAACTCGAGCTAAGGTGGAGCCATCTTCTTCCATCAATAAGCACAAGAGGTCAAAACCAAAGAAACCCCAGTGGCCTCCTGAGGGCTCGACTTTGAACAGAGGCTGAGGGAATTAAAAGGGTGGAGCCTCTATTCTCAGGAAGCTTTCCACATGATGCAAATCTCAGAAGCATCACTTGACATGAGGCAAATGAGCCTGAGATCGAGGAAAACGCTGCAACCTCTACCTCATAAGCCAAGCATCTTAAAGTTTACTGATCTGTCACTTTTCCCTCATTTGAATACTTCAAACAATCTACCCATCCTCCAGCTCCCTGGGCTCCTTCCTCGCCCAAATACTCTAGACAATCCACCCATCCTCTAATTCCCTAGAATGTCGCTGATCCCATAGACCCAGGCACCTCCTATGCCTCAACCTCAAACCTCCATTCCATAAACACAAACCCCTATCACCCAATCCACTCAGACTACCCAAACCAAGCCGACTGCGTAATCAAGCCAGCCAGCAATCCAAAATAAACCTCTTCCACTTAAACCTACTCCTCAACCAATTATACCACCAAAGCTGGTGGTAGGACCAGAAACACAAAAGGTTGAATATGAAAAGGTGAAATATGATGTGATAGGTCACCGACACATCTTATAACATCCTTCTCGATGGACACCGACATATCTTATAACATCCTTCTCAGCCGCCCATGGCTCCATGATCAGGACGTGGTTCCATCCACATTGCATCATCGCTTCTAGTCGAGATGGGAGATAATATATGGTCTATGTTGATAGAAGACCATTTCCTGTAGCTAAAACTCACTATGCTGACACCAAGTATTACTTCACAGATTCAATATCACCCCAAAAGTCAAGAGAAGGTGATCACAAGTTTGTGAAGAAGGCGGAACCTTCGCCTCATGAAGATGTTGAGGACATCGAGAGAATGCTCGTAAGCATGTTTAAAGATGAAGAAAGACAAGGAAAAACTCTCCCTCTAACTCCCAATATGCCATCAACCATCCCAGAGGAAACTCCATCTTCGCCTGAAGATGAGGCTTCCCCCTCTGCTTCGAATTCTGAACTACTGGTGCAAGAAGAAGAACCATAAGTCACGCTTGAGACTAAGGAAGTCATGGGGATAAATTTCCCGGTCCCAAGGGTCACTTAGACGTCGGACCATCAAAAAGTCCTGCATGTCCCCATTGCACTCTTGGAAGCAGAACTAACGCATCAGCCACCTCAAAAGGTTTTGTGTTTCCTTGATTCTATTGGAAAAGCATAGTTAAGGAAAGGACAATCCTCTTGCCCTCAAGAGCAAGATCTCCTAGCAGAGTTAAGAAGCGAGGTTCGAAGTCTCCAAAATCAATTGGGGGTTATGCGTATCGCTTTAAAACACCTAAAGGAGTTCGTGGCTGAGACCAAGAGGTATGTCAGGCTTGAAGTGAATACACCTCCAATAGAAGCCAAAGCTCCTCCTGATTGGACCATTTACAATGAGCAGGCTGAACACATTATGAGAACGATGAATTATGTGCCCATGTTCAATCAAACATTAAGGGGAAAAGAAGCAACTGCTCCCCCATTCGAGGTCATTGAAGCTACAATGGCTTGTCATAAAACAAAGCAAGGTGCAGGATATCCCTCCACATTCCTTTCCATGAAGGGGCAGAAACAGTGAACAAGAGTAAGAGGAAGAGTAAAGAGAAGCAAATGCAAAAAAAACGTCACACATCATACTGAAGAAAAAAAAAAGAAGAGAATTTTATTCATAAAGCAAGGGGATATTGCAAATGTCGCAACACAAAAAAAAAAATGGGGGAAAAGAAAAATAAAATAAGAAAACACTTTCAAAATCGATCAATCACTTCATTGATCTTTCTCCTATATGCTGCAGCTGATATCTTAGCTTGCTGAATGCGTCCCTTCAACTCTACCACCATCCCAGCCTCATGGTCCATCAAGGCCGTCCCTTCCTCCAAGGAGTATTCGAGGGTCAAAATATTATTGGCAAGCACCTCATCCTTTGCATCCCAAACCACAGTCTCCTACTCAAAATTATCAAGCTCTAGCGTCAGCTTTAATAATTTCTCCTTCAGGGTCAACACCTTGTTGTGGCGGGAGATGTCCTCCTTAGCAAGATCGGATCTCTGGGAGACCACAACGTCCTTTTCCTTCAATTGAGCTTCTACCAGTTCGTGATGGCGTATGAGTGAGGACTCCAAATGGGGCAATTGTGAACTCTCTAGTCTTTGTGCGGTCATTTCCTCTTGCAAGGCCTTTATTCTCCACCCTTCCAGCTTTTTTATAGCACCATCAAAATATGGAAGGACCTCTGGTGCACCCCCTAGAAGGGAGATCTGCCTTAGCTTTTGGATTGCAATGTCAAGTTTAGTAAGAGGCAAATCCTTCAGTCTTTGCATGCCTAGACGAAGCGTGGACAAGCATTCCACTGAAGCTAGGCTTAGACAATGTTGCCCGGGCCACCGCAACAGAAGGAGCATCAGTCTCAATGACGAGGCTCGAATGGATGATGGCCATGTGAGTCATTGGCTCTTCTCGAGCAATTGTGAAGCCCAGCGTATCATCATTGGCTCTTCTCGAGCAATTGTGAAGCCCAGCGTATCATCATTGGCAGATTCAGAGGGCCCCAGTCTCAGGCCAATCAACCCCAATGGTATTAGCCTCCTCACTTAGCCTTTCAGCCTCACCATTAGCATGCTTGGTCCCTTCAGGGCCAACTTCCTCTCTCTGCCCCTCAGGCTTTAGAATAACCTCAACAAGGTCAATTCCCCCACTTTGACCTTCACCTGCTGGAACTGTCACCTCAGCCTCGGCAAGTCCAGAGTTCTCCTTCTCCCTTTGGTATTCATCTTCTAGGACCACCACTTCAACTACAACCTCTTCTACCTGGTCTGCATCTTTTACAGCCAGAACCTCCATCACAAAAAGCTCAACTCCCTCATCTTCCTAACATACGCCCTCTGGGGCCCCAGTCTCTGAACTCTAAAACAGGCCTGGGTCTTCACTACCCATAACTCCATCACTCGGGGAAGCAACTTCTTGACATTCAGGCATCTTTTCAATTATAGCCTCTACTCTATTTGAGGAAACAATCTCCTGAAGGTTGGAGGTCCTGTCAATTCAGGTTCCTCCCTTGGGGCAGTAACTCTAGTACCTTCATTTCTAGTCCCATCAATCTCCATTGGAGCCAGATCTGACACAGCAGTCGTTCTGGGAATTTCGAGCACCACCCCAAGCCCAGGTGTCCCCTCGCTGTCAGAAGCAATGATGCTGGGCCTAACAAGGTTAGAGTCGTCTACCTCAGTCTCCGAAGAGGCTAAAAATAGCTCAGAGTGGTAGAAGGTGACACAGAAAGAGTGGAGGGTGACTCAGAAGGAGCAACAGATAATTCTGAAGAGCGGGAAGATGAAGACCCATCAGCCTGTTCCAAAGTGATACTCTTGCATTTTCGAGTAGGCCTGACAGCTCGGGTCGGAGAGTGAGTGACAACGGGGACAACACACTTCCTCTTTTCTCCTAGCCCCGATGGATGAGCAGCTGTCTTGGAACTTCTCCCATGAGAAGAACTTGCAGCAAGAGCACTATGAGGCCCACTCCCTATTAGTGCATTCCAATCTTGGATTGGGCGCCCTTCATGACCCGAGACCTTTCGATCCTCCCTCCATTCAAAGATAAAGGTGAGGTTGTCAAAAAGACTCCCCGTCCTCTTCTTCATAGCAAGAAATTGCGGTAAAGTTTTATCTGCTGCCATCTAGCGAGGTACCACAAGAGCCTCCCAATTCCAAGGGTAGTCCAAGTACAGATATGCTCTAGCAACCATGATTCATAAAGGGTCCCCAGCTCTTCTTCCCTGCCAGTGTTCACTCTGTCGTGGCATTTTTCAAAGAGTACAGAAAAAGGACAACCGTGGTCAAGCCCATGCTGACGAGCAAAGCGATGGGGGAAGTACCCTTCGAGTCTGGCATTGTGTGACGTTCGATAGGCCAAAACCCCGTATTTGACACTCAAGATGAACATGAGCTCCTTGATGGTTGTGGGAGCTCCATCCACCTCCTTGCCCAATTCATCAATGAAGGCACTGTCAGTAACGCCTCCAATTGGAAATCGTTCCCAAACAAGTTACGAGCCTCCCCTAGGCTGTGAAAGATTGCCTTCTACTCGACAATCCTTATCAAGAAGGGGCATATCTTCTCCCCCATGCCCAGGCTTCTGACATAAGTGGCAGGAAAATAAGCTCCTAGCCACCCATATACATAGTGGATGGGGATTGGTGTCTTAAAGTACTTAGGGAAGGCTTTGCCACCAACAAGGCCATTGCTCCCCTCTTTGCCTTTATTAGCTTTCCTCGTCGAGATGGCTCCCAGTCCGTGGTAGATGTAAGGGAGTATTGGCATCCCCTCGTCATATCGCAAGCCACATAGAGTGTGCCTGGATGGATATCATCTTCCCCTTCAGGAAGAGCAAACTTGCATAGAAACAGGGCCAAATATGCAGCCAAAAGCACACAGTCATCACTAGTATCAGATTGGTAGATTGGAGGCGTCCCTTTTACGACTGCCTTCCCCTTCCTTCTTGGAGTACCTTGACCACCCTCCTCGAGGTAATCCTCGCAAAAGAATTTCACCTATTCGGTGAAGGTCACCTGACTGTTTCTAGCCTTGGAATAAAGCAACTGGAAAATCTCAAAGATTTTCTAGAGACTAGTAGGTGGTCCTTCTTCTCCTAGGCGAGCACCGCAAAAAATGACTGAGTTCTGAGGCACAAACTCATTATACATTGCTCCAATCAGTGGAAGGCCACCGAGGAGCCATGTGTTGCAAACATGGCTCCAGGTCTCCAGCAGTACCTTAACGGTGTTCGAGCATCGATCTTAATAGCCAGCTAAGCACTAAACTGCTGCTAGCAAAGAAGCACGCTCAATAATGCTTTTTTGTGACCCCAGCACCTGGAGGGTCCATGAAGTGTACCCCTTCAAGTACTAGTGCTCCCCCTATACTCTGAGACTAGTAGAAGACCATATCAACCCCTTGGCCTTCACCATCCTCTTTCCTAGAGTGGGCAAGTTTACACGAGAAGCCACATTTCGATGCACGCAATGAAGAAGAGCCATCCCTTCTTCAACACTAAAATTCCCATCATTATCCTCCGTGACCTCAAATCTAACCAGGTAGATGATGAAAGTAACATTGAGGGGCCACTCCGGCTTGCATATTGGGGTCATCAACCAAATAGGTTCACCCCGAACCAGACTCTCACCATTAAAATCACTGGTGTCAAGCTCCCCTCCCTTTTGAAGATTCTTCATGTCAGGGATTTTGCTTTAAGGCCTGGCCATTGGATTGACTTTAAGCACTCACTGCCATGTGGAAATCACCAAGAGTCAAGGCTATCACTGCACATGAAAGGCACTGACTAGCACCAGACGCACTAACGTCGGGTGCGTTTTGAAGGCCTAACATTGGTTGTGCTTGCTGAAGGCTTAACATTGGTTGTGCTAACGTTGGCTGTGCTTGTTGAAGGCCTAAAGCCGGCTGTGCTTGCTAAAGGCCTAATGTCGGCTGTGTTAACACTGACTATGTGAAGACTAACGGCAAGTGTGTTTTGAAGGACTAACGTTGGCTACGATGGGGTTCTCAAAAAGCTGATGCCGGCCGTGTCTTCAGGACTATTACCGCTTGAAGCAACGTCGCTTGAATATCTCGCACATGTAACAGACTGCACACATGTCACCTCGAGCCTCGGGATCGCGCTTGACAAGTGACTAGCCACAAAGTGGACTGACGCACGTCCTCATACGTGTGGACTGGAGACTGTTCGTTGCCCGTGACTGTCTGCCTTCCTGCGACTATTGGCCTCCCTGCGACCTTCGGTTCCTTGTCAGAAAAACACTTCAACTCGTTGAAATAACCCCCCTGTTACTCTCCCACTACTCCCCGGTGACAGAAAACCATCGAGAAATGATCGAAAATTCACAAAAATGCCTGGTTACCCTTGCTTGCCTATTTCACACCTCTCTAGTGTCTTAAAACCTCTACCATAATACATTTGCAGCCCACCAGCGTTCTCCCTTCACATGAACCCTCTCTTCCTTAGCAAAAACGTCGGCACTTCCCGATAAACTCTTGTGCCTGTCGTAGCCGTTAACCTTGCCAAAATCCCCATGTCGGAAGTCCTTTCCTCTCTCTCACTTTTACTGTTTTACCTTCGATAAAATAGTGAAAATGGGGTCTACCCCCTTATATACAAGAAGTTTCCCCGAGGGGCCCCTCACAAAGCAAGAATACTAGATAAGTCCCTGAAGGCCAAATGGCAATAGGCCGGACAGGGTCGGGCTCAAACCCGAGGCCCAAACAAAGGCTTACCATCACTTGTGCACTACTGAGTGCTAACCTTCAGATGAGTCGGACGAGGTCGGGCTTAGACTCGAGGCTTGAACAGAGGCTTACTGCCGCCTGTGAAATGCCGAGTATCAACCTTCAAATGGGTCGGACCGGGTTGGGCTCAAACGCGAGGCCCGAAAAGAGGCTTACCGTCATGCAACACCAAGTATCAACCTTCAGTCAGGATGGACCGTATCGGGCCCAATTCTGAGGGTCGAATGCAGGTTAACATCGGTTGTTTTCTATATCACCAAGCATGACTATCACTGCGTGAAACCAACGCTATGCAAGTCAGTACTACTACCGCTCATGACCACTTTCATGCATGCCAACGCTGCCCATGCTAGTGCTGTGTGCGCTAATGCTACCGCCACATATGTTGCTGCTGTCCGTGGCTAGCACCGCACATGTCTGAACTTGATCGCCGTAGTGAGTGTTCTACCATCAAGCCTAGTAGGAGTTATACCAGTACCGCAGCCCATCATCCCCAGTGGAGTTAGGCGTATACCTAAAAGGGTCATGCTTACCCCTTCAATCCCCAGTGGGTTAGTCTCGCACCAAGTTGTCTTATCCTCAGGAGTCGGGTTACCTTCTATAAGCTTATTCCCTATGGAGTTTCATTTTATTTCACCAGGGAGTCACACTCGTCCCTGAATCCCCAGTGAAGTTTGCTTCTCATTTAAAACCCCTACTGGCCTTAATTATTGTATCCCCAGGGAGTGAAATTACTATCCACAGACCTATCCCCCATGGAGCCTCACCTACTAGGTGACCCACACAATGGTCCGTGCTGTATGACCATAAACTGCAAAACCTTGGTCTAGGTGCACAACCCTAAACTGTATGGTTCAAACTATACAACCTTAAACGGTAGCGAAGGTCCGTGCTGCATGACCTTAAACTGCACAGCCTTGGTCTAGATGCACGACCCTAAAACTACATGGTCCAAACTATATGACCTTAAACTGTAGTGAAGGTCTAGTTGCATATCCTTAAAACTGCATGGTCCTAATTGCATGACTTTAAACTGCATAGCCACGGTCTAGCTATATGGCCTTAAACTATAGTGCATGTCCTGACTGCATGACGTTAAAAGGCTTAGCATCATGGTCCAAACTGTATGACCTTAAACTGTAGCGGAGGTCTAGTTGCACGACCTTAAACTGCATGGTCCTAGTTGTATGAATTTAAACTACATAGCCACAGTCGAAGCTATAAGACCCTAAACTATAGTGCACATCCTGGCCGCTTGACATTAAACTGCTTTGCACAGATTCCAGAGGCGTGACCTTAAAAATTGCCCCAACACACGCACACACACCCTTTACATGCGTCTTTACTCACGTCTTCCCTAACTGACCATTCGTGTGCGCTGATCACCTTCATAACCCTTCAGTAAATCCATATCCCTTCATTACCATTCATCATTCCCTAGTGAGTCTCACCTGTGCTCATAAAACGGCAAGCCATCTCGCCATCCATACTGGCCGTCAGCTAGTGAGTCACCACTTTTCACCCACCATTCATACATCATCCATCTTTCATAGGTAGCCTCGTGCCATCTCCCCAAAAGTGAGTCAAACCACCACCATACTCACTTCATGGTCTCCACATACTGCCATTCATCACCACCATGGTCCAGCTGTATGACCTTAAACTGCATTGCATGTCCTGGCTGCATGACGTTAAAAGGCTTCACACAGGTCCCAGAGGCATGACCCTAAACACGCATTCACATAAAAAAGAGAAAAAAAAGAATAACGGGCATGGTGTATACCTGGACAAGGGATTTCCATGAGTAAAAATGATGGACGGGCATGGTCATGAAACCATGAGTAAGAGAGCTCCGTAAAATAAAAAAACCTGGGCATGGTGAAAACTCGAAAGGGCACCGTGAGAAAAAATGGAAGAATAAGGGTGGACATGATCGAGAGGTCATGGGTAAAAGAGCCCCAAATAAAAGGAAGTTGGTGAAAACCGTCTTTACGACACCGCTTCCCAAGTATAAGTGAAAATCCATGAAGTACGCTTGGATCAATAAACAGGTTGATGCAACACTCGTCTCAACAGGCGGCTTCAGCCCACATTCAAAAGAGAAAAATCCTTGGTGTCACAATACTAGGACCGAAACATACGAGCATCAAGCAAGATTTCGACAGTCTGATTCCATTTACAAAAAGGACTCAAAGGACAGATGACTCACCAAGAAGGTAAGATAAGTTGCATAAAGAAGAGCATCATTCCCAAGAGGTCACTAAACGCACTCTAAAATGCTAAAGATGCCCCAAGAAAAGCCAAGTCAGCCAGAACTTGGACTTGTTATGCAAACAAAACTGCTAGCAATAAGCAGGAGTTATACCCACAACTACCCACAACTGGTCACCTCGATAAACTGAGGTACGCTGCCTACCGAGTACAATCTAATGCACCATGCAGATGGATGCCAACCAAAGGCCCTTCAACAGACCATCCAAAACAAACAACAAAACAAATAAACCAAGACCAAATGGGAAAAATTCCCTTCAGCATGGCACTCACCTGCCAGACGGGCCTGATTCTGACCAACGAGGTCCGTACAAAATCAACAGTGACATGCCTCATTCGAGATGCTAAATCATGACGCTCGCATAACGGATCGACGCAAGACTAGTTCCATCGTGTGCATAAGGTTCAGGGCTATCCTTAGTTCTAACCCCGCGCATGATGGGTTGGAATTTCACACATGAAGGCATCAAAGCTACTGTAAATTCTAGTCATCAAAATTCAGAATCTGGCCAAAACCCAAACGATGCAAAATCTTTGTCTGGGCACAAAATCGAGCTGTGTTTGTTGCCACGTTATCGTGACGGCATGCTCAGTGAAATAAAATGAAGAAATCATGGAAAACATCAATAAATGAGCGCACTATCGATCATAAGTTTTCCAGATTCATGTAAATTTCAACTCACATGATCGTGGCTAAAAAACGTGGTTCGTGGCTCGAAGTTGGTATCAAATCAATCGCCATGAAGAGACCTACAAGAAAGCAATCATATTGTTTTCAATCGGGCACCAGAGCAACCTCAAATCATCCATGGAAGATCACGCACGTTCTAGGGCAGGAACATGGACTGTTTTGAAATTCCATGAATTGTTAGACAAAGGCAAAACAATCATTTTGCACCCATTTTTAGAATTTCTTTTAATTCAAATAAATTGTAATTATCATCAATTAGGCTATTTTTTTGGCATCCACCCATGTTTGGGCCCAATTCTATAAACATATGCCAAACCTAATTGTAAAAGGACCTCCCCTTATTCTCTACATTGATCAACAAAATTTGAGAATTTTTTTTGGGATCATCGGTACGTCATGGAGAGAGAGCGAGGAGAGGGAAGAAAAAGTCTAGTACCCCTTGGTGAAGGAAACTTTCTCTCCTGCTCTTTCTTTCTCTCTTATCCTCTTTCCCTCTCTTCTATCTCTATCTTTCTCTCTCCTCCTCTTTTCCCTCCTATCTATCTCTTTTTCTCTCTTTCTTTTCTTCTTTCTGTCTCTCTCATCTCCCTCTCAAACATGCACAACAATAAACATCGTTGTGTATGTCTCTCCCTCTCTCCCCTTCTTCCTTCCTCTTTTCTCCCTGCTTTCTTTCATTTCCTATTCCTCCTCTTTCTTAATTCTCTTATTCTTTTTCTCTCTACTTTCCTTTCCTCTTTCTCTCCCCTAAACCTTCTATCTTCCTCTTTGTCTTTCTTTCTCTCACTCTGTTATTTCTTTTCTCTCTCCTCTCCAATCGTACATAGTAATGCTCATCGTTGGGCATGACATTCTAATTCTTCCCTTATCCTTTGGAAACTTGCATTGTGAGTCAGGCCTTAATTAGAGTGGCTAGCAGGGCCTCTGTCCTAGTTTCTGCTTCCCCATGTTGTGCACAGCGATGCTCTTCGTCACGCATGATATTTCTTTTCTCACTCTTTGACTAGGACACTGGACCAGGCCCTTCCCAGAGTGGTGGGTCAGGTCATGTATGAGTCTCTTATGACCCAATCGGTGATGCTTAACGCCGCGTGTGTCTTCTCCTTTCTTATTTCTATCTCTCTGACATGGACGATGGAAATCATCGCTGTCCATGTTCCCTTTTTCTCTGTCTTCTTTGTCATGGATGGCGGCAGCCCATCGCCATCCATGCCTCCTTCTCCCTTCTTTTTCTCTCTTCTTTCCCCTCTTCATTCCCTCTCTTCATTCTCTCTTCTCTTCTTTCTCTCTCTCTTATTTATATCTCCTCCTCTCTTTCCTTTCTATATCTTCTCTTCTCTTCTCTTTCTCTCTCTTCCTTTCTTCTTCCCTCTTCTTTACTTTCTTTTCTATCCTCTTGTCTCTTCTTTCTTCCCTCTTCTCGTCTCCTCTCTTCTCTTCTTCTTCTTTTCTCTTCTCTACTCTACTGTTCTCTTCTTCTTCTTCTCTTTCATCCTCTTCTCCTATCTTTCTTCTTCTCTCTCTTTATCTCTCTACTTTTCTTATCTCTCTTCTTTCTCTTTCTTCTTCCTCTTACTCTCTAATTGACTAAGGGACAAGTCTAGCGCTGTCACGATAGTCTCGTCGTTGGGCAGTATTGCCGCTATGCCAGTCTAAGTTACCATGCTTGTCTTGCTACCATGTCAAACTCACCGTTGTACCAGGCTGGTCGGTGTTGGTGTTCTATCGTCGAGTAGTACTGCTGTTGTGCCGATCCACGTTACCGTGCCCATCTTGCTACCACGTCAAGTCAATCATCATGCCAATCTAGCCGCTGTGCTAGGCTAGACACCTGGTCAAATGTATTTTTCTTTTCTTTTCTTCTTTCTTCTTCCTTCTCCCAACCCTCATCTTATCATCTCTTCTCTTTTCTCCTTTGACTGTACACGCCTGTGTACATTCACCCAAAAAGACAAGGTTGGGTCCTTTGGCCCACTTGTCTTGTAAAATTATCTATGTGTGTGTGATTGCAGAAACAAGAGAATACAGGCCAAGGGAGGTGATTTTGAACCAGCTGTAGGACTGTGGGGCATTCTTTGTGATCTAAGGGGGTGCCAACATGAGTTAGTCCGAGTAAGTCCCGCACCCACCTTAAATTCCTCTCTCATCGGTTGATATACCTACCCTTATTTCCTAATAAAGTTCTTGAGAGAGTAATCTCAAGTCTCGGGTTTCCTGAAACCCGAGACACGTGTCACCAGATCATTTAGATTTGGAGGGCGAGATCGAGGCGCCTAACTAGGGATACATTGACCGGGGACTGCATGTTTTCCATGTGATCAATCTTCTCCATTATTTCTCGCACCATCTATTCAAACCTATCCATGCATTCTTTCTGGCTGTCATTAGGTTCGGTCACCATCATAACGCTAACCATTTCCTCAGGGAGGCTAGCCTTAAGTGCAATCGAAGTCTTTCGAGGTTGGCGGGTCGCACACAATAGATCGATCAGCAAGGGCTCAGCATGCCCTGACTGAACTTGAGTCTTATATGCTGACCGCATGAGGACCGTGGTTGCTGGGTGGTCGGGTCATCTTTTACAATGCTGACCACTGTGCAGGATTCATGCACCTCTTCTTTGAGCTCTATCATCTGAAGAGGGTAGAAGAAGTTATGGTGAAGTGAGTCATCGGAGCTGGGTGCCTCGACTGTGTTAGTGGCTTCCCTAGTCAGGATTTATATACCCCTGTCGTGCTTGGCTTTGAGGCTTTGATGGACCTCATGTCAGAACTACGATCGAAACTGTGGCTAGTCGGCAGCCCTTCTTGCATAAGAGAGAGACGTCTCCATTAGGTTAGGCAATGGGTTTGAGCCAAGAACTGGGGTCAACCTGGGTCGAGGAGGATGAAGGACTTGGTCTCCCGTCAGGTCTTTGCCCCAAGCTCTCTTATGGGCTCTAGAGGCATGATCGATTTGATGAGGCTGGTTCAAGATGGTACTCTTAGAGAAGATATTCTAGTACTAAGGCTTGAGGTGTCCGTCGTGAGGAGAAAGGCGGAGGGAGAAGGAATCGGCTCTCAACAATTTCTAAGTCAGGAACGAGGAGCGGTTCGTGAAGGCGGGGCGTGTGCGCCCCTGGATAAGGATCACGGGTGACTTGAGAGTCAGGCTGGGCTCGAACAAGTTGTCTGGCCTTAGGAGGCAGAGAGCTGCGAGAAGGTGTCTATAAGGGAACCAATGGAAGCCTGCCCCCTACAGGGTGTGCTAGTGTGTGCTTACCGAGAGGACGGGGGGTCGCCTCCCATGTGCTCAGGATGGCGCAGCAATGGTGTTGCCCTGAGCGGTGGGATGCACATGCACATGTATAGGTTTCGACCCAAGGAGGCCTAATTATGTACACTTACTCGAGGTAATACAAGGGTTGCCCTGAGGTGTGGCTCGAGTGGATGATTCACGAGCCTTAGGGTGTGTGCATGAGGTGGAGGCTCCAGCATCTCCACCTTGATGTGTTGAGGCTCTAAGCATAGAAACCAGAGGTGCTAGAGGAATGTGCGGGGTAGCCTTGCGGTGACCCACAGGAGCAA
Source organism: Amborella trichopoda (assembly GCF_054954075.1). Lineage (NCBI taxonomy): Eukaryota > Viridiplantae > Streptophyta > Magnoliopsida > Amborellales > Amborellaceae > Amborella > Amborella trichopoda. The sequence continues at coordinate 27,092,575 of NC_142342.1, forward strand.
TGACAACTTCTTTTTCTTTTGCAGTAAGGGACTGGGTAGCCTTTCGACGTACCTCGACGATACGATTGGCAAGTGACTTGTCAGTGACATGGTGCATGTTGTGAGTGGTAGTAGACATGCTATTGATGCAAAGTGCTTTGGTGGAAGTCCCACCAGAGCTAGGAGATGGGGAGTTAAGGACTATTTGAAGACATTTTTTAGCACCTTGATCCCCAGTCAATAAAGCTTAACAAACAATGGAAATTTTGGTAGTCTTAGAATAGCCCCAGAACTAGCCAAGATCTTCATAAAGACTCTCAAAAGTCTCTTGCCATGTTTCTTCACATTTCGAAATGTTTAAGGCAGTGCAGATTAAGAAACAGTTTCGACAGAATCAAGCTCTACACCCTGAAACGGACCCTATAACTAGAGCTGTATTTTTGGTGTCTCCATTTACTGTGAGACCACTGCCATTGGATCCAAAATAGTTGAAATCAGGGGTCAAATTTCAACTTGAACGAACATCCCAGGAAGAAGTTATAGGCGAAAGAGTGAAACAGGAGGAGTCGCATGCTATTCCCATGCGGCCACCCTTCAACTCAACTCCATTAAAGGGACAGTCACAAACAGTGACATGCGACACTTATATCTCCATTGTTCGATATCGGATCGTGCTCAAACTTGACGGAGCGAGTTCGTTTCGTCAAGGCGAGCATTTCGATATGTGGCACACCTTGTGACGAAGCCCGAGCGCGAAGAAAAGTTAGAGAGAACTTGCTAATCCGTGAAGAAAGTGCAGAAAAATTAGCAGCGTCGTGCCTCACTCGAGTGTCGAAATCAGCAGCTCGTGAACCCGATCGACACGAAACCAGTTCTCGTAAGGTTTAGGGCTATCTCTAATTCGAACCCCGTACATGATGAATGGTCAGATTCTGCACACAAAGCCGACGAAGTGACTGTAAATTCCATCGTTGTAATTCTAGATTCTGGCCAAAACTTTAAACTTGCAAAATCTTCATACGAGAACAGAATCGAGCTGCGTTTGTTGCCCCGCGATCATGACGACATGCTTAGTGTGGTCCAGTAAAGAAATCACAGAAAAACATCAAGGAGAACGAGCACACAATCAATCCAAAGTTTCAAGGTTCATTTAATTTCAAGTCACCTGATCGTGCCCTAAAAACAAGATCCATGGCTCTTAGTTGGCATCAAATCGATCGCTATGACGAGCCCTAAAAGAAAACAATTATCTTTCAATCAAACGGGCATCCGAACAACCGTGGATCATCCATGAAAAATCATGCACGTTCTAGGGCAACACAGAAACTGTCTTGGAATTCCACAACTTGTTAGGAAGGGGAAAATCTGTCATTTTCACCCTTCTAATTTCTTTTCATTCAGTTAAATCTTAATTTCCAGCAATTAGGTTTAATTTTGATCAATCCACCCATGTTTAGGTACAAATTTATATATACCACGTACCATCATTGTACGCAAGAGGCTTGGAACCCTTCACAAAAGAGAATTTTTACTTAATAGAATTCCATTTCCTTCTCATTGTTGGGTCACGTTTGGTGAGAGAGAAAGAGGAGAGAGAAACTTTTGGACCGATATCCCTAGGCTTAAGGTAAAGTTTTTCTCTCTTCTTGTCTTTCTTCTTCTTCTTCTTCGTCTAAGCCTCCCTCAGAGGCCATCCACTGTAGTGGCAGTGTCGTGCATGCCTCTTTCTTTTCTTTTCCTTCCTGTCGTTTCACAAGTCGCGCATGGCGATGGCAGTGCCATGCACGAGCGCATTTCCCCCTTTTGTTTGTTTGTCTCTATCTCTCATGGAGGCTCACAGACGGAGCTACTCATCGTCGTCCGCAGAGGTATCCTCGGTGTCTCAGTGAAGAACACAAACGACAACTTATTGCCTCCCGCAAGGGTCTTCCCCCTTGTTGTGCGCCTATCACAGACGATGATGCCTATCGCCACCCGCAAGAAGGCGTGGCAACAATTATCACCGTCTGCGAGCTTCCTTAGCTTGCTCGGTGCCTATCGCCGTCCGCGAGCTCCGTTCGAGCACCCGGTGCCTATTGCCGCCTATGAGCTACCTTCGCACTCTCGGTGCCTATCGCCGTCCACGAGCTTCCTTCATGTGCTCGGTGCCTATCACCGTTCCTGAGCTCCCTTCACATGCTCGGTGCCTATCACCGTCTGTGAGCTTCCTTCATGCTCTCGGTGCCTATCGCCGTTTATGAGCTTCCTTCACGTGATTGGTGCCTATCGCCGTCCATGAGCTCCCTTTGCGCTCTCGATTCCTATTTCCATCCTCGAACTCCCTTCACGCACTCAGTTCCTATCGCCGTTCGCAAGCTTCCTTTGCGCGTTAGATGTCCATCGCCATCCGTGATCTTCCTTCGTGCGCTTGGTACTCATCGCCGTCCGCAATTTCTCCTTTATGTCCCATGCCTATCGCCGTGTGCCTTTTAAAAAACTATTGCCGCACGCTTCACTGTTGGCTATCGTTGTGCGCTTCCCAAGAGGCTACCGCTGCTTGCTCAGGGGTGCACTGCCTTACCATGTTGCCAACGGCAATGCCCAGCCCCATCCGTAGTTCACTACTCACCCTTTAGCCAACACCGTCTAAGGGCCGTGACACTGCTACTCCAAGGTTGTGGGTGGCAACGCCTAGCCTTATCGAGACTCCATCTCTTTGCCATCCCATGCATTCTCCTCACTCTTTTCTCCTCTCATTCAAACCCTTTTCTTTTCATCATCCTAATTTCTCACCTTCTCAGCCATATGAAGGTACATTTCTCAAAGACAATGGTGGGTCCTTCGGCCAACTTGTCTTATAAATTAATCATAGTAGTGTTGTGCAGAAAACAATAAGATTGTAGGTCAAGGGAGGTGATTTCGAACCAGCTGAAGCAGTTGGGGGGCTTTCCGTCATGATCTAAGAGGGTGCCCATGCGAGTCAGCCCGAGTAAGTCACAGATCCTGGTGAAGTTGGTCCCCACCACATATTCAAATTCCTCTCTCATCAGTTGGATACCTACCCTTGTTCTTGAACATGGTTCTCGAGAGAGCGATCTCAAGTCTTGGGTCTTTCAAACCCGAGACACATGTCACTTGATTACCTAGAACGAGGAGGCGAGATCGAGGCACTTAACCAGCTTAGCTACCCCACTGGGGACTTATTAACCCTCATAAACACAAGCTCGTGGGTCTTGACCTCCTAAGGTCAAACCAGTTGAGCAAACCCGGGTTGACCCCCAAGTCACCCGAATGGCTAACCCTAAAGGTGCACACACACCAACTTTGTAGGTTCCTCCTCTACCCCAGCTCAGGCAGAGCCACCAACCAGCTTCTTCTTATGTTGCTTTTCCTATACCAGGCAAGCATCTCGAGACTTGGTACTCAAAGGTCTTCCCTAAGAGTACCAGCTTGAGTCAGTCTCAAGATAGCCGTGCACCAGGCCCCATAAAGGAATTCGGGGCAATGGCCTCAGACAGAGGCCTCCAGCCTCCAAGTCAGCGACCCAAGTTGCCCCCTGTCCTTGGACCCCATTCTTTGCTCCAGCTAATAGACACGGCCCTCATCTGCTCAAGAAAACCAAGATAGTCCAAATCTCAGGCTCGGTTTTGGAAAGAGGTCCATAATAGCCTTAAGATTAAGTAGAAGAAAGGTCCATAGATCCTGACCAAAGAAGCCCCCAAGGTAGTTGAGGTTACCCCCTTTGGTGACCTCCCGCCTCATAATCCATTTTTCCCTTTGTGGATCCCAGAGCCTGAGAAATTCTAAGAATATTGCTTGGTGATCACTGCCCAGAAGCCACAGTCCCAAGACCGTTGAGAACCGATCCTCACAAAGTCTGCGTACGAGGCTCTAGTCCAGTCGGGTCATACTGAGACCCCACAGACCCACTTGCTATGCACCACTCGCCAACCTCGGCTGTCCACCTGGCTCTGACCTTCGAGAAGAAACAATCAGTGTCATGGTGACGACGCATAAAAAGAGCAGATGAAAAGGTTTGAGGTAATGATGCAGTCCATCCTCGAAAAGATGGAATGCCTAGAAGCCTTTAGGTCTCCTTATTCTCACCATGAGACTGATTGTCTATCTAGTGAAGACACATTTATCAGGAAAACTCCCCCACTGTTTCTCAGGATAACTCTGCTTCCCGTGGGTTTCTTAAATTGACATAGATGTCATGGTGGCCCATAGCCTCAAGAACAAGATCCCGAGCATGGCAGAGGCACCGATCTACCAGAAGCCGTACCCTTCATACATCGACAAAGTGTCGTTTCCCTCGCACTACCAAAAGGGGAAGCTCCCCTTGTTCAATGGTACTACATCCCCGCACCAGCATACTGCCTATAGACAAATAGCGACTGACAGGCGACTCCTCCTCCATTAGTTCGTCGAGACTCTCGAAGGGCCCACCTTCCAGTGGTATGCTCGACTGCCTCCAAACTCGGTGCACATCTGGCAGGAAATGGAGCAGTTGTTTTACCAACGCTTCTACGAAGTCCAAAGGAACATGGAAACCATTGAGCTCCTCACTCTGACTCAAGACCTTGGTGAGCTAGTTGACAAGTTCATCGCCTGATGGAGAGAGATGGCAACCTTTCATGCCACTCCTATGATTGACAAAGAAGCTATCCAGACTTGCATACGAAACATGCTTCCTGAGATCGCCCTGCATGTCGAGGCCTCCAACCCACCCTCCATGTCAGAGCGCATCTCTAAAGAAGTTCGTATCGAGGGTCTATCCAAACACCATGGTGGATGTCATCAGCAAACCTCTGGCTTGAACTCTAGCTCCAACAATCAGGGCAATAAGCAAAAAGCAGTGATCAATGCGACCATCACCATGACTAACACTAACAAAGCTGCCCCTCAAACCTTGGACCTCTCCAAGACACAGACGCCTCAGGCCGGGGGTAAACAATAATCCTACAATAAGGTCTCGCGTCCTAAAAACATTAATTGAAGTGACTTTTGGATCCAGCACCAGAACAAGGTGTACCCCTTCGATAAGGAGTGGGTTCTTGCACTGCTTCGATTTCTACTGGAGCAAACATGATCCAGTTGCCGAAGGTCAATGCTGCAGAGCCAGTTGGATAGGAGACACATGAGAGGTGTTGCGCCTATCACAGGAGAGTAGGCCACCCCACTCAAGACTGTTATAATCTCAACGACACTATCGAAGCCCTTATTAACAAGCGTCGAAGAGTTAAAGAAAGCATTTGGGGCAACTGAGGCTTCTCATCTCACATAGTGACAATATAAGAAGATGATGGGTCACATGCCATCGTCCGTGCACTATTTTTCATAATGCTCGAAGAGGGACACATCACGCCAAAGTCGACAAGGCAACCCAAGTCCCTTCATCCAGGAATTGAGAACCTCTGGTGCTCGTATCACCTGATACGAGGCCATGACATGAGAGAAAGTGCTGGCTTCCACGAAATCTTGGCAAAGAAGATGCAGTAATGTCAGGAAGCTCATGGTAACTTAGAAGGACGCCCTCAAGTCCCTGTTCCACCAATGCAAGAAGAACTCCCAACACAAGCCCTAGGATGGGCTGAGTTAGATCCTGCAGCCTAAACGCCTTGCCAAGGGTACGAAAAACCTCTCCCTATATCACCAAGTATGGGGCCATGACCTGAATAAATGCTCTAGGTTTGAAGCTATAATCACTCAGAAGGTACAGGAAGGCCGCACCGTTTGCACCGTTCTGCTAAAGCACTTTCAAGACATCACTCTCGTCTAAGAGGAAATCCCACTATAGGTCCCTTATGAGCATACACTGGATCCTTCAGAGCCCTCAACCTCTCAGCCCTAGGAAGTCTATCATGGGCGACGTAAGCTCAAGTCCTTGAAGCGTGAGGTAGTCCACCAAGCTAGGGCTACTCATCAGCCTGATAGGGCAGTCTAAACACCCCCTCAGGGATCTAGAAAGAGATGACGAGCACCTAGGTTAGCCCGTCGAAGGAATCCCATCTAGTCGAGGAAGAATTTCTCAAGCCTCTTCCTCCACTGCCGACATTGCAAGACTTCATCCCGGGCACAGCTCACCTAATTCTGTTATCCAATATGGGTGACGACACTAAAAACACCCAACAATTGTCAATGTCGAGGCAAGACCTAAAATACCCCCCTGCACACTTCCAATTCCGGCGACGATGTGAAAAACCTCGTGGAATATTCTAACTCTACTTCTTCTCCCTCCTCTTATATTTCTTCCACAGGTGCGGCTCGACAATGCCTAGACTTCGACACTCTAAACAGAGAGTTCGGAGGCACCAGCCTTAGCAGGTCGCAGCAGAAGCGCCTACGAAAGATGTCAGCCCAAGCGGTTGGATTCTTGACAGTCGTTGATGCCCTGTCAACCTAAGCCAAGTCAGAGCCACCCTTAAGCTCCTCTTCCAAAGAGGCCTCCCACATGGTGCAGATCTTGGAAGTACCATCCAATACGGGGCAAATGAACCTGAGATTGGGGAAGAACTCAAGATTCTCAAGTTTCCTGATCCTTCACTTTACCCTAAGCTTCAACCTCAAACCTCTACATCCCTAATACAAATACACATATTGCCTCCCCATCAACCCAAGACGCACCAGCTGAACAACAAAGTCAGCCAGTGTCACAAATCAAAACTCAACCAAAACCTTTCCCTAGGCCTACCCTACCACCTATACTAGTGACTGGATCAGGAACGAAGAAGATTAATGACGATAAAGTGAAATATGATGTAATTGGGCACTTGAGAAAGCTGTCAGCCCACCTAAGTATCTATGGTTCCCTCCTATTGTCTAGAGACTATCGTATGGCCCTGGTGAAACCTCTTTCTAACCCAAAGGTATATGAGACTGAAGTGGAGCCCATTGAGGTTGACACAGCCATCTTGAGTGGGTGCTTGGCAATCTCCTTTTTCTGAAGATGACCTTCAGTTGGGAGGCAAATTCCACAATCGTCCCCTCTTCGTGAATGATGAATTACATGCTTACCCTATCAACCAGATCATGCTAGATGGAGGGTCAATAGTCAACCTGATCCCAAGAAGGATCCTCACCCGATTGAGATGAGGATATGGTGACCTCACTCCTACCCGCATCACCATGCAAGGGTTCAATCAGTCAGGAGAGAAGCCAACTGGCACAGTGCGCCTTCCTCTTAAGATCGGTGACCTCAACGATTATACCTAGTTTCACGTAATCGATAGCGATACCACTTACAACGTCCTGTTTGGTCGTCCTTAGCTTCACGATCAGGGGGTGGTTCCTTCCATGCTCCACCAATGCTTCAAATATAGTCGAGATGGGAGGCAACACACGGTCTATGTCGATAAAAGGCCGTTACCTATAGCTGAAACTCACTTTGCTGATGCCAAGTACTATTTCACAGATCTTCCAGGACGATGATTGAAAGCATGTGAGAGTGACAGGACCCTCATCTCATGATTACGTTGAAGATTTGGGACGAATGATTACAGACATGTTCAAGGAGGAGGGAAAGACATGGCAAAATGGCAAGCTAGAAGCAGCTCTTGAGACTAAGAAAGCCTTAGAAGTAGACCATCCAGCATCGAGGGTCACTTATATGGCAGACCAGCAAACGGTTCTGCATGTCCCCATCGCCCTTTTACAAGCAGAATTGGCAAACCAACCATCAAGGAAGGTACTCCAAATTCCATCCTCCTTAAACAAGGGGATCACATGCAACCAAGAGAAGGTCTTACATCTCGGAGACTCTTGAAGAGGTACAAGTGGACAAGAGTTAGTCGTCCATCTCTCAGGAACAAGACCCAATGGCAAAACTGAGAAGTGAGGTCCGTAGCCTTCAAAATCAGCTGGAGGTTATGCGCGTCACTTCAAAGAACTTGAAGGAGTTTGGCCCTAAGATTAAAACTTATGACAAGCTCAAAAGCAATATACCTCGAATTGAAGCCAAGGCTCCCCTAGATTGGAGTATTTATAGTGAATAGGCTTACCAAATCATGAGAACCATGAATTATGAGCCTCTGTCCAATCAAACACTAAGTGTGAGGAAGCAGCTGCTCCCTCATTCGAGGTCATTGAAGCCACGACATGCTGTCAAAAGACGAAGCAAGGAGTGGGCCATCCTTTTCATCTTGCATAGTGAAAGGGCAGAAGCAATAAAAAAAAAAGGAAGAGCAAAAGACATGTCGTACACAAAAAGAGAAAAGAGTTGTTCCATTCATAAATCAACTGGGCATTACAAGCTCCTTTTCTTTACAAAAAGAAGAAATGAAAAGAAAAAGAGAGAGAAGGCATTGTCATAATCGATCAATTGCTTAATTGATCTTCCCCCTTTCTGTCGCAGCCGATACCTTTGCTTGCTCGATTTCACCCTTCAGCCTTGCCACCAGCTCTGCCTCATGCTCCATTAAGATGGTCACTTCTCCTAGGGAATACTCGAGGGTCAAAATGCTATCAATAAGCACCTTGTCCTTCACTTCTCAAGCCGCAATCTCCTTCTCCAGCTCGTCAAGTGTCTGCATCAGCTCTAATATCTTCGCCCTCAGAGCCATCACCTTGCGGTGATGGGCAATGGCCTCTTCAGTAAGATTGGATCGCTGAGAGACTGCAGCATCCCTCTGCTATCTACTAGTTCACGGTAGCGCAAGAATGAGGATTCCTAAAGAGGGTAACTACGAGCCCTCCAGTCGCTACACATTTGCTTCTTCATGCAAGGCCTTGGCCCTCCATCCCTCCTGCTTGTTGGTAATGTGTCGAAGTAAGGAAGGACTATGGGCGCATTCCCTAAGGAAATCTCCCATAAATGTAGGATCGTTGTTCCAAGCTCTTTGAGAGATAGCTCCTTCAGCTTCTAGAGGCTCATTTGAAGCATCTAAAAAATGATGCCTGACAGTCCATTGAAAGTGGGCCTAGGCAGTACGATAGGAGCGACCACAGCAAGAGGATCCCCAGTTGTAGACAAAGCCTCAAGCTCCCCAGATTCAGGGGCAACCTCAAGCTGCCCTGGTACCTCAACAACAACTCTCTTGCTTAGATCCCCTACCATGACCACTTCGGGCTCGACTCTCTCCCGGTCAGGTGTTGTAGCTTCACCCTTTGTAAGCTTTGCAGCCTCAGTTGGGGCAAGGCTGACCCCCTCACCTGGAGCTACTACCTTAGTGTCTAGCCAGCAACTTCTCCTTGTGTCCCTGCCTCTTGAACCATCGTCTCCACCTTGGCAGGTTCGACACCTTCTCCCTCACCTTCTTCACCATTGACTTCCACGGTGACCACTTCATCTACAGGCTCTCCCACCGGGCTTGCCTACTCTATAGTCAGGGGTGCTGCCTCTGGGCCCTTAAAGTGTGACCCCCAACGATGTCCTGCGCCTGCATCCCCTACATGTACATCACCGGGGGGAGCAACTTCTTGTTGCTCTGGTGGTCTCTCGCCAGTCCCTGGGGCTCCACCCTCTGCTATGACTACAAGCTCTATCGAGGATTCCTTTTCCTCGGTAGGCACAACAATCTCGCAAGCTCTAGAGGCCGTCGCCCCCTTAGTGGCCTCATTAAGGCCCGCCTCATTAGCCCCGTTCACCTCCATCGGGACTGGTCCCTCCCCTTCAGCCACGGATGTCACTTCCCGGTTCGAAGAAATTTTGATCGGGGCAGTAGGATCTGAGGCACCGGCTTGAGACTCTAAAGAGGTAGAGAAAGCATCAAGAGATAGATAAGATGAATCCTCTAGATCAGAAGGTGAATCAGAAGTCGTCGGAGTCAGGTATGACTCAGAAGAAGCAGTCGACGAAGAGTCATCTCCCGGCTCCCAAACCACTCAACGCTTGGGTCGCTTACCCTTTGAAGCTCGGTGAGCATGTGCACGAGTGACGATCGGAGCAGCCTGCTTCCTCTTCTTTTCCTTTTCTTGAGCGGGAACAACAGTTTTAGAAGTGCCTTTTTGAGAAGAGTCAGTAACGAGTTTGCTATGAGGGCCGTTATGCCGTTTTGAGAAGAGTGGGTTTCCAAGTGGTCCTTCTTCTAATGAGCTGCCTTGCTATGCCGCTTCTCAAAGAAAATAGAGAATGGGCAGCCTTGATCGAGCCCGTGTTGCCAAGCAAATCTATGAGGGAAATACCCCTCGAGCTTTGCACTAAGGACAGTACGGTAGAGAAGACCCGCCCCTAACACTTAGTATATACATCAGCTCCTTATGAGTAGTCGGGGCGCTATCCAGACTCTTGCCCAACTCATCAACAAAGGCATGGTCTGTGGGATTCCCAATCGGGAAGGCTGGCCTCCTCATGTGGAGGTGGTCGTTCCAGAACAAACTACACTCATGGACAAGAGTATGGAAGATTGCTTTCTGCCCGGCCATCCTCAGCAAAAACGGGCACATCATTTCCTCCAATTCGTCGATTCGGAGGTAGGTGCCCGAGAAATAGGCCCCAAGCCAGCCATATATATAATAGATGGGGAAAGGTGCCTTGAAGTTCCCTGGGAAGGCTTCTCCATCCACTATGTTGTTCCCTCCTTTATCGCCTTGTTAGACCTTTCCCCTATACACTGCTCCTAGGCTATAATAGATATTGCAAAGGACCGGCTATGCAAGTGCATATTTTCACCCCCTCGCCATGTCACAGGCCACATAGAAAGTGCCTGGACGAATAATGTCTGCTCCGCCAGGGAGAGCAAACTTGCATAATAAAAGTATCAGATAAGCAGCCAAGAAGATGTGCTCATTCTCTTTCCGCAGCTCAAAACCTAGTGAGCCCCCCTTCTCCCCTTTTTTCGGTGATGGACCGGCTTCATCATCATAGTCTCCATAGAAAAAGGCCACCCACTTGGTGAAGGAGACATGTCCCTTCTTGTTCTCAGACCAGAGCAGCTAGTAAATTCCAAACAGCTTTTGAAGCCCAGCTGGTGAAGATTATTTCCCTACTTTCTCCCTTCAAAAAAGGACTGAGTTCGAACGCACAAAATCGTCATGCATATTACCGATGTGCGACAGCTCACCAATGAAATATAGATCTAGCAAAGATATCCCTACCTCCCCATTACCGAGCAACCATGTATTGCTAACATGGCTCCAGATCTCAAAAAGCACCTTGACCGTGTTCAAGCAATCGTCATAATAGCCCGTCGAGCATTAAATGGCGAGTAGCAAGGAAGCATGCTTCAGAATGTCCCTCTACTGGTTGAGCACGCTTATGGTCCATGAGGAGTAACCCTTCAAATATTGGTGCTCCCCTTGCACCCGCAGGCCAGCAGAAGGCCATTTCATGCCTGGGGTTTTTACCATCCTCTTACCTAGAGTTGGCAAGTTCCCATTCGAGGCTATGTTTCGGTGCAAGTAATGCAGGAGGCCTAACCCTTCCTCTACGCTCACATTGCCGTCATTATCTTCCCTCATCACCAACCGGACAGGGTCACTAACAAAGGTGACACTTAAAGGCCACCTGGGTTCACATAAAGCCTCGGTGAGTCAGATGGGCTTACCTCTCACCAGGCTTTCACCGGTGAATTCATTGGTGTCGATCTCCCTTACTCGCAGGAGGTTCATCACGTCTAGAATAACACCTGAAGGCAGGGCCATTAGATCAAAAGTTTCGTTGCCAAAGGACACTAAGCGACCGTGAAAAACTACGCTCACAGGGGTGAATTGCCGACTGGTCACTCAAGACGTAAGGCTGGCAAGCTATCGTCGTCACCCAGCCAAGGACAAGACTATCGCCGTCTCACGACCAAGGGGCTATCATCGTTTACCCGTTGAAATGGTATCGCCTTGCACAGAAGGCAGGGCTATTGCTGTCTCACGATCAAGGGGCTATCGTCATCTGCTGAAGTAAAGCACTTGATGTTGCCTGCCCAGCTGTTCTCATGCATCACACATGCGGCGTACCACGTCCCTTGAAATCTTGGCACATCGCTTCACGACGTTGCTTATCATCGTGCGAGCGGAAGGCGACCGTTCGATATCTCACAACCCTTCGCCTCCCGACCGTCACAAGCCTGTGATGTCTCGAGTTCTCACCGACGCTCTCTTCTCGCTGAGAACTCACTCCTGCTCCCCTGTAGCCCTTCCCTGCCTTCTACTTATTACCAGAGTTGGTAGAAAACCGCCGGAATCCCTAGAAAGTTTCCATGTGTCCTTGCAAATTTCCCTTCTCCCTGTTTTCGCACTTCAGCAGTTCACCACAAAATCACCGACTGAGTTTCTGGTGAACCCACTGCTGCTTCCTCCTTTTTTTTCTTTCTATGGCAAGAGGACGGTCAGCTCCCCTGACTCATTTGTAACCTCGCCTTCAACCTCGGGACTATTGGAAGAGCACCACAACTTCGACAAAGCACCACTGCGACCCTCGTAGCTTCACTAGTTAAAGTCGTGGTGAAGCCCCGTTCCTTGCTCAAGAAGCCTTGGAACTCTTCGAAAATTTTCGCAATCACGTTGCTAGGACTCGAGATCTACTAAAGCTCACAAGAAAGCTCTTGAAGGCATGTCTGCTGTAAACTTTGGTTGGGAAATTCTTGCCGAAAGTCTCCTGCTAGAAGCTCCAACTCTCTCTCTCTCTCTAAAACTCTCTTCAACTGTTTACCCTTTGGTAAAACAGTAAAATGGGATTTTCCCCCTTTTATTATACTCAGCAATGCCGCAAACTGCCCCTCACAAGTTCGAAAAGATGCTGCAGTCCTCATCTTCATACGACAATAAGATCAGGTAGGGATGGGTCAAGCCCGAGACCCGAAAGGGCCGTTGCCACACCTTTGTCAAACACCATCATTACGTGCACTTCGTCAAGGGCTATCGCTACGTGCCTTCATCAAGGGGCTATCGTCGTGCACCTCTCTAAGGGCTATTGTCGTGTGCTTCGTCAAGGAGCTATCGCCGCACTCTTCATCAAGACACTATCACCGCGTCTTCATCAATGCCTATCGCAGTCCGCCCTCGTCAAGGTCCATTGCCGTGCACTTCATCAAGGGGCTATCGTTGTGCGCCTTCATTAAGGGGCTATCACTGTACGCTTTGTCAAGGGGCTATCGTCGCATGCTATGTCAATGGCCTAAGGCTGTGAGCGCCATCCAGAACTTAGCACCGTGCACGTGCCACGACACTCCCATTTAGACCTTCTTCATGCATCCTCAGGAAGTTCATTCCCTGTGCCCCAGTCTCACTGTTCACGAGTCAAATCTCCCGTTACGTATCGGTTCCCAGGAGAGTCACTTCCCCTTACCATCGCCACGGTCTAGTTGCACGACCTTAAAATACATGGTCCAAACTATATGACCCTAAATTGTAGCGGAGGTCTAGTTGCATGACCTTAGACTACATGGTCGTGACTGCATGAATTTAAACTGCATAGCCATGGTCCGAGGTACAAGACTTTAAAATTGTAATGCACGGCCCGACAAATAGTCCACACGCATGACTTTTAACTGTGAAATGAACGCATCCTTGGTGTATTCCATTACCATCCCCAGTAGAGTTAGGCGTATGCAAAAGGAAAAGGGAGTTATGCTTACCCCTTCAATCCCCAGTGGGTCTATTTAACACCAACACCCCAGTAGGAGTCACTCCCTATTATAACCCACTACCCTCAGTGGGGTTGCATCTGTACTCTGTCCTGTCATTCTCAGCAGAGTTACATGCACACCATTACTCATCATCCCCAGAGAGTCACACTTACTTACCCTCTTAATCCCTCGTGAAGTCCGCTTCCACTTGCCACTCCTTGTAAGGCCACCATCTTCATCTAAATCTCTTTGCTTGTGAATAGTCTTTACTATTTTTATCCCCAGGGAGTCAAATTACTATCCACAGACCTATCCCCCATGCTGCTTCACCTAAATGGCGACCCACAGCCTTGGTCCTGGCTGCATGACCTTAAACGACATCGCCTTAGTCCGTGCTACATGACCTTAAACTGCGCAGCCTCGGTCCTTGCTGCATGACCTTAGACTGCACAACCTTGGTTCTGGCTGCATGACCTTAAACTGCACACCCTTGGTCCCAGCTGCATGACCTCAAACTGCATAGCCATGATCCATGTTACATGATCTTAAATTGCACATCCGTGGTCCATGCTGCATGACCTTAAACTGCACAACCATGGTCTGTGCTGCATGACCTTAAACTGCACAGCCTTGGTCCGTGCTGCATGACCTTAAAATGCACATCCTTAATCCTAGCTGTATGACCTTACACTACACAGCCTTAGTCCATGCTGCATGACTTGAAACTGCACAGCCTTGGTCCTGGCTGCATGACCTTAAACTGCATAGCCTTGGTCCTAGCTGCATGACCTTAAACTGCATAGCTTTGGTCCGTGCTGTATGACCCTAAACTACACAGCTTTGGTCCAAGTTGCATGACCTTAAACTGCACAGCCTTGGTCAGAGCTGCATGAACTTAAACTGTATAGTCGTGGTCCGTGCTGCATGATCTTAAACAACACAGCCTTGGTCCGTTCTGCATGACCTTAAACTGCACAGCCTTGGTTCTGGTTGCATGACCTTAAGTTGCATAGCCTTGGTCCTAGCTGCATGACCTTAAATTGCATAGCCTTGGTCCGTGCTGTATGACCTTAAACTGGACAGCCTTGGTCCGTGCTGTATGACCCTAAACTGCACAACCTTGGTCCGTGTTGTATGACCCTAAACCGCACAGCCTTAGTTTGAGCTGTATGACCTTAAACTGCACAGCCTTGGTCCGACTTGCATGACGTTAAACTGCATAGTTGTGGTTTGTGCTGCATGAACTTAAACTGCATAGCCTTGGTCTGTGCTGCATGACCTTAAACTGCACAGCCTTGGTTCTTGCTGCATCACCTTAAACTGCATAGCCTTGGTTCGTGCTGCATGACCTTAAACTGCACAGCCTTGGTCTTGGCTACATCACCTTAAACTGCATAGCCTTGGTCCGTGCTGCATGACCTTAAACTGCACAGCCTTGGTTATGGATGCATGACCTTAAATTGCATAGCCTTAGTCTTAGCTGCATGACCTTAAACTGCACAGCTTTGATCAGTGCTGTATAACCTTAAACTGCACAGCCTTGGTCCGAGTTGCATGACCTTAAACTGCACAACCTTGGTCTGAGCTACATGACCTTGAACTGCACAGCCGTGGTCTGTGCTGGATGACCTTAAACTTCATAGCCGTGGTCCAAACTATTTGACCTTAAACTGTAGCGGAGGTCTAGTTGCATGACCTTAAACTGCCTGGTCTTAATTGCATAACTTTAAACTACATAATCACGGTCCGAGCTATATGGGCATAAACTATAGTCTACGTCCTAACTGCATGACATTAAAAGGCTCAGCATCGTGGTCCAAACTATATGAACTTAAAATGTAGTGGAGGTCTAGTTGCACCACTTTAAACTGCTTGGTCCTAGTTGCCTGACTTTAAACTCCATAACCACTGTCCGAGCTATATGAACTTAAACCATAATGCACGTCATGGCCATATGACGTTAACCTGCTTTGCTCAGGTCTAGGAGGCATGACCTTAAAGACGCCCCCACACATACGTGCACACCCCCTTTACGTGCATTTTCATGCACGCTTTCCCTAACGAACCCATCCGTGTGCGCACACCACCTTCATTTGCTTCTTTAGTGAACTCATTCACTTCACTACCACTATTCATCATTCCCTAGTGAGTCTTAACCATGCGCACAAAATGGCAAACCATCTCGCCATCCTTACTCATCATCAGCTAGTGGGTCACCATTTTTCACCTACCATTCATACACCTTCCGTCTTTCATAGATAGCCTCCTGGCATCTCCCCAAAGTGAGTCAAGACCATCACCATACTCACTCTATGGCCTCCACAGACTGCCATTCTTCACCACTTTGGTCCAGCTATATGACCCTAAACTATAGTGCACGTTATAGCCGCATGATGTTAAAAGGCTTCGCATAGGTCTCGAAGGCATGAACCTAAACACGCCTTCAAAAAAATGGGCATGGTGTATACCTGGACAAAGGAATCCCATGAGTAAAAATGATGGACAGGCATGGTCACGAAACCATGAGTAAAAGAGTTTCGTGAAACAAAAACGTATCGTGAGCAAAAACGGATCAAAAGAGTGGACATGGCAGCAAGGTCATGGGTAAAGGAGCCCAAAAATCAAGGAAGTTGGTGAAAATCGTCTTTACAGCGCCACTTCCCTTGTTCAACTGAAAAACCCACAAAAGGGTGCTTGGACCAACAAAAAGCAGGTTGACGGAGCACCACAGCCTCAGCCCACACCCAATTGGCAAACAGTCAAAATCTTAATGAGGTCTACTTAAAATCCTCAACTGCCAGCATCTAACCACAATGCAAAGTGGCTCACCCAAGAGTGAGAGCCTCATAAGATCTCCCACGTTTCACATAAAAAAAACAGGAGTCCTTGAGGGTGAGGACGATTACCGAAAGATCCCTAAAAATTGCTAAAGATCCCCGAGAAGGCAAGAAACTGACAAAGCTAAGGCTTAACCTACCAGAGACTTTAGGGTTATTCCTCGCCATGAGGTAGCCTCGCCTAAAACCTTCTTTAGTCGACAGGTCGAAATTTTTGACTGGACCCGACAAGATGGGGCCCACGAGGCCATCTCTCCAAAATTCCCCTTAGTCGGTAGGCCTAGATTTTTAGGTTAGGTCAACAGCCCTTGATAGGACCCTGCTGGATGGGACCCATAGAGATACCCTGATCATCAAAAGTAAACTTGGTATAACAGCAAACAATGTCGACCAAAGGTTCATAGCATTTAGCCTCCAAATAGACCCGATTCTGACCGATGAGGTCCTTACAAAATCCTCAACCTGTCAGAATTGCAAATAGTCCATCGAGGGTGAGGACTTCTACAGATCCCTCAAAAAGTCTGTTCTCCCCTAAAAGTCTTCATGGATGGACATGTACATTGCATCCAAGCATCAGGGCATCCTTTTTGAATGTTGTCCCTCTCGTTTCCCTCGATGAAAAAATTCGACGGGCAAGCTGTTTGAAGACATTTTTCAGCACCTTGATCCCTGTCAATAAAGCCTAACAAACAGTGGAAATTCCAACAGTCTCAAAATAGCCCCAAAACAGGCCAAGATCTTCATAAGGACTCTCAAAAGTTTCCTGCTAATTTTTGTTGCATTCTGACATCTCTAAGGTAGCGTAGATTGAGAAACAGTTTTGGTAGAATCAGCTTCTAGCACCATGAAACGGACCCTGTAACTAGAGCTATGGGACTACTGTCATTGGATCCGACACCGTTGAAAACCCCCAGGGGTAAAATTTCAACTTGAACGAACATCCCAAGAAGAATTTATAGGTGAAAGAGAAAAACAGGAGGAGCCACACACTATTCCCGTGCGGCCACCCTGCAACTTAACTCCATTAAAGGGACATTCATGAACAGTGACTTGCGACGCATATATATCCCTTTTTTGAGATTGGATCGTGCTCAAACTTGATGGAGAGTGTTTGTCTCATCAAGACGAGTGTTTTGACATATGGCACGCCCTGCGACGACACCTAAGCGCGAAGAAAAGCTAGAGAGAAGTTGTTGATCTGTGAAGAAAGTGCTGGAAAATCAGCAGCATCGTGCCTCACTCGAGCGGCCAAATCACGCCACAAGCGAACCCGATCGATACAAAACTAGTTTCATCACGTGTGTAAGGTCTAGGGTATCTCTAGTCCGAACCTCGTACATGATGAACGGTCGGATTCTGCACATGAAGCCGATGAAGTGACTGTAAATTTCGTCACCGAAATTTTAGATTTCGGCTAAAACTCCAAAATTGCAAATATCTTCGTCTGGGCACGAAATCGAGCTGCATTTGTTGGCCCGCGATTGTGATGGCATGCTTAGTGTGATCCAGCAAAGTAATCACAGAAAAACATCAAGGAGAACGAGTACACAATCGATCCAAAGTTTCAAGATTCATTCAAATTTAAAGTCACATGATCGTGCCCTAAAAACATGATCCATGGCTCGAAGTTGGTATCAAATTGATCGCCATGTCGAGCCCTACAAGGAAACAATCATCTTTCGATCAAATGGAAATCAGAACAACAATGGATCATCCATGAAAAATCCTGCACGTTCTAGGGCAACACATGGACTGTCTTGGAATTAGGTTTATTTTAATCAAGTTCTTAATTTTCAATAATTAGGTTTAATTTTGGTCAATCCACTCATGTTTTTACGCAATTCTATATATACCACTTACCATCATTGTACGTAAGAGGCTTGGAACCCTTCACAAAAGAGAATTTTTACTTAATAGAATTCCCTTTCCTTCTCATTGTTGGTCATGTTTGGAGAGAGAGAGAGTAAGGAGAGAGAAACTTTTGGACCTATACCCTTAAGCTCAAGGTAAAATTTCTCTCTCCTCTTTTCTTTCTTCTTCTTCTTCTTCGTCTGAGCCTCCATCAGAGGCCATTCACGGTAGTGGTAGTGCCGTGTATGCCTCTTTCTTTTCTTTTCTCTCTCGTGGTTTCACAGGTCGCGCGTGGCGATGGAAGCGCCATGTGCGATCTCCTTTTCCCCTTCTATTTGTTTGTCTCTATCTCTTAGCGAGGCTCGTAGACGGCGTTGCCCATCGCCCTCCACAGAGGTATCCTCAAGTCTCAGTGAAGAACACAAACGACGAAAATTTTTGCGGCTTGTAGGGCTCTTCCCCCCTGTTGTCGCAAATGGTGATGCCTATCGCCGCCTGTAAGAGGTCGTACTTATCGCTGTCCGCGAGCTTCCTTCACACACTCGGTGCCCATCACCGTCTCCCTTAATGCTCCCGGTGCCTATTGCTGTCTGCGAGCTTCCTTCGCGCGCTCGATGCCTATCGCCATCTGCGAGCTCCCTTCGCCAGCTCTGTGCCTATCGCCTCCGCGAGCTCCCTTCACGTGCCCGGTGCCATCGCCGTCTGTGAGCTTCCTTGACGCGCTTAGTGCCAATCACTGTGCACGAGCTTCCTTCACACGCTCGGTGCCTATCGTCGTCTGCGAGATACCTTCGCATGCTCGGTGCCTATCGCCGCCCGTGAGCTTCCTTCACACGCTCGGTGCCTATCGCTGTCTGCGAGCTACCTTCGTTCGCTCGGTGCATATCGCCGTCAGCGAACTTCCTTCACACGCTGGGTGCCTATCGTCGTCCACAAGCTTCCTTCACGTGCTCGGTGCCTATCGCCGTCCATGAGCTCCTTTCGCGTGCTCAGTGCCTATCGCCGTCTGTGATCTCCCTTCACATGTTCGGGGCCTATCGCTGTCCGCAAGCTCCCTCGCGCGCTCGGTGCCTATCGCCCTCCATGAACTCCCTTCGCGTGCTTGGTGCCTATCGCCATCTGCGAGCTTCCTTTGCATGTTCGGTGCCTATTGCCGTCCGCGAGCTTCCTTCGTGTGCTTGGTACTCATCGTCGTCTGCATGTTCCCCTTTGCGTCCCACGCCTATAGTTGTGTGCCTTGGAAAAAATTATCATCGCATGTTTCGCAGTTGGCTATCGCTGCGTGCTTCACAAGAGGCTACCACTACCCGCGCAGGGGTGTGTTGCCTTCTCGTGTTGCCAACAGCGATTCCCAGTGCCATCCGTAGTTTACTACTCACCCTCTAACCGTGAGCAGTAGTGTCGAGCGCCGTCTAAGGGCCGCGACACTGCTACTCCACGGTTGTGGGTGGCAACGTCTAGCTTCGTCGAGACTCCATCTCTTTGCTGTCTCGTGCATTCTCCTAATTCTTTTCTCCTCTCATTCAAAACCTTTTCATTTCATCATCCTAATTTCTCACCTTCTCAGCCATATGAAGGTGCATTGCTCTAAGACAAGGTTGGGTCCTTCAGCCCACTCTTCTTGCAAATTAACCACAGTAGTGTTGTGTAAAAAACAAGGAGATTGTAGGTCAAGGGAGGCAATTCAGAACCAGCTGAAGCAGTTGGGGGGTTTTCCATCATGATCTTAGAGGGCGCCCATGCGAGTCAGCCCGAGTAAGTCACGGGCCCAGGTGAAGTTGGTCCCCACCTTACATCCAAAATTCCTCCCTCACTAGTTGGATACCTGCCCTTGTCCTTGAACAAGGTTCCCGAGAGAGCGATCTCAAGTCCCGGGTCTTCCGAACCTGAGACGCGTGTCACCTGATCACCTAGATCAAGGAGGCGAGATTGAGGCACCTAACCAGGGACTTTTAAGTCTATTGTCACACTTATCCAGGTTAGGACCTGGGAGCTAGACACCGGGTCTAAGCTTAGAAAGAAAGTTGGGAGTGAAGTTTGAGGAACCTGTGCTAGGGGGAAGGTTGCGAATGCGGGGATGAGAAAATCAACGATCCAGATAAATGGGTTATGGAACCTAGAAGCTATGTGAATGTAATTCAGAAAAACAAAGGAGAGACTAACCAAACAAGGACGATCTGATAAAGGGGTAGTAAGTCCCCAATGGAGTCGTCAAGTTCGTTAAATGCCTTGATCTCGCTCTAGGGTCGGGAAGATTAGGTGGCACGCTTTTTGAGTTTCAAGAAAAACCCAGGACTTGAGACTGCTCTCTCGGAAACCTTGCTAAGGGGCAAGGGCAGGTACACCAACCGGTGAGAGAGGAATTTGATGTGAGGCGGGACACACCACGTCACCTGGATCCGTGACTCTCGCGGTCTGACTCACGTGGGCGCCCTCTTAGATCATGATGGAAAGCCACTTAGTCCTACAACTTGTTCAAAATTGCCTCCCTTGACCTGTACTCTCTAATTTCTGTGATCACACACACATGGTTAATTTTACAAGATAAGTGGGCCAAGGGTCCCCAGCTTGTCTTTGGGCGAATGCACACAAGTGTGCACATTCAAAGGAGAAAGGGAAGAAATAATGAGATAAGGGTTAGGGTAATGAAAGGAGAAGGAAGAAATAAAATAGAGAAAAGGGAAGAGAAAAAAAGAGACATTTGATCGGGTGGCTAATCTGATACACTGGCTCAATTGACATGATGATTGACTTAACATGGTTGTAAGAAAGACACGGTAACTTAGACCAGCACGATGGCAATGCTACTCGACGATAGAACCAACACCAACCAGCCTGTCACAATGGCGTGTCTAACGTGGCAGCTAGACAGGAACGGTAACTTAGACCGACACAGCGACGATACTGCTTGATGTCAAGATTACCATGACAGTACTAGACTTGGCCTGTGTCTTGGTTAAATGAGGGAGGAAGAAGAAAGAAGAGTGGGAAAGAAGAGAATGAGAAAAAGCAGAAGGAGAAAGAGAGAGAGGAGAAAAGAGATAGAAGAAGAGAGAAGGGGAGGAGAAGAAGAAAAGAGAGAAAGAAGAGAGATAAGAGAGAGGAAAGAAAAGAAAGAAGAAGATGAGTAAAGGGATAAGGGAGAAGATAGAAGAAAGTGAAGAGAGATTAAAAGAGAAGATAGAAAAGAGAGAAGAAGAAATGAAGAGAAGAGAGAAAAGAAGAAAAGAGAGGGGAGGAGAAGAAGAAAAGAAAAAGAGAAGAGAAGGAAAGAGAAGAAGAAGAAGACAAGAGTAGAGTTGAGGAGAGAGAAGAAGAAAAGAGAAGAAGAGTAAAAAGGAGAGGAAAACAGAATAGAAGAGAAGAAGAGAGAAGATGAGAGAAGATGAGAGAGAAAGTAAAGAGAGAAGAGAGAGAAGAAAGAGATGATAGAATAGAGAGAAGAAAGAAGAGAGAAGGAAGAGAAGATATAGAGAAGAAGTTGAAAGAAGAGAAAGAAGGAAAAGAGATAGAAGAGGAAAGAGGGTAGAAAGGAGAGAAAAGAGAGAAGGGTGAAGAAGAAGAGAGAGAAGAGAGACAGAAGAGAGGGGATAAAAGAAGAAGAGAGATAAGAGAAGAGAGAGAATGGAGGGAGAAGAGAAGAGAGAGAAATGAGAGAAAAGAACATGGACGACGATAGGGTTTCGTCGTCCGTGATTGAGGAGAGAGAGAAAAAGAAGCATGGATAGCGATGAGGTTCTGTCGTCTATGACTGAGGAGAGAGAAAGCGAGAAGGAACATGGGTAGTGATGGGCTCCACCGTCCATGATAGGAAAGAGGGAAAGAGAGAGCATGGACGGAGATAGGTTCCATTGTCCATGCCAAAAAAAAAAAAAAAGAACATGGACTGTGATGGGGTTCTGCCGTCCATGACAAGAAAGGGAGAGAGAAAAAAGAGAACTTGGACGGCATTAGGTTCCACCGTCCATGACAGGAGATAGAGACAAGATAGAGAAGAGAAACGAAAAGGAAAAGACACGCGCGACGATAGACATCGCCGTGCATGTCAAAAGGGACTCGAACATGACCCGGCCCCCCACTGGAAAGGGCCTGGCTCAATATCGTTGTTAGAGTTTAGGAGAAGGACGTCGTGCACGGCGATGAGCATTACCGTGTGCAACATAGGGTAAGAGGAACCTAGATAAAGGCCATGTCCGCCACTCCGGTTAAGACCAGGCTCACTGTGCATGTTCTAGGAGAAGAAAGACATCATGGCCAGCGATAAGCACCACTGTGCATGAATGGAGAAGAGAGAGAAAGAAAAGAAGAGTGAGAAAGAAAGAAGAGAGAGATTAGGAAAGAGAAAGGAAGGAAAGAAAAGAGAGAAGGAAAGGGAAGAAAGGAGATTAGGAAAGAGAGAGGAAGAATTAGGAAAGAAAGGGGGATCAGTAAGGAAAGAAAGCAGAGAAGAAGAAGAAAAAAGGGGATGAAATACACACACGATGATGGCCCAATGCTGTGCGTGTTGATAGAAGAGTGAGAGATAGAAAGAGGAAGAGAGAGAAAGGTAAAGATAATAAGAGGAGAAGAGAGAAAGAGATAGAGAGAAGAAAGAGAAGAGAGAGAGACTGAGAGAAGAAGAAGAGGAGAGAGAAACAGAGAGGAGAGAGATAAAGAGAAGAAAAAGAAGAGAGAAAAAGAAAGAAGAGAGAGAAAGAGAGAGAGACACGTGCGGTGATGGTTACTATCGTGTGTGTTTGAGGTAACAAGGAGAGAGATAGAGAGAAGAAAAAGAGGAGAGATAAAGAAAGAAGAAGAGAGAGAAGAGAGGAAGAGAGAAAGAGAGAAAAGATAAGAGAGAGAAAGATGAAAGAGGAGAGAGAAAGAGGGGAAAAGAAAGCGAGAGGAGAGAGGAGAGAGGAGAAAAAGAGGAGAGAGCAAGTTACATTCGTAGAGGGGTATTAGACTTTTCTTCTATCTCCTCTCTCTCTCTCTTTAAGACATGCCCACAATCTCAATGTAAAACTCTCAAATTTTATTCATGAAATTGAAGCTTGAGGGGGACCCTTTACAATTAAGTTTAGCATGTATTTATAGAATTGGGCTCGAAACATGGGTGGATGCCAAAAATATGATTTAATTGATGATAATTACAGTTTATTTAAATTAAAGAAAAATCTAAAAATGGGTGCAAAATGATAATTTTACCCCTGCCCAATAATACATATAATTTCAAAACAGACCCTGTTGTTGCCCTAGAGCGTGCGTGATCTTCCATGAATGATTCGGGGTTGCTCTGATGCCCGTTTGGCAAAAAGATGATTGTTTCTTATTAGGCTCGGCAGGATAATTGATTGGGTATTAACTTCAAGCCACGGATCGCGTTTTTAGGCCATGATCACGTAAATTGAAATTTGTATGAATCTTGAAAACTTCTTATCTATAGTGTGCACGTTTCTTGACGTTTTTTCATGATTTTTTTGCTATATCACATTGTGCATGCCTTCATGTTTGTGTTACAATAAACACAACTCAGTTTCGTGCCCGAACGAAGATTTTGCCATTTTGGGTTTTTGTTTGAAATCTAAATTTCGATAGCCAAAATTTATAGCAACTTTATCGGCCTTGCATATGAAATCTGACCGTTCATCACGTGAGGGGTTTGGCTCAGACATAGCCTCGTACCTTACGCACGTGATGGAACTAGTTTCACATCGATCCGGTATGGGAGCACTTTGATGGCAGCTCGAGTGGGTCATGCTACTGCTGGTTTTCCTACAACTCTTACCACGAATAGCTAATTTCTCTCTATCTTTTGTCCCTTCTCGAGCATCGTCACGGGGCGTGCCACATATCAAAACGCTCGTCTTGACGAGATGAACACGGTCAAAAAATTTGAACACGATCTGACTAAAAACAAGTGAGATATGAGTCTTCAAAGTTGCTGCTCGTGACTGTGCAATCCAATCATCTTTAATGAATATTGGTCCAGGGAGGCCTCACGGGAAAAGCGCCTACCCTTTTTTAATGTTTCACTCATAACTTTGTCTTAGAGCATCTGTTTAAGCTGAAACTTGACCCCTAGGGGTTTTTTACTCTCCCGGATCTATTGGTATTGGTCCACAGCCATTTGATGTACCAAAAATAGAGTTTTAATTATGAGGTCCGTTTCAAGTGCAAGAGGCTGATTTTTTCGAAACTGTTTCATTATCTGCACTACCTTAGACATATCGAATTACGACAAAACTTTATAGGTGACCTTTTGGAGTCTTTAGGAAGATTTTACCTCGTTCTGGGGTAATTCTGAGACTGTAAAAAATTACACTGTATGTCAGGGCTTTATTGATCGGCTTCTTTTTTATCCCGCATTGGGGACCCATGGTACTTAAAAATGTCTTCAAACATCCTAAGCAATGGGATTGGCTTGACCAGATTGATAGGGCTTCTACTTCGAAATATATATATATATATATATATATATATATATTTGCTTGAATTATTGATCTGTTATTTCAATGAAAAGGGTTGATAAACTATTCGCTCATGCGATGTCTCATATATGATTTGTCCTTTCTCCCCCATGAAAAGAAATTTCTCATATTATGCTGAACTGTGATGCATGATTTCCATATTGTAAAACCCGTTGGAAGTCTCGGAACGATTATGAATAACTGCGTATCGGCAGGAATGCATGACCCTTTGATCTACTTACTGGGATTTTAGCTCATCCCTTGACTTTCTTCAATGTAGAGTGATAACTTGTGATTGAGGTTTGACGGTCGGGTGCTTGTGGCTGACGGTTGAAGCCCTGAACTTGGTGAAGAAGCTTCTTTTGATTATAGGTTTTAAATGGTAGTTTGGCCATATAGTTTTTTGTTTTTGATTTATGTAACTGCTGCTGGGCATTTAGTGCTATGGACATATTTGTAATAATTTTGATACTCTTGTACATATATTTTTTGGTTTTAGTCTGCCCAGCTTTTATTATTGTATTTTTTTTGTTTTCTTCGTGGTTTGCTTTGATTCCCTCTTTTCAAAAGCGTTGAGCGTACTCCCACTTGAGTGGCATTCGCTAACATTGATCGCGGTCTTACACCTTGTCGCCCTCCGGTATGTACGGTAGGGGGGCAGGAGGCGGGGCTGTGACAGATGATGTCTTGGGTTCCAGCAGGACTAGGTTGTCACTGGCTCTCTTCCTGTTTTCTTCAGGGATGTAGGTACGTCAAAAATGATGTACAACAGTTACGTATGACATCTTGGGAGAAGGCAGCTCGTATTTGACTTTGGAAGCTTAGGTCTTCCTGAGAAGGGGGGTGCTGACTGGTTGTCTTTGAGGGTATATTCTTGCCCTGAGCCCTGCCCCGAGAGCTAGCTCATGCGTATAACAAAGGAGGAGTAGACATGATGGTGCTCGAGGGAAACTTCTTTGAGTACCATGTAGTAATTGACTTCGGAGTAGCGAGGGCGTGTTGGACGCTCCTTTCCTTTTTTTGCTGATAGCATCACCAAACCTGCAGGTGTGTGCATGGCCCATAGTAGTGTTTGGGGTAGTTTGTGATCCAAACCATGGTGAAGTGAAAGGTTGGGTATTTGAAATACTCACCTTTTTAATTGGAGTAGCCTTAAGGGTTTTAGCATACCTGCGTATTTTTCTGGAAGACTTTCGATTGCCTCGAAAGTCCAGCGCTCATTTAGTTCCAGTCTGTGGGCTTCCTCGAGCTTCGAGATCAACATGTGATGCATTGGTGGCTTTAAGACCACTCGTGGTAAGCTCGGGTCCCAAGACATCCGAAGCAGGTGAGAAGCCCGGGGTAAGCTGTTGCTTGTCCCATTTCGTCATAGTGACAGATAAACCATTAGCTGTGACATGCATGAATGTGTGTGGGGACACTTTGGGGCCCCCCAAACTAACGTATGAGTCACCAGAGTGCGGTGTGTACGGAGATGCGATAGTGCTAGCAACGCCTTTGTGAAGCGAAGGTGGGGTTAATTTTGATTACCCACTGAGATGATGGTCATATCAGGACCCATTGAGCGAAGAAGAGAAGTGGCATTAGAACCACTTTTGGGCTTGCGACTGACAGGATGCCCTTCACTAATAGGGTGCATATGAGAGGAGGTGGTTTTAGAGCCACCCATGCAGCTGACATCAATGGATTTCCCTTTAATCCTAGAGGAGGGGGGACAAGGAGTTTGAGAACTTTTTCCCCTAGTTTTCCTAGCTTGAACTAGGATGGTAGGGTCAACCAGGCCGCTTGAGGAGAATAGGGGAGAAGCAGGATTAACTGCTCTGCTCTCCGTAGGTGAGGTCACAACTATGGGGATGATGAAGACCCCAACTTGGACGAAAGAGGAGTAATGGAAACCCATTGCAGTTTTAGAAAGAGAAAGAGGCGAGATGCTTGTTTGAGAACAGTTTGAGCCAACTATAGAGTGACATGTCCCCAGTAGAGTAGTCAGTTGGTCGAGGCCTGATTTTTCCTCACGAGGACGGTGGGAGAAAATCCTCTCTCAAACAACCACGGAGGGTCTGCACGTGCTGCACGTTTATCGGTGTGCACACGCATGCTCTCCTATGTGCAGATAGGAACTAATAATGAGAAAGATTTTATGATAGGAGTGCGTTTAGGTGCCTACCTCATCGTTTGGGGGTTTGGGGACACGCTTGGGCAGTATGCCCTCTTAGAATAGTTACGAAGCCCTCTAATTGTTGGCCAACGCAGTTTGGACACGAACTCTCCTCAGGGTTTAACACGTCGCCCTGTTCACCTTTGCTGGAAACTGCAATGTGAATTTGACGATGCTCCTCCATAATGGTTCACTCAAATGGGGCTAGTTGGAGAAAGAAAGAATGTGTGGAGAAATGATGGCGAGAATCCCCTATTTGTGCAAACTCTATGTACTCAGGCCATCAGAGCAACTAAAGAGTTAGAACCTTCTCGACGATAGACTCAGGAAGACTCCACTCGAGTGAGTAAGAGAACGTAGGTGTTCCTCGTGGGTCAACTCGACTATATGGAGAGGAAGTTAGAGCGATGATCAGAGGGTTGGAACTCTAGGGATGACTTTGACGGATGTTGAATCGAGCGTGTGACGGATAGCGAGATGCTACATGGAGCCGCAAGTTTGCTGCATTTACATTCGAAGTGCAAAGGGGAAGATCACAAAGACAGATGGGAACATGGGTTCCATGACTCTGAGACCCACAACGTGACGAGAATGAGAGAAAGAAGGGGGAACAGATAGGACCGCGCATTTGTCGCAGCTCTTGGTTGTTGGAAGATATTTTTCAGCACCATGGGTCCCCGATGCGGAATAAAGGGAGAAGTCGGTGAATAAAGCCTAACGAACAATGGAATTTTTGATAGTCTCAAAATGACCCCAGAACTAGTAAAGATCTTTATAAGGATTCCTAAAATTCTCCTGCCAAGTTTCGTCGCAATCCAACATGTCTAAGGCAGTGCAGACTGAGAGACAGTTTTGGTAGAATCAGCCTCTAACACACTGAAATAGACCCCTATAACTAGATCTCTAGTTTCGGCGTGTCAAATTGTTGTGGGACTACCACCATTGGAGCCATCACAGTTGAAAACTTCTGTGGGTCAAATTTCAGCTTAAACGGGCACTTCAAGAAGAAGTTATAAGCGAAAGATCGAAACAGGAGGAGCCACACACTATTCTAGTGCGGCCACCCTGCAACTGAACTCCATTAAAGGGACAGTCACAAACAGTGAATTGCAATGCTTATATCTCCCTCGTCCAAGATCAGATCATGCTCAAACTTGTTGGAGTGCATTCGTCTTGTTGAGACTAGCGTTTCGATATGTGACAAGCCTCGTGGCAAAGCCTAAGCATGAAGAAAAGCTAGACAAAAGTTTCCAATCTGTGAAGGAAGTTGCAGGAAAATTAGCAGCGACACGCCTCGTTTGAGCGACAAAATCACAATGCTCGTGAGCCCCATCGACATGAAACAAGTTGCATCATGCGCATAAGGTCTATGAATATCACTGGTCCGAACCGTATGTATGATAAAAGGTCAGATCTCCCACAAGAAGCCGATGAAGACCCTATATATACCACATACTACCACGTATGATGAACGGTCAAAACTCTATATATTCCACATACTACCATTGTACACAGACCCTTCACAAAAGAGACTTTTGCTTAATAAAATCCCTATATGTTCTTACTGTTGGGTCACGTTTTGAGAGAGAGAGAGAGAGAGGAAGGAGAGAGAGACTGTTAGATCCGTACCCCTAGGCTCAAGATAAATCTTGCTCTCTTTTATCTTCCTTTATTTCTTCTTCTCTCTTTTCTTCTCGCTCTTCTTCTTGGTCTGGGCTTTTCTCAGAGGCCATGCATCGTAGTGGTAGTGCCATGCATGCCTCTTCCTTTCTTTCTTCTCATGTGGTTTCATAGGTCACGCATGGTGATGGCAGAACCATGCGCGAGCTTCTTTCTCCTTCTTTTTGTCCATCTCTATCTCTTGGCAAGGCTCACAGATAGCACTGCTCATCGTTGTCCGTAGATTTGTCTTCGACGTCTCAGCGAGGAGCACAGACGGTGAAGCCCATTAACGCCCATAGGGGTCTCCCCTTATTGCGTGCCTATCGCAAATGGTGATGCTTATTGCTGCCCGTGAAGGGTCGCAGCAACACCTATTGTTGTCCATGAGCTTCCTTAGCGCGTTCGACACCTATTGCCGTCCGCAAGCTCTTTTTGTGCGCTCGACGCCTAACATCGTCTGCGAGCTTCCTTCGCGTGCTCGGTGCCTATCGTCGTCTCTAAGCCTCTTTCGTGCACTCAGTGCCCATCGTTGTCAGCATGTTTCTCTTGCGTCCCACACCCATCGGCCTGTGCCTCAGAAGGAACTATCGCCACGCCTTTCACAAATGGCTATCACGGCGGGCCTCACAAGAGGTTATCATCGCCCGTGAAGGGGTGTGCTGCCTTCTTGTATTGCCAACGGCGATGTCTAGCGCCGCTCGTAATTCACTGCTCCCGCTGTAGCCGGGAGCAATAGTGTCTAGCGCCACCCAAGGGCCATGATACTATTGTTACACGCCTATGAATGGCGATGCCTAAACGCCGTCGGGGCCCCTTCTCTTCATCGTCTCCCGCTTCCTCCTCATTCTCTTCTCTTCTCACTTGACTGAGGGTAGACTAGGCCTAGCATTGCCATAGCGGTTTGGCTGTCGAGCAATACTGCTGTCGTGCTGGTCCTGAGTACCATGCCCATCTTGCTGCCACACCAGATTAAGACAGTCATATTGACCTCTGTTTTGAGTAGTATTTCTGTCGTGCTGGTCATAGTACCATGCCCGTCTTGCTACCACTCAGAGTCGATCATTGTACTGATCCAGCTATCATGCTAATCTTGTCCCCTTAGCGAGTTCTCTTCTCTTTTTTATCTTTATTCGAACCTTCCACTTCATCACCCTCACTTGTGCATTGCCTTAAGACAAGGGTGGGTCCTTTAGCCCACTTGTCTTGCAATTTAATCATGATTATATTGTGCAGAAAACAAGGAGATTACAGGTCAAGGGAGGCGATTCAACCAGCTAAAACAGCAGAGGGCTTTCCGTCATGATCCAAGAGGGCGCCTGCACGAGTCAACCCGAGTAAGTCACGGACTTAGGTGAGGTTGGTCCCCACCTCACATTAAAATTCCTCTCTCACTAGTTGGACACCTACCCTTGTTCTGTTAACGAGGTTCTCGAGAGAGTTATCTCAAGTCTCGGGTATTTCCAACTCGAGATACATGTCACCCGATCACTTAGATCAAGGGAGGTGAGATCTAGGCACCTAACCAGCTTGGCGACTCCACTGGGGACTTATTACCCCTTCGTTGGTTCGCTCTTATTTAATCAGTATCACCTTTTACTTTCTGCACTACGACTTTCTATGGCTCCTAGGTTATTCAACCCGTTCATCCGAGTTGGGGATTTTCTCATCCCCACACTCGCGACTATCTCATGGAAGCGAACTGCCCAAGCTTCCATCCCTACACTTCTTCTGAGTCAGAACTCAGAGTCTGGTTCTCAGGTTCTTTCCTGGAATGGTGCGAGAAGGGACTTAAAAGTCCCTGACTCCCGGCTTTCTCACCCAGGTGCACCCTCCACTAAGGCCCCTTGCATTGGTAGCACATCTGCGGCTACGCACAACATGCACCTTGTTATTAACAAGTCCCTTACCAGTCATATTGCTAGGGTACGCCGGAAGGCTACTCTATCCACTCTCGCGAAAGGCAAACAGTTGCCATCGCTTCTGAGGTTCACCATAAGGCAACCCCACATACTCCTAACCTTTATACCTAGAGGCTCAATACACCGAGGAAGAGACCCTACAGCCTCCACCTCTCGCACACACCTCAAGGCTCATGGTCTATCCACTCGAGCCATACATCGAGACAACTTTCATGCTACCTTGAGCTCGCGTTTAATTTTAGGCCTTCGCGAGCCAAACCCTGAGCTCACCATGCACCTGCATCCCACAGCTCAGGGCAGCGCCAGTTCTGTGCCATCTCGAGCACACGAGGGTCGACTGCTCTGTCCTCCCTATAAGCACACAGCTTCACCCTATGAGAGATAGGCTCCCGCCTGGTCTCTCACAGACACAAGCTTGTGAGTCTCGACCTCCTAAGCTTGAACCAGTTAACGGCGCCCAGGCTGACCCCCAAGTCACCTGGACGGCTAACCCTAAAGGTGCACGCGCACAAGCTTTGCAGGTTCCTCCTTGATCTCGACTCAGGTGGAGTCATGAACCAGTCCCTTCTTCTGCCACTCTTCCTTCACCAGGCAAGCACGTTAATGCCTGGTACTCAAAGGTTTTCCTTAAGAGTACCATCTTTAGTCAGTTGCCTCAGGTTAGGAATACACCCGAGCCTCACAAGGGAATTCGGGGCAACGGCCTGATGTCGGACAGAAGCCTGCGGACTGCAAGGCAGCAACCCAGGTTGCCCTCTATCCTTGGACCCCACTCTCTGCTCCAGCTAATGGACATGGCCCTCGCATGCTCAAGAAAGGCGGGGTAGTCTACACCTCAGGCTCAGTTCTGGAGTGAAGTCCATAACAACCTCAGAATTAAACAAGAGAGAGACCTATAGATCCTGACCAGAGAAGCCTCTAAGACAGTTGAGGTTACCACCCTTGGTGACCTCCTTCCACACAATCCCTTCTTCCCTCTTCAAACTCCAGATCCTGAGCAAGACCAAGAATATTGCTTGGTGATTCTTATCAAGAAGTCATAGTCCCAAGATCGTCAAGAACCGGTCCTCACACGATAGAAATATAAGGCTCAAGTCCAGTCGAGGCATGTTGAGCCCCTGCAGACCAACTTGCCTCGCATGACTTGCCAACCTCGGCAGTCCACTATTCTACTTGGCTCTGATCCTCTAGAAGAAAAGGTCAGTTTCATGGTGATCAACAAGCCAGATGATGCCCAAGAAGAGGGGATGAATAGGTTTGAGATAATGATGTCGTCCATCCTTGAAAAGATGGATCGCCTAGAAACCTCCAGGTCCCCTTCTTCTTACCATGAGACCGATCCCCCATCTGGTGAAAACACAGTTCCCAGGCAAACTCCCCCACCGGTCTCCCAAGACAGCTCCACTTCCCGCTTGGTTTTGCAAGCTGATATAGATGTTATGGTGACACACAGTCTTGAGAACAAGGTCATGGGCATGCAAGAGGCACCGCTCTACCAGAAGCTGTACCCCTCGTATATTGACCAGGTGTCGTTTCCCATAACTATAAAAAAGGGAAGGTCCCCCTGTTCAATGGTACTACATCCCCTCACCAGCATACTGCTCCCTTCCAACCAGCTTGTTGAGAGGCGGTGACTGACGGATGATTCCTCCTCTGTTAATTCGTCGAGACTCTCGAAGTGCCAGCCTTTCAGTGGTATGCTCGGCTGCCTCAAAACTCAGTACACACGTGGTAAGAAATGGAGCACTTGTTTTACCAATGCTTCTATGTAGTCCAGAGAAACGTGGAGGACCATTGAGCTCCTCATTCGGACTCAAGACCCCGGTGAGCCAGTTGACAAGTTCATCGCCTGATGGAGAGAGTTGGCAACCTTTCATGCCACTCCCATGACTTAAAATGAAGCAATTCAGACCTACATACGAAATTTGCTGCCCGAGATCGCCCTGCATGTCAAGGCCTCCAATCCACCCTCCATGTCAGAGCTCATCTTTAAAGCAGTCCGTATAGAAGGTCTGCACAAGCACCATGGTGGATCTCGTCAGCAAACCTCTGGCCCGAATTCTCACTCCAACAGTCGGGGCATTCAGCGAAAAGTGGTGATTAGTGCGGTTGTCATCATGATTGACACTAAGAACACCGCCCTCAAACCTTGGACCTCTCCAAGGCAAAGACGCCTCAGGCTGGGGCCAAGCAAAAGTCCTACAACAAGGTCCCACCCCTTAAGAAAATAAATCGAAATGACTTCTTGATTCAACACCAGAACAAGATGTACCCCTTCGAAAAGGAGTGGGTTCCTACGCTACTTCGGTTACTGCTAGAGCAGAACATGATCCAACCGCCAGAGGCCAAAACCCCAGAGCTGGTCAGGGAGGAGAGACACGAGAGGTACTGTGCCTATCACCGAGGAGTAGGACACCCACTCAAGACTACTATATGCTCAAAGACATTATCGAAGCCCTCATTAACAAGGTTCAGATAAAGCTCGAAGAGTTAAAGAAAGCATTCGGGGCAACTGAGGTTGCCCACTTAGTGACAATTCAAGAGGACGACGAAGCACCTGTTATCCTACGTGCACTATTCTCCATAATGCTTGAAGAAGGACTCTTCATGCTGAAGCCGATAAGACAGCCCAAGTTCCTACCCCCAGGAATTGAGAACCTCTGGTGCTCTTATTACCTGAGCACTAGCTTCCATGAGCACTTCGCAAAGAAGATACAACAAGGCCAGGAAGTTCATGGCAACCCAAAAGGACACCCCCAAGTCCCTCTTCCACCAGTGCAAGAAGAACTCCCGACACAAGCCCAGGGAAGCGCTGAGTCAGATCCTCTGTAAGCCCTCTTCGAGGCAATGCTCCAATAGGGTCTCATCAATCCCAAGCATGCCAGGCAGCCTAAGCATCTTGCCTAGGGTACGGAAAACCTCTGGTGCCCATACTACCAAGTACGGGGCCACGAGCTGAAAGAATGCTCTGGGTTCGAAGCTATAGTGGCGAAGAAAGTCAAGAAAGGCCACATTGTTTGTGTCGTCCTCCCAGAACGCTACTAAGCCATTGCTCCCGCTAGAGAGGAAGCCCCACTACAGGCCCCCTATGAGAATACACTGGACCCTTTAGAGCCCTCGACTTCTCAGCTCTGGGAAGTCTACCATGGGTGAAGTAGGCGCAAGTGTCCCTGAAACATGAGGTAGTCCACCAAGCTAGGACTACTCACCAGCTCGATAAGGTAGTCCAAACACCTCCTCAGAGATCCAGAAGGGAACGAGCACCCAGGTCATCTTGCCTAAGAAATCACATCCCTCAGCCACCAGTCAAAGAAAAATTTCTCAGGCCTGTTCCCCCACTGCCGACCTTACAAACGGTCAGAGTCTGGGCCAAGACCTAAAATACCCCTGCACACGTCCAATTATAGTAACAGCGTAAAACGCTGTCCAGAACATGCTAACTCTTCCTTCCTCCCTCCTCCTCTATTTCTTCCACAGGTGCAGCTCAATAGTGCCCGAACTTCGACGCTCTAAGCAGAGAGCTCGGAGGAACCAACCTCAGTAGGTCATAGTGGAAGCATGTAAGAAAGATGTTGGCCTAGGCAGCTGCATTCTTGACAGTCGTCGATGCCTTGATTCAAGCCAAGACCGAACCAGCTTCGAGTTCCTATTCCCACGAAGCCTGTTACATCATTCAAGTTCATGAAGTGTCACCCAGCTTGGGGCCTGTACCAAGTGACCTCAAATCATGAGAACCATGGATTATGAACCCCTGTCAAATCAAATGCTAATGGGTGAGAAAGCAACTGCTCCCCCATTCGTGGTCATTGGAGCCACGACAAGCTCTTAGAAGACAAGGAAAGGAGTGGGCTATCCTTTTTCGTCTCACACGGTGAGAGGGTAAAAACAAAGAAGAAAAGAAAAAAAATAATAGACATGCATCACATAGAAAGAGAAAATAACTATTTCACTCATCGAGGATCATATTACAAGTGTCTTGTCTTTACAGTACAAGGAATAAAGAGGAAAATGGAAAAAAGGCACTAAAAATGATCTCAATGACCTTCCCTCACACACTTCGACCGAGGCCCTCACTCACTCGATGTCTGATCTTAGTTCTGCCACTAGCTCCGCCTCATGCTCCATCAAGGCGGTCCCTTATTCCAAGGAGTACTCGAGAGCCAAAATTTTATCTATAAGCATCTTGTCCTTTGCTTCCTAAGCCGCGGTCTCTTTCTATACTTGTCAAGCTTTTATGTCAATTGTAATATCTTCGCCTTCAGGGTCATCACCTTGTTGTGGTGGGCAACGGCCTCTTCAGCATGGTTGGATCTCTAGAAGACTGTAGCATCCTTCTGCTGCAATTGCGTTTCTACCAATTCGTAGTAACACGAAAGTGAGGACCCCAAAGGGGGCAACTGCAAGCTCTCCAGCTACTGCACAGTTGCTTCTTCATGCAAGGCCTTTGTTCTCCATCCTTCTAGCTCACTTACGACGCCATCAAAGTAAGGGACGATCTCTAGTACCCCCCTGTAAGGGCGACCAACCTCAACTGCTGGATTGCACAATCAAGTTCAGTATAAGGCAAACCCTTTAGCCTCTACTTGCCCAAACAAAGCATGTTCATCATTATGCCGGACATCCCACTCAAGCTAGGTCTAGGTAGTGCTGTTGGGGCCGCTGCAACGAAAGGAGTATCAGTATCCATAGCAGAACTTGAAGGGATGATAGCCATGTGAGTTGCTTGCTCTTCCGGAGGGACTGTGAAGCCCAGGCTCTCATCAGTTGTAGGTCCGAAGGGGGCCATAGTTTCAACCTGCTTGGCCCTCGCAGCCTCCTCACCATGCTTGTTAGCCTCATCATTAGCAGGCTCAGTCCCCCCAAGGCCAGCTTCTTCTCCGTGCCCCTCGTTTTCTGAAGCAATCACAATATGCTCCAAAGCGACCTCAGCTTCTTCAGGGCCAACTCTCTCTCCCTTCTCCCTCTCTTCTTGAGCCGCCATCTCCACCTAGGAGGGTTCGACACTTCCTTCACTCTTGTCTTCCACGGCGGTCAGAGCCTCTCCCAAAGGGTTCACCTCCTCCATAGCCAGGGGTGCCTCCTTTGGGAACTCAAAGTCTGATCCTTGAGGATATCTTGCCTCTCCATCCCCCACAACTACATCACCTGGGGCAGCAACTTCTTGCTGCTTAAGTGGAGCCTCTTCAGCCCCCGAAGCATCAGCCTCCTCTATGACCACTACTACCGACCCTTTTCTCTAGACCAACCCTTGGTTTCTCCTTCCATGCTTGCCCCCTCTGCATTAGTAAGGGCAGCAGCCTCCTGTGACTCAGGAACCGTCGCCCGCACAGTATCTTGGGTGGCTGCCCCAAGGCTTCCATCATTAGCCCCATTGATTTCTATTGGGACTGGACCCTCTCTTTTGGCTGCAGAAGATGCCTCCTGGTTGGAAGCAATTTCAATTGGTGTGGCTAAATCCTTAGGGCAGAGGATGAGCCTGAAAGGATCGGAGACACGTAGCCCTCTGAAGATGCTGAGGGTGAGGAACCGTCCTCTGGCTCGTGGACTGCTGGGATCTTATGTCTGGTTAAGTGTCTCGATCT
This sequence comes from Amborella trichopoda, assembly GCF_054954075.1. Classification (NCBI taxonomy): domain Eukaryota; kingdom Viridiplantae; phylum Streptophyta; class Magnoliopsida; order Amborellales; family Amborellaceae; genus Amborella; species Amborella trichopoda. The sequence goes on from NC_142342.1 coordinate 27,128,487, forward strand.
CGCCCTCCGGATCCTTGGGGGATCAGGCAGCGTGCGTCTCGGGATTCGAATGAAGACTCGGGATGTTTTAAGATCGCTCTCTCGGGAACCTCGTTCGAGAATGAGGGCAGGTATTACCAATCGATGAGAGAGAAATTTAAGGTGGGTTCGAGACTTAGTCAGGCTAACTAGCATGGGCGCTCTATTAGATCATGAAGAAAGGCCCTCAGTAATAAAATTGGTTCGAAATCTCCTCCTTTAGCTTGTATTCTTCTTATTTTCTACAATCACACACATATATGGTAAAGGTTACAAGACAGGTGGGCCAGACCTGTCCTTTTTCCTCTTTGATGAATGTACACAAGCATGCGCATTCAAAAAGAAGAAGCGAAGAAAGACGGGGGAGAGAAGAATTTGACTAAGAGAGAGGATCAAAACAATGACTAGGCTGGTGGATAATTAGCTTGACGTGGTAGCAAAATGAGCTCGGTAACTAAGACTGACTCATGGGATTACTATTAGACGTCATTATCAATACTGACTAACTAGGCACAATGTTTAGTCTGTCGTGGCAATCAAGCGGGCCAAGTAATCGTGACACAACAACATTATGGCTAGACGACAAAACTACCATGAGAGGCTAACCTTAATCCCTTTTAGTCGAATGAAGGAGTGACAAAATTAAGGCTATGCGGAAAGAATAAGAAGAGAAGAAGGGAAAGAAAGAAGGAGGGATAATAAAGGATGAGAAGAGTATGAAAGATAAGAGGATAAAGGAGAGAGAGAGAATGAAGGCGTAGTCGGGGTTAAGCATTTTTTATTGTGTTAGAAGGAAGAGAGAGAAAATGCCATCGACGTTAGGCTTCACCGATTGTGTTGTGCATAGGAGAGGAGAGATAGGATGCGATCGGCACTAAGCTTCATTGATTGTGAAAAAAGAGAAGAGAGAAATCCAGTCGGTGTTAAGCTTTATCAATTGACAAAAGAGGAGAGAGAAAACTAGTCGATGCTAGGTTTCATCGACTAACAGAAGAGGAGAGAGAAAAGCAATCAGCATTAGGCTTTATTGACTAATAGAAGAGGAGAGAGAAAACCAGTCGACATTAGGTTTTATCGATTGAAAAAAGAGGAGAGAGAAAAATAATCAATGTTAGGCTTCACTGACTAACAGAAGAGGAGAGAAAAAACCAGCAGGTGCTAGGCTTCACCAATTGATAGAAGAGGAGAGAGAAAAGTAATTGACGTTGAGCTTTGCTGACTAACAGAAGAGGAGAGAGAAAAGAAATTGATGCTAACCTTCACCGATTGACATAAGAGGAGAGAGAATCAGTGGGCATTAGGCTTCATTGATTGACAGAAGAGTAGAGAAAAAACTAGTTGATGTTAGGATTTATCGACTGATAAAAGAGGAGTGAGAAAAGCAATCGACGTTAGGCTTAACCGATTGATAGAAGAGGAGAGAGAAAAGAAATTAGCACTAAGCTTCATTGATTGATAAAAGAGGAGAGAGAAAATCATTCGACCGTAAGCTTCACCAACTTATAAAAGCGGAGAGAGAATTAGTCGAATGTCGATTGATAGAAGAGGAGAGAGAAAACCAGTCAACATTAGGCTTCATTGATTGACAAAAGAGGATAGAGCAAAGCAATCGACGATGGGCCGATTAACAAAAGTGGAGAGAGAAAAGCAATCGATGTTAGGCTTCATCGACTGATAGAAGAGGAGAGAGAATCAACTGATGCTAGGCTTTATCGATTATGATAGAAGAAAGAAAAAACCAATTGGTACTAAGCTTCATCGATTGACAAAAGAGAGAGGAAGAAAATCATCCAGTGCTAGGCTTCACCGATTGATAAAAGAGGTAAGGAGAAAAGAGGGGAGAAGAAAGAAAGAGATTAAGATGAGAAGAGAGGAGGAGAGAGAAAGAGATAAAGATGAGAAGAAGAGAGACAAAGGGATAGAGATGAGAAGAAGAGAAGAGAGATAGAGATGAGAAGAGGAGAGAAAGGGATAGAGATGAGAAGAAGAGAAGAGATGAGAAGAGGAGAGAGAAAGAGATAAAGACGAGAAGAGAGGAGAGAGAAAGAGATAGAGATGAGAAGAAGAGAGAGAAAGGGATAGAGATGAGAAGAGAAGAGAGATAGAGATGAAAAGAAGAGAGAAAGAGATAGAGATGAGAAGAAAAGAGGAGAGAGAAAGAGGGGAGGAGAGAGAAAAGGGGAAGAGAGAGAAAGCTATTTGCTCAAAGGGTACCAACCTTTTTATTTTCTCTCCTATCTCTCTCCCTCCAAGACGTACCCACAAACTCAAGAAAAAATCAGAATTTTATTGATTGATCCAAGAAGAATCAATCCCTCCTTTGTACAACGAGGTAGTGCCTCTTTATATAGAATTGAGCTAAAACATGGGTGTACGCTTGAAAACTACCTAGAATTAAAGATATTTACAATTTAATTGAATTTAAAGAAATTCTAAAAATGGGTACAAAAGGACTGTTTTGCCCCTGCCTAACAATGTGTGGAGTTTCAGAACAATTCCTGTTGTTGCTCGAGAACTTGCGTCCACTTTCATGGCAGACCCAAAGTCGTTTTGATGCCCGTTTGATCAAAATATTATTATTTTCTTATAGGGCTCGGCATGGCGATCACTTTGATATCAACTTCGAGTCATGAAACATGTTTTTGAGCCATGATCATGAAACTTGAATCTTGAATAAATCTTGAAAACTTCTGATCGATCATGTGTTCATTCCTTGACGTTTCTTCATGGTTTCTTCATTGAATCATACTGAGTGTGTCGTCACGATCATGTTGAAACGAGTGTAGCTTGATTTCATGTGCAGATGAAGATTTTGTCATCTTGAGTTTTTTGACCGGAATCTTGAAATTCGATGGCCAGAGTTTTCAACAGCTTTGGCACCTTCATTTGTGAAATCCAACTGTTCATGGTACACGAGGTTCGGCCCTGAGATAGCATCGGACCTCACGCACCTAATGCAATTGATTTCGTGCCGATCAGGTATACGAGCGTCGTGATATGGCTACTTGAATGAGGGGTGTTGTTGTTGAATTTTTGGCAACTTCCTTCATGGAGCAAAGACTTTCATTTGGTTTTTCTCTCTGCTCCGGCGTACTCACAAGGCGTACCACATATCAAATTGTTCGTCTTGATGAGACGAACATGCTCACCAAATTTGGAAGCGATCCAACTTGGAACGAGTGAGATATAGGCCCGATAAATGACTGCCCATGATTGTAAAAACAACCACCTTTAATTGTGTTTTAGTGTAGGGTGGCCACACAGGAATAATGTACGGCCTAATTTTTGGAATTTTACCCATAACTTTGTCTTGTAATACCCGATTTAGTCGAAACTTGACTCATAGGGGTTTTCTACCGTGCCAGATCTAATGGCAGTGGTCTGAAAATTGTTTGATGCACCAAAATTATGGCTCTAGTTACAGGGTCTATTTCAGGGTGAAAGAGACCAATTTTGCTTAAATTGTTTATTTGTGTTTACTACCTTAAACATGTCTGTTTGTGATGAAACTCGGCAGGTGGTCTTTTGAAGTGCCAATGACAATCTTAATCAATTCTGGGGCCATTCTGAGACTGTCAAGAATTTCCACTGTTTTGTAGGCTCTATTGACTTGCTTCCTACCAAGAACCAAAGTGCTGAAAAATACATTCAAACAGCTTACCCCACAATTGTTGTGCTTCAAGAGAAGCAAGAAGGATAATAATTCGAAAAATTTCCTTCAAATTTTACTTTCTTTTTCTTCCTGACCATTGGACTACGTGAATGCCGAGGAGATTCACCTAATGGTGTAACTAGGCTGCCAAGACGTAGGGATGCATTGTTCGTAGGTTCATCTATGGAGACATTAAGGGGAGAAGAGACATTTTTTAAGGATCTTGTCGAAGTCCTCGCCCTCATGCGGACCGTTGGTGATTATGAAGCTGAGGATTTTGTACGGACCTCGTTAGCCATAAATGGTCGTTGTTTGCTTCTACACCAGGTTTGCTTTTGACGTTCAGAGTACCACTATGGGTCTCATCTATCGAGTCTAGTCGGGGAAAGGTTCTATTAGCTGATCTCGAAGGTCTGGTAGTGCCGGCTAGGCAAACTGATGTCTCTGGTAAGTTCTCCCCTGGCTTTGTCAGTTTCTTGACTTTGAAGTATTTATTTCTAGAGTATGTTTGTGACCTCATGGGAATAATGTTCTTCCTCATGAGACTTATCTTGCCATCTTGGTTAGTCTTCTGTCTTTCAAGTCCTTTTGCAACTGGACTCAGGCTGTCGGAATCTTTTTTTTTAAGCTCATATTTTTGGAGTCTTGACATTTATCACATCAGGGATTTTATTCTTTTGAGTGAGGGCTGAAGTCGCCTGTTGAGGTGAGTACTGCATCAACTTGTTTATTAGTCCAAGCATCCTTTATGGATTTTCGCTTGAACTTGGGAAGCGACGTTGTAGAGATGGTTTTCACCAACTTCCTTTTATTTTGGGGCTCTTTTACCCATAAACAATTGGCTATGTCCACCCTTTTCATCCATTTTTACTCACGATGCCCTTTCGGGTTTTCACTGTGCCCGGTTTTGTTTTATTCACAAAACTCTTTTACTCATGGTTTCATGACCATACCCGTCCGTCATTTTTACTCATAGTGTTCCCTTGTTAAGGTATACAACATGCCTGTTATTTTATCATTTTTTTTAGTAATGACGTGTTCAAGGTCATGCGTTCAAGACCTGTGTGAAACAGTTTAACATCGTGTGGCTTGGACGTGCACTATGGTTTAAGGTCATACAGCTAGACCGTGGTGGTGATGAATGGAAATCTGTGGAGGCCATGGAGTGAGTATGGTGGTGATTTGACTCACTTGGGGAAATAACATTAGGCTACCTATGAGAGATGGATGATGGATGATGTACGAAATGTGAGTGGACGATGGTGACCCACTAACTTACAATGAATATAGATAGCGGGATGGTTCACCATTTTGTGAGAGCAAGTGAGACTCGCTGAGGAATGAGGAATGGTACGAAGTGAATGAACTCACTGGGGAGGTAATGACGGTGGCACGTGCACACTAACAGGTAGGTTAGGGAAGGTATGCATGAAAAGTACATGTAAAAGGCGTGTGCACATATGTGGGGGCGAGTTTATGGTCATGCCTCCTGGACCTGTGCAAAGCAGTTTATCATCATGCGGTCAGGGCGTACACTATCGTTTAAGGTCATACAACTGGACCGTGGTTATGCAGTTTAAAGTCATATAACTAGGACGGTGCAGTTTAAGGTCGTGTAACTAGACCACCGCTGCAGTTTAAGGTCATATAGTTCGAACCATGTTGCTAAGCCTTTTATCATCATGCAATTAGGACGTGTACTATAGTTTTAAAGTCATGTAGCTTGGACCGTGGTTATGCAGTTTTAAGTCATACAGATAGGACCGTGCAGTTTAAGGTCGTGCAACTAGACCTTCATTATAGTTTAAGGTCATATAGTTTGGATAAAAGCTAGGCAGTTTAGGGTAGTGCAGCATAGACCGAGGCTGTGTAGTTTAGGGTCATGCAGTAGGGACCGAGGCTGTGCAGCTTAGGGTCATTCAATACGGACCGAGGCTATACAATTTAGGGTCATGCAATATGGATCGAGGCAGTGCAATTTAGGATCATGCAGCACAGACAGAGGTTGTGCAGTTTAGGGTCATGCAGCACGGATCGTGGTTGTGAAGTTTAGGGTCATACAACACAGACCGAGGTTGTGTCACCATGTAGGTGAAGATCCATGGGGAATAGATATGTGGATGGCAATCTGACTGCATGGGGATAAAATAGTTAAGACCATTCACAAACTGAGGCCTCAGATGGAAATGGTGTTCTGATTAAGGATGGTCAACAAAAGCGGACTTCACTAAGGCTTAGTGGGGGTAAGCATACTTTCTAGGGTTAAAGATGGCTTGGTGTGAAACAGACCCACCGAAAATTGAAGAGGTAAGAATGACCCTAACTTCACTGGGGACAATGAGCTGCAGTATGGGTGTCTCCTATGGGGATGAGGGACAGCTCCTTACTCTAATAGGGATGATAGGCCACAGTTTGGGTGCAACAGCCTGGGTGCAACATCACTGAGAATGACAGATCATGGCTTAGGTGCAACCCCACTAAGGATAAGTGGTAGGACGCACAAGACTTCAACCAGGTGTAGCGCTAGTGGTTTCTTGCAAGTATTCAACTGGCGCTGAGTTCTCAAAAACACAACCGACACTGGGTTGTTAAAAACTCAGCTGACAATGTGAACGACTTGTGATATTGTTTGAAGACAACCGGCGTTAGGGTCGTTTGGAAGCACACCCAGTACAAAATCAATCGGCGCTAAGGTTGTTTGGAAACACACCTGGCGCCAAGTCAACTGACGCTAGGGTTGTTTTGAAAACACACCCTGTGCTAAGTCAACTGGCACTAGGGTTGTTTAGAAAACACACCCGGCACTAAGTTAACCGGCGCTAGGGTTGTTTTAAATTCACCTGGTGCAACGTCAACTGATGCTATGATTGTTTGAAATTCACCCGACACTACGTCAACTGGCACTAGGGTTGTTTGAAATTCACCCGACGCTAGGAATGGATCGATGAGATTGCCTCGGGCCTTGAGTCAAAGCCCGACTCGACTCATTGTCGCTTGGCTTCCCTTTGACGAAACGAGAATTCCCAGTTTGTGAGGGGCATTTGAGGGTAGTGTGGTCTATATAATGGGCTAAAATCATGTTTTCCCCCACTTTTTCACCAAGGGTAAAAAAACTTAAGCAAAAATTTTCTTAAAGGTGACGAGAGGGTGGTTGGTTGAAGTTCCAGCAAGCAGTGGGACTCCGACAAAGGTTTTGTAGAGAAGATTCTCGTCCAACAATGGGAATCCAGGCGGTTTTGCAGGGAAGACCTTCGGCATTCATATTTTGCCCAGATTTTGGTGAAGTTGCACGGAAAGGAGCAGGAAAGGAGAGTTCTTCGAGAAGATTTTTGAGAAATAGAAAAGGTTTTCGCTGCAACAATTTTGGTAGAAGAGGCAAGAAGTGAAACTGTGAGCATTTTGGCGTGTCTAAGGAGTTTTTTAGGGATTTTTAAGAAGTTTCTTGGGGATTGTGGTAACTTTCTGATGTTGTTAGTGGTGTTTGCAGAGGTACTCAGGAACTTAGGGAAAGTTTGCATAAGTTTTCGGTGAAGTTCTGGTGCTGTCTAGGTGAAAAACGTAAATGGGAGAATTTTTCAATAGGTTTTTTGGTCGTGTAAGAGAAGTTTTGGTGGGAGACGGACGGTCAAACCGTCGTGGAAGGTGTAGGGTTGGTGGAGGTGAACCGAGGTGAACCGTCGTAGGGGAGGTATACAATTACCTTCAAAAATTGTGCAACCATTAAGGAGGTGCAAAAGCTTAGGCTTTGAAAATGAGGAGTCTCGGGAAGTGAACAGTCGCGAGAGGGCCGGTGCTAGGGCAACCAGCACTGATGGTTTGGAGGGCTGACTCAATCGGCATTGAACCTCAAGAAAGGCAACGGACACGGTTAGGAGCACAACCGACGCTGGCCTTTGGAGGAAACAGCTGGCGCTGGCTTCAGTCTGTGCTCATTAGCACGTGTAGCTTATCATGGTGCGGAGAGTGATGGTTGCTTATGCAAAAAGTGGTGAATGATGATAGGGGGTGACTTGTGGTACCTGTTGGAAGCCACATCCTCCATATTGTTCTATGGAATGGCACCCACTATGAATAGGGTATGTTTTCAATCATAAGCCAATTCCTTGCTAGGGTAGCTCACTTTGTATGTTTGATACACACGTCAAATGAATCCTTTGTTGTATATTTGATATGCACGTCAGATGAGATATCTAGCATGTATGTTCGACATACACGTCGGATGGACTGAGGCTAACTTCTTAGAGTGACTCTGCTTTGTCTTCTAGCCTGTAACCATCCTCTTACTCGTCAAATGAATTAAAGCTTACTCTCCAAGTGGTTTCGCTTCTTCTTCATGAGGAAGGCCTTTCTTTGGTGGGTTTGCTTCTACCTCATGAGGCAGGCCTTTATTTTGGGCTGTAGCCGTCCTCTTATCCTCAGATGCACGAGTGAAAGTACAAGTTTTGGTTTGTAACTGTCCTCTTATCCTCAGATGCAAGAGACTTGTAACCTCCCTAGTAATGGGCTTCTTGTAACTTTTAACTTTTTCTTACTGCAATAAAAGAGTTAAAATTTGTTTGGACTATCTTGCTTATTTCGTGTTGAGTCCCTTTCTTTTGAATACACATTATGGGTAGTACTTCTTTAAGTATCGTCCATTAATAGGGGGAATTTTTTCCCCTCCTTCAGGATGTGCCAGTATATAGGCTCTATTGGAGGAGACCATTTTTACTATAAAGGGACCTTCCCACTTAGGCTCAAACTTTCCTTTACACCGGTCATGCATAACAATAGGCCTCTTGACAGTCAGGACTAGATCACTACGGGTGAAGGAGCGGACCTTGACAGACTTGTTGAACGCCCTCTTCATTCTCCCTTGGATGAGTTCAAGACTCTGCTGAGCCTCTAAACTCTTTCAATCGAGTGTGTCCAATTCGCCTAAGGGTGGTACATAATCGAGTACCTCCATTCGAAATCGAATTGGTTAACTAAGCGAACGATGTGATGACTTCTAAATTGAGGAACATTGTTGTATATAATCCGGTCGGGCACCCCGAAGCGATATATGATATGATGTTGAACAAAGTAGGCCACCGTTATCCCAGGAACCTGCTTAAGGGGGATCGCTTCAGCCCACTTAGAGAAATAATATGTTGCAGCTAGGATAAAAACATGGCCTATAGTGGAAGGAGGTTCAATACGCCCTACAATGTCTATACCCCATATTGAGAAGGGCCATGATGCAAGCTTAGGGTGTTAAGGCTCTGGAGACTGGTGAACCAGGCTGGAATGTATTTGGCATACTTGGCACTATTTAGCATAGCTTAAGGAATCGACAATCATGGAAGGCATTAGTATCCCAACCTAAGTATTTGTTCATAGAGCTTAGAACCGGACTGGTGTAGTCCACAAATGCCTAAGTGGACTTCTTCTATCACCTTATTTACATCTTGGATATCCACGCATCTTAGAAGAATGTCGTCAAACGACCATCAGAAGAGAGCATCTCCTTCAAGGAGGGTATACTTAGAAGACATTCGACGTATGTTGTTGCGTTCGATATGATCTTCCGAGAGCCGACCATGTTTTAGGAAACTGGTGATGGGCTCTCTCCAATCTTCTACATGCTCAATTTCTGCACACATTGGGTCAAAGAATTTTGGTTCTTGATTCTGACCCTTAGGTCCTTAACTCTATGCTATTGCTTGTTCAGTCTTGATTACTTCTTTGGTTGATAGAAGTGCTCCAAATGGATAAGGAGGGCAACTGGGGAAGATATTTCTCTCGTCATCAGCATCGACCTCGGTTCTTAGTTTATTGTGTCTGCATTCTGACACCCAGACAAGCATGGTCCCTTATGAGGATAATTGAATTGTAGCATCGAGTTTCGGAAGTGTATCAGCCTACGAGTTTAGCTTCCTAGGGATTGACTCAGGGATACGTCCTCAAACTGAGCCATATACGATTTTGCAATATCGTGAAAGGCTTAAGAGTGTCTTTTCTCACATCATAAAACCCTTTGAGCTGTCGGATAACCAACTCAGAGTCACCATAGATCTTGAGCTGCTCCAAGTCGAGTTCGAAGGCTATCTCCAGTCCGATTGTAAGGGCCTAATATTCTGCCTCATTATGAGAATCGTCTTGAGCTAGAGAGAAAGAGAGTGGCAATATTCCTCCTCTTAACTTCAAGAATACTACTCTGACGCCTCCTCGATTCAATTGGAATGCTCCGTCAAAGTACAATTCCCACACAAGAGCAAGGTAAGAACAATATACTTCTTCATCAGGGAGGTTGCTTGATAAAGGAGATTCTGCCGGTATGGGGTGTGCTGTGAGAAAGTCAGCCAAGGCCTGGCCCTTGATGGCCTTCTGCGGGATATACGTGATGTTGAATTCCATCAGCAGTGATGCCCACTTAGCAAGGCGTCCCGACAAGCATGGGTGTGACATGAGAAACTTTACAGGATCAGCTTTCGATATAAGTTTCACTTCATGACCCAGCAAGTAATGGCAGATTTTTTGTACTACGAAGATCAGGGGAAGACACATCTTCTCAATAAGGGATAATTCTTCTCGGCCCCTTGCATTATGCGACTGAGGTAATATAACGTAGTCTCTCTTTCCTCTTCATTGTTTTGTGTCAACAATGCTCCGAGTGACTCGTCCAAAGCAGTCACATATAGAATGAGGGGTTTTCCTAATACCGGTATAGAGAGCACTGGAGGGTTGAGTAAATAATGCTTGTTGTCATCAAGGGCTGCCTGACATGCTTCATCCCAGACGAATGGGGTATCTTTCTTTAACAGGTGTGTAAAGGGTTTACAACGACCTGAGAGGTTCGAGATGAACCTGCAAATGTATGTCAACTGCCCTTGAAGAGAGCGCAGTTCTCGAAGTGTAGGCGGTGACGGCATTTCTGAATTGCCTTGATCTTGACTAGCTCAACTTCAAGCTCTCGATGTCTGATGATAAACCCCAAGCATTTTTCGGAGCTCACCCCCAAAGCGCATTTCAGCGGGTTCATTGTTAGTTGATGGAGGCGCAACTGCTTGAACACCTTTTCAAGGTCTCCCATGTGAGCATCCTTTTCTTCAGATTTTATGACCAAGACATCTACATAACACTCCACCTCTTTGTGCATCATGTCTTTGAAAATGGTCGTCATTGCTCTCTAGTATGTGGCGCCAGCAGTCTTTAATCCAAAAGGCATCATTGTGTAACAAAAGACCCCTTTTGGAGTTAAGAATGCAGTGACCTCTTCATCTTCGGATGCCATTCTTATCTGATTATACCTAGAGTATCCGTCCATGAAGGAAAAGATTTGAAAGTGAGCTGTAGAGTCAATGAGCATCTCGGTGAATGGCAATGGGAAGTCATCCTTGGGACAGGCGGTATTCAAATCACAAAAGTAAATACACACTCTGATTTAACCATTCTTCTTCTCAATCGGGATGACATTTTCTAGCCATTCTGGTATTTGACTTCAAGGATGAAACTTGCTTGACTGATCTTTGTTATCTCGGCATCTATCTGCATTTCAAGGTCAGGCCTGACCTTCTAGATTTCTGTTTGACGGGTTTGACAGTCAGATCAATGCCGAGACGTTGAACAACGACTTGAGGGTTTAAACCAGGCAACTCATCATAGTGCCAAGATATGACGTCTAGGTTTGCTTTCAAGAAGGTAGTGAAATCTTCTTTCTCTTTTGGAGACATATTCACTAAAATGAAAGTGGGTCTGGGATCCGCTTCGTCTCCAAGATTTATTTCCTCGAGTTCGTCAGTTGTGGCCTGACCACCTTCTTCTCATTCTTTGGAAGCCTCTTGAAACTCTTCATCGTCACTTTCAGAGATCTTTTGATCGACCTCAAGTGCAGATAACCATAATCCTGAAATTTCTACCTTTGGTAGAGGTCCAGAGTGGATCATAATTTCTACACCTTTCTCAAACCGAGTGGCGGAAAGGTCAACTTCAAAAGTGGAAAACACATCAGGTTGGAGAAACTTATCTCGAAAGTTAGGTGAAAATTGAGGTTCAGTGATATTGATGTGAAGAGTTTCTTCGTACGAATCACACGGTATTTGTACGGATGCCTGAAGTGTTTACTCCGAGCCAGCTGGTTCTTCACAAACTTGTATCATATGGCAAGCTTCTTGAGAATAGAAGCTTCGCCCTCTTGACTCTCTCAGTCTCTGCTCAAAGTCAGGCTCAGGAGACCGTTGGGGTTTATTTGGCTTCGACTTCTTGTGCTTCCTTGAAGAAGGAGGCTCTGCCTTGGCTTTAGTTGTCAGGGCATCAGCAACTGTTAGGAATCCTGCTGCTTGTACAAGGGTCTTTCTCAATGGTTTCCATTGCGTCTTGCTTATATTGATTCCTTCAAATTCTCGGTCGAGAGCCTCGAAGTCCGGACATATCAAGGTTGTACCTACAAGGGACATTGAAGAGAGAGAATGAAAAGTAGGAGTAGAAGGAGGAGAAGGGTTAGAAGGTGGGGGACTTTTAAGGTCGTTCCCCTCATCAAACCGATCTGGGCAGCTTTTTACGTCATCACCAGGGTTGGATGGGGCCAGGGGGTCTTTTAGGTCTTTCCCTTACTTAGACTGTTGGGGAGTGCTTTTAACATCGTCACCCTCATTGGATGTATGCTGAGTGGGAGATGGCATGGGGATGTCTTCTTGACAGGATGAAGAAGGAAGAAGGATAGTGCCAGGGATGAAGTCCAGTAAAGTTGGCAGTGGAGGAAGGGGCCTGAGAAATTCCTGCTCAACTGTGGGTTGAGCGGTCTTGTTTCTTCAGCGAGTAGCCCTTGGTGCCCATCTTTTTCTGGTTCTCTTAGGTGATGTTTGATTCATCTAGATGGGTTAGCAAACAGCCCTAGCTTGGTGAATTTCTTCTCTCCTTAAAGACTTGAGTCTTCTTCGGCCATGATAGTCTATCCATGGCTGGGGAATTGAGGGTTCTGCAGAGTCTAAGTCATTGATAGGAAGGTCCTGCATTGGGAGATCTCCTTGCTCCGATAGAGGAATGACTCGGGGATCACTTACAGGGGGGTCGTGAAACTCCTGACACTCCCACATTTTCTTTACGAATATATCAAGGAAGCTTGTGCATTCTGATTGGTAATGGCCTCTTATTTGATGATACGGGCACCATCGATCTTCAGTCCCCTTAGTAAGGTGACAAGTTTGCGTTGCTTGCTGCAATGTAAATATGCCTTCCTGAAGCATTATAATGAAGAAGGCATAAAGGATATCAGGCATTTTATCTTCCTCTTGGATAGTTACAGCATGAGAGGCCTCGGTTACCCCGAAGGCCTTCTTTAAGTCTTCAAGCATTATCTGACCTTTCATAATCAGGGCCGCAATAATATCCTTCAGCATGTAGCAGTCATCTGTAGGATGATTAATCCTCCATTGGTAGGCACAATAATTCGCCTGAGTGTCAAGGCTAATTTGGTTGTTGGAAGCTGGATCATATTCTGCTCCAATAATAAATGGAGCAGCACAGTTCTATGCTTGGTGAAATAAGCACCCCGATCAAGGTCGGCTGGTGGGGGAACCCGATTGTACGACTGTTGTTGCTTGCTAACCTTGAGTGTTACCTTTGTCGTGCTTACCCCTTTAGAGAGGTCCAAATTTTGAGAGGGAGCCTTCTTTGAATCAGCGACCATGACGGATATACTGATTACCCCTTTCTGTTAGCTGCCCCGTGTGTTATTCCTAGAGTTACCATTGCCCCTGTTGTTTACTAAACTTGTAGATAGTTGTCGTATCACACCATGGTGACGTGATAAACTTTCTATGCGGACTGATTTAGAGATCAACTCTGACATGGAGGTCGGATTAGAGGCCTCAACATGTAGAGCGATCTTAGGTCGCATGTTCCGCACGCAAGTTTGGACTACTTCGTTCTCAGGCATAAGATTAGGATGGCGAGAAACCAAGTTTCTCCATCTTGATACGAACTGATCCACGGGCTCATCAGGGTCCTAAGTCAGGGTGAGAAGTTCGATGGTTTGAACCTCTCTCTCGACCTCATAGAAGCGTTGATAGAATAGTTTCTCCATCTTCTCCCACGTATGCACTGCGTTTGAAGGAAGTCGGGCATACCATTGAAATGCTGAGCCATCGAGGGTCTCAACGAACCGTAAGAAAAGAAGTCTCCCGTCAGCTGCTATTTCTCGACATGCTGCATGGAAGTGGGCAATATGTTGGTTTGGGGACGTGGTTCCGTTGAATAAAGGAAGCTTCCCTTTCTTATAATCAGAGGGAAACGGGACCTGATCAATATACGAGGGGTATGGCCTTTGATAAGGCGTTACACCTTGTATCTTCAGGATTTGTTTGTTCTTTAGGCTATGGCTGACTATAGTGTCAATGTCTATCTGAGAGATGGGATGAGGAACAGAATTGTCCTGTGAGGTAGGAGGAGGAGGATATGGTGGAGGTGCAACATCAGAGTGATGGGAATTGACCTCATGGTTAGCTGATTGGCATGCGACGTCTATACGATCGATCGTTTCCATCATCGCACACACCATATCCTTAAACTTGTTCATGCACTCTTCCTGCGCATCACCGGGCTTGCTTACGATCATTACGCTCACCGTTTCACCATGGAGGTTGACGTTAGTGACAACAAAGGACTTGCGAACTTGACGGATCATACGTGGTAGGTCAGTCAGTAGCGGCCAGCATGCCCTGACTGAACTCGGCTTTTGTATGCTGATCGCTTTTGGATCAGTTCTCGATAGTCTTGGGATAGTGGCTGCTAAGCGTCTGGGTCTTTTTCTACAACAGTAACCACAGCATAGTCATGGAGCTCTTCTTCAGGCTTCATTGTCTGAAGAGGGTAGAAGGTATTCAGGTGAAGAGGGCAGTCAGAATTGGTTGTTTTGACTGCCTTGGTCACCTCTATAGTCAAAATTTGCAGAGCTTTATCGTATTTAGCCTTGAGGTTTTAATGGACCTCGCGTTAAAACTACGATCTAGGTCGCGGCTTGTCAGCTCTTCTTGCACAGGAGAGAGTTGTCTTTATCAGGTGCAGCAATGGATGAGGGCCAGTAATTAGAGTCATCTTGGGCCAGAGAGGATGAAGGACTCGATCTTTCATGAGGTCGATTCCTCGAGGTCTCTTGTGGGCTCGAGAGACACGACCAAAGTTATGAGGCTGGTTTAGAACAATACTCTTAGGGAAAACCTTCGAGTCCCAAGGCTGAAGGTGCTTGCTCGATGAAGAAGGAATGGGCTGGAGCAGTTTGAGTCGAGGGTGAGAGGGTGTATGTGATGGCGATGCGTGTGCTCCCCTTGAAGAAGGGTCACGGGTGACTGAGGGTCAACCCGGGCTCGAGCATGTGGTCTGACAAGTGTCTGCAAGAGAACAAGTATAGGTTTGTCCCTTACAGAGTGCGCTTGTGTGTGCAAAGTAGGAGGATGAGAAGGTCGTCTCCTGTGTACTCAGGTTAGCGTGGCAATGGCGTTGCCCGGAGTAGTGAGATGCATATGAGTAGCGTGCGTGGGACCTGACCTTAAAAGGTTTGATCTTGAACACAACCTCGAGGTGTTAAAAGGGTTGCCTCGAGGTGTGGCTTGAGTGGGTATCCCATGAGCCTTGTGGTGTGTGTGAGGGATGGATACCGTGGGGTTTCTGCCTCGACGTGATGAGCCTCTAGGGATAGAGACCAATGGTGCAAAAATGTGGGGAGTAGCCCTATGGCGACCCACAAAAGCAAAGACACCTTGTTTACCTTTTACAGAAAGGGACTGGGTAACCTTTCGACGTACCTTAGAAACACAACAGGCAAGTGAGTTGCCGGTGGCTGGGCGCATGCTGTGTGGCACAACAGAAGTGTTGCCGATGCAAAGCGCCTTGGTGGAGTTTCCACCAGAGCGAGGATATGGGGAGTGAGGGAGTTTTAGGTCTCGCCTCACACCGGTCCAAGTTAAGATCGGGGAGCTAGACAAGGGGTCTTTGTTCAAGAGGATGGTTGGGATCGAAGTCAAAGGAACTTCTTCCCTAGGGATGCTCTCGAATGCAGGGACAAGAAAATCCCCGATTCGGATAAATGGGTTACAAAACCCCCAAGCCATAATAAAATGCAAAAAGATAATGAAAGAAGATGATAAAAGAAGAAACTATCCAAACAAGAATGATCTGACTAAGGGGTAGTATGTCCCCAGTGGAGTCGCTAAGCTGGTTAGGTGTCTCGATCTCGCCCTCTGAATCCTTGGGGGATCGAGCGGCACGCGTCTCGGGTTTTGAATAAAGACCCGAGATGTTTTGAGATCGCTCTCTCGAGAACCTTGTTTGAAACAAGGGCAGGTACTACCAACTGATGAGAGAGGAATTTAAGGTGGGTTAGAGACTTACTCTGGCTGAATCGTGTGGACGCCCTCTTAGATCACAAAGAAAGCCCCAGTAATAAAATTGGTTCGAAATCACCTCCCTTAGCTTGTATTCTTCTTATTTTCTGTAATCACACACATATATGACAAAGGTTATAAGATAGGTGGCCCAAACCTCACCATTTCCCTCTTTGATGGACGTACACAAGCATGCACATTCAAAAAGAAGAAGAGAAGAAAGACGGGGGAGAGAAAAATTTGACTAAGAGAGAGGATCAGAACGGTGACAAGGCTGGTGGATAATTGGCCTAACATCGTAGCAAAAAGGGATCGATAACTGAGACCGACTCACGGGATTACTACTAGACGTCATTACCAATACTGACTAACTAGGCACGATGGTCAGTCTGTCATGACAATAAAGCGGGTCAAGTAATCCTGACACAACAATATTACGGCTAGACGACAAGACTATCATGAGAGGCTAACCTCAATCCCTCTTAGTCGAACGAAGGACTGACAGAATTAAGGCTATGAGGAAAGAATAAGAAGAGAAGAAGGGAAAGAAAGAAGGAGGGAGAAGAAAGGAAGAAAAGAGTATGAAAGACGAGAGGATAAAGGAGAGAGAGAGAAGGAAGGCGCAGTTGGGGCTAACCATTACCGATTATGTTAAAAGGAAGAGAGAGAAAATGCAATTGGCACGAGGCTTCACCGACAGTGTTGTGTAGAGGAGAATAGATAGGTGACGCGGGCGATACTAAGCTTTGTCGACTGTGACAAAAGAGGAGAGAGAAAACCAGCTAGTGTTAGGCTTCACCGACTGACAAAAGAGGAGAGACAAAAGCAGTCGGTGTTGAGCTTCACCGACAGACAAAAGAGGAGAGAGAAAATTCATCAATGTTAGGCTTCACCGATTAATAGAATAGGAGAGAGAGAATCGATCGATGCTACGCTTCATCGATTGAAAGAAGAGGAGAGAAAAGCAATCGGCACTAGAATTCGTCAATTGATAAAAGAGGAGAGAGAAAAGCAATCGATGATAGGCTTCATCGACAAATAGAAGAGGAGAGAGAGAACCACCTGATGTTAGGCCTCATCGATTGATAAAAGAGGAGAGAGAAAACCAGCTGATGCTAAGCTTCATAGACTGACAAAAGAGGAAAGAGAAAAGCAATTGGTGTTAGGCTTCACCGACTGATAAAAGAGGAGAGAGAGAAGCAATCGATGTTGGGCTTCACCGACTGACAAAAGAGGAGAAAGGAAAGCAATCAGTGCTAGGCTTCACGGATTGACAGAAGAGGAGAGAGAACCAATCGGTGCTAGGCTTCATCGGTTGTGACAGAAGAAAGAGAAAACCAACTAGTGCTAAGCTTCACTGATTGACAAAAGAGAGAGGAATAAAACCAACCGGTGCTAGGCTTCACCAATTGACAAAAGAGATAGGGAGAAAAGAGGGGAGAAGAAAGAAAGAGATAAAGATGAGAAGAGAGGAAGAGAAAGAAAGAGATAAATATGAGAAGAAGAGAGAGAAAGGGATAGAGATGAGAAGAAGAGAAGAGAGAGAAAGAGATGAGAAGAGGAGAGAGAAAGGGGTAGAGATGAGAAGAACAGAAGAGAGATATAGAGATGAGAAGAGGAGATAAAAAGAGATAGAGAGAAGGAGAGAGAAAGGGATAGAGATTAGAAGAAGAGAGAGAAAGGGATAGAGATGAGAAGAAGAGAAGAGAGAGATAAAGATGAAAATTAGAGAGAAGGAGCTAGAGATGAGAAAAAAAGTGGAGACAGAAAGAGGAGAGGAGAGAAAAAGAGAGGAGGAGAGAGAAAGAAAGCTACTTCCTCGAAGGGTACTGGCCTTTTTCTTCTCTGTCCTCTCTCTCTCCAAGACGTACCCACAAACTCAAGCAAAATTCAGAATTTTATTGATTGATCCAAGAAGAATGAATCCCTTCTTTGTACAATGAGGTAGTGCCCGTTTATATAGAATTGGGCTAAAATGTGGGTGTATGCCCAAAAATTACCTAGAATTGATGATAATTACAATTTAATTGAATTTAAAGAAATTCTAAATATGGGTGCAAAAGGACTGTTTCACCCTTGCCTAATAATGTGTGGAATTCCTGAACAGTCCCTACTGCTGCCTGAGAACTTGCATGGTCTTCTATGGCTGACCCGAGGTCGTTTTAATGCCCATTTGATTGAAAGATTATTATTTTCTTGTAGGGCTTAGCATGGCGATCATTTTGATAGTAACTTCGAGCCATGAATCATGTTTTTGAGCCATGACCATGAGACTTGAATCTTGAAAACTTCGGATCGATTGTGTGTTTGTTCCTTGATGTTTGTTCGTGATTTCTTCATTGAATCATATTGAGAATGCCCTCACGATCATTTTGCAACAAACGTATCTTGATTTTGTGTCCGGATGAAGATTTTATTGTCTTGAGTTTTTGGTCGGAATCATGAAATCTGACGATCAGAATTTACAGCAGCTTTGGTGCCTTCATGTGTGAAATCCAACCATTCATAGTACGTGAGGTTCGGTCCAGAGACAGCCTCGAACCTCACACACCTAATGCAATTGGTTTCGTGTCGATTAGGTGTACGAGCGTCGTGATTTGGCTGCTCGAAAAGGGGTGCTACTTTGAATTTTCTACAACTTCCTTCATGGATCAGCGATTTTCATTTAGTTTTTCTCTATGCTCGGGCATTGTCACGGGGCGTACCACACATCGAATTGTTCGTCTTTATGAGACGAACACGCTCACCAAATTTGAGAGCGATCCGACTTAAAACGAGTGAGATATAGGCCCCCAAAGTGACTGCCCGTGACCATGAAAATAACAACTATTAATGGTGTTTTAGTGCAAGGTGGCCACATGGGAATAGTGTGCGACCTACCCCTTTTTGGTATTTTACCGATAACTTTGTCTTGTAGAGTCTGATTAAGTCGAAAACTTGATCGACATGGGTATTCGATCGTGTCGAATCTAATGACAGTGGTCCCACAGCTATTTGAAGCACCAAAAGTATGGCTCTAGTTACAGGATCCATTTTAGGGTGAAATAAACCAATTTTTTTGAAATGGTTTCTTTGTGTTTACTGCCTTAAACATGTCCATTTGTGATGAAACTTGGCAGGTAGTCTTTTGAAGTGCCGATGACAGTCCTGACCAATTCTGGAGCCATTATGAGACTGTTGTGAATTTCCACTCTTTGTATGCTTTATTGACTTACTTCCTACTAGGGACTAAGGTTCTGAAAAATACGTTTAAACAACACCCTTTGCATTTTGGAGCCTTGGTTGCCTTCTTAGCTTGAGCGCAGGGTAGTGCTAAGGTAGCGTACTTTCACTTCTTTCCTTTCGCCTACTCGGGTGCAGCAGCCTTAGAGGTGCCTGTTTTGGAGGAATTGGTGGCCAGCTTATTGTGCGGATTGCTCCTTATGAGTTCGTTCAAGTCCTAGACTGGGCACATCTTAAACCCTAGAACCTTGTGACCCACCTTCCATCGGAAGATCGTAGAGAGATTGTCAAAAATACTCTCTGTCTCATTCTCCATAATAAGAAATTTGGGCATAGACCTATGTTCAGCAATCTGACGCAGCCGCCCAATCTCCCGCCAGTCATGGGGGAAGCTTAGGGGAGCAGTCTTCGCCATCTTTCGCTGCCTTGTATCTTGACTCCAGCTGCTATTCTCCCCCTTTCAAGGGTGGTCTACGTCCCAATGCCCCTTACTAGTGATCCGCCACCAGCGTGCATGGGCTTCTGTCTCCCACACTGATCTGCCGAAATGGGGCAACATATACTTGTTGATCTTGGTGGCCTCCAAGCATGTGGCCCAAGCAATGCGAATATGCCTCGGGAGCCAAGTCTCTCGGTGGGTTCCCAATTGGTCCTTCTTCCAGCGTGCAGCCTTGCTATGTCACTTCTCCAAGAACACTGAGAACGAGCATCCTTGATCTAGCCCATTCTGTCGATCTAATCGATGAGGGAAGTAACCCTCAAGTTTCATGTTATGGATGGTGCGGTAGGTAAGGACTCCGCCCCTGATGCTCAGCATAAACATCAACTCTTTTTGGTTAGTGAAATTACCATCGAGGTAGTGGCCCAACTCGTCAACAAATGCACCCTTTGTAAGGCCTCCGACTGGGAATGCAACTCGGGTCATGTGAAGATCGTCATTATAGAACAAGCTACGTGATTGACCACGTGTGTGGAAAATTGCCTTCTGCCCGGCAATCTTCAAAAGGAATGGGTCCATGGAATATTCCAACACCCTATTTTTGAGGTAAGTGTAGGGGAAGTAAGCTCCGAGCCAGCAATAAACATAATGGATTGGGAAAGGGGTTTTGAAATCCCCTGGGAAGGCCTAACTGGTTAAGTGCCTCGATCTCGCCCTCCGGATATGGATCGGGTGGAACGCATCTCAGGTTTCGAGGGAAGACCCGAGACGCCCTCCGGACATGGATCGCTCTCTCAGGAACCTCATTCGAGAACAGGGGCAGGTGTTATCAACAGTGAGAGAGGAATTTTAAAGGTGGGTTCGGGACTTATTAGGGCTGGCTCTTGTGGGCGCCCTCATAGATCATGAAGACAGCCCCCCGGTGATGAAACTGGTTCGAAATCTCCTCCCTTGGCTCGTATTCTTCTTATTTTTTGTAATTACACACACATATGATAAAGGTTGTAAGATGGGTGGGTCAGACCTCACCCTTTTCCTCTTTCGTTAATGTACACAAGCAGGCGCATTCAAAATGAAGAAGGGAAGAAAGACGAGAGAGAGAAGAGTTTGATTGAGCGAGAGGATCAAGCTGGCTAGTATTTGGCCAGACGTGGTTGTAAAACGGGCTCGGTACTAAGACCGGCTCACGGGATTACTACTAGATTTCATTACCAATATCGACTAGTTAAGAACGATGGTCAGTCTGTCTTAGCAATAAAATGGGCCAAGCAATCTTGACACAACAATATTACGGCTATACAACAGAACTTCTATGAGAGGCTAACCTCAATCCCTCTTAGTCGAACGAAAGGATAGCAGAGTGGTTGTCATGGGGGAAATAATGAAGTAAGAGAAGAAGGGAACAGACAGAGAGGGGGGAGAAAAGACAAGAGGATAAAAAGAGGACGGAAGGAAGATGCAGTCGGCGTTGAACATTGCCAACTGTTTCAGAAGAGAAGCGAGAGAAAAGACAGTCGGCGCTAGACTTCACCAACTGTCAGAAGGGAAGAGAGGGAGAGAACCAACCGGCACTAGGCTTGCGTCGGTTCCGAAGGGAGGGAAGCAAGGAAGAGAGATCGAACCAGCCCTAGGCTTCACCGACTGTGACAAGAGAGGAGAGAGAAATCCAACCGGTGCTAAGGTTCACCGACTGTTAGGAAAGAGATGAAAGAGAAATTCAACCCAGTGCTCGTCAAATGTTAGGGAAGAGAGGAGGGAGAAATCCAACCGACGCAGGGACTTGTCAACTATTAGGGAAGAGAGGGGAGAGAAAACCCCACTAGCACTGGGTTTGAAAGAAGAGGAAGAGAGGGGAAACCCCACCCGGTGCTGGGGATGAAAGAGAGGAAGAGAGAGAAAACCCCACCCGATGGTTGGGATGAAAGTAGAAGAAGAGAGGAAAAATCCCACCCGGCATTGGCGATGAAAGAGAGGAGAACCAACCGACGCTGGGGATGAAAGAAGAAGAAGAGAGGGAAAACTCCACCAGCATTGGGGATGAAAGAAGAAGAAGAAAGAGAAAACCCCACCTAACTCTGGGGTGAAAGAAGAAGAAGAGAGGGAAAACCTCACCCGACACTGGAGATGACAGAAGAAAAAGAGAGAGAAAACCCCACCCGACGCTAGGGTGAAAGAAGAAGAAGAGAGGAAAAACCCCAGCCGGTGCTGAGGATGAAAGAGAGGAGAACCAATCGTGCTAGACTTGCATCAGTTGTAATGAGGAGAGAGAGATGAGAAAAAAGGGAGGAGAGAGAAAGAGAAGAGGAGAGAGAAAAAGGGGAGGAGAGAGAAAGTTACCTACCTGAAGGGTGTCAGCCCTTTTTCTTCTCTCTCCTCTCTCTCTTTCCAAGACGTACTCACATGCTCAAGCAAGAATGAAAATTTCTATTGAATTATCAAAGAATGAATCGAGAGTCCTTTTATAATGAGGCAGTGCTTGTTTATATAGAATTCGACCTAAACATGAGTGGATACCTAAAAGTATTCCTAATTGAAGGAATGAGTGTAAAAAGACTGTTTTCTGCCTGCCTAACAATATGTAGAAGGCTAAAATAGTCCCTGTTACTGCGCGAGATCTTGCATGATCTTCCATGATTGACCCAGGGGTGTTATGATGCCCGTTTGATAGAAAGATTATTGTTTTCTTGTAGGGCTCGGCATGGCGATCGTTTTTATATCAACTTCGAGCCATGATTCATGTTTTTGAGCCATGATCACGAGACTTGAATCTTGGATGAATCTTGAAAATTTCGGATCGATTGTGTGCTCATTCCTTGACGTTGTTTCGTGATTTCTTTATTGAATCACACTGAGCATTCCGTCACAATCACGTTTCAATGAACATAGCTTGATTTCGTGACCGGATGAAGGTTTCGTCGCCTTGAGTTTTTTGCCGGAATCTTGAAATCTGGTGGCCCAAATTTATAGCAACTTTGGTGACTTCGTGTGTGTGAAATCCAACCGTTCATCATATGCAAAGTTTGGGCCAGAGATAGCTTCAGACCTCACATACATAATGCAATTGGTTTCATGCCGATCGGGTATGTGAGCTTCGTGATCTAGATGCTCGAACAAGGCATGTTGCTGTTGAATTTTCTGCAACTTCCTTCACGAATCAGCGACTTTCATTTAGTTTTTCTCTTTGCTTGGGAACGAACACACTCACCATATTTGGGAGCGATCTGACATGGAGTGAGGCCAAAAGGGAATAGTGTGCGGCTTACCCCTTTTTGACCATGCCGGATCTAATGATGGTGGTGCCACAGTGATTTGAGACACTGAAAATATAGTTCTAGCTATGGGGTCCATTTCATGGTGCGAGAGACTGTTTTCGCTGAAATGTTTTCTTTGTGTTCACTGCTTCAAACATGTCTAATTGTGATGAAACTTGGAAAGTGATCTTTTGAAGTGCTAATGAAGATTTTGACCAGTTCCGAAGCCATTTCGAGACTGTTGGGAGTTTCCACTGTTTTATAAGCTTTATTGACCTACTTCATACTAAGGACCAAGATGCTGAAAAATACGTTCAAACAGCTTGCCTCACCAAATTTTGTGCTTCAAGAGAAGCAAGAAGGACAATCATTTGGAAAGTTTCCTTCAAATTTTATTTTTTCCTTCCTAACCATAGGATCACGTGCACACCGAGGAGATTCATGTAACGGTGTAACCAGGATGCTCAGACGTAGGGATGCATTATTCGCGGTTCTGTCCATGGAGACTTTAGGGGAGAAGAGACAAATTGGCAGCATTGTTTACTGTTACACCAGGTTTTCTTTTGACGATCAGAGTACCACTATGGGTCTCGTCTACTGAGTTCAATCGGGGCCAGGTTCTATTAGCCGATCCCGAAGGTCTGGTCGTGTCGGTTAGGAGAGCTAACGTCTCTGGCAGGTTCCACCCTGGCTTTGTTAGTTTCCTGCCTTGACTAGGCTACTTTGTCACCTGGCCTTATGGAGAGAGGTCCATAATAGAATAAGGCATGAATATTTCATGCATGGGGAGAGGGTCCTTGAAGAAGGATAAGGCATGCACATTTCATGCATGGAGAGAGGGTCCTTGAAGAAGGATAATGACTGGGCTACGTTGTCACCCAACCTTGAAGAAGGGATAATGACTATGCTACGTTGTCACCCAGCCTTGAAGAAGGGATATTGACTGGGCTACATTGCCACCCAGCCTTGAAGAAGGGATATTGACTGTGCTACGTTGTCACCCAGCCTTGAAGAAGGGATATTGACTGAGCTACATTGTCACCCAGCCTTGAAGAAGGGATATTGACTGTGCTACGTTGTCACCTAGGCTTGAAGAAGGATGTCGGCTGGGCTACCTATTTACCCAGGACTGAAGAAAGAAGTTGACTGGGGTATCTATTCATCCAGGACTAAAGAAGGATATGGCTAGGCTTCCTGTTCACCCAGGACTGAAGAAGGATATCGACTGGGCTACCTGTTCACCCAAGACTGAAGAAATATGTCGACTGGGCTACCTGTTCACCCAAGACTGAAGAAGGATATCGACTAGGCTACTTATTCACCCAGGACTGGAGAAGGATGTCGACTGGGCTACATGTTCACCCAAGACTGGAGAAGGATGTCGACTGGGCTACCTGTTCACCCAGGACTGAAGAAGGATGTCGATTAGGCTACTTGTTCACCCAGGACTGAAGAATGATGTCGACTGGGCTACCTGTTCAGTCAAGACTGAAGAAGGATGTCAACTGGGCTACCTATTCACCCAGGACTGAAGAAGGATGTCAACTGAGCTAGTTATTATCCGAGGACTGAAGAAGGATGTCGTCTGGGCTAATTATTCACCCAGGACTGAAGAAGGATGTCGACTGGGCTACCTATTCACCTAGGACTGAAGAAGGATGTCGACTGAGCTACATATTCACCCAAGGCTGATATCGACTGGGCTTCCTGTTCACCCAAGATAGAAGAGGAAGTCAAGGGATGATTTTAACGTCTACACCCTACTGGACGTCTTGATGATGATGAAGGGAGAGCTGGCTGAGGCCATCTGTGGAAGCGAATGTTGCATCAAGTTGATTTTATTACGTCGAGCGCCCTTTGTAGGTTTTCACTTAGACTAAGGAAGCAGTGCCGTAGAGACCGTTTTCACCAACTTCTTTTTATTTGGGGATCTTTTACCCATGACCTTTCGGTCATGTCCACCCTTTTTGTACATTTTTACTCACGATGCCCTTTCGAGTTTTCACCGTGCCCGTTTTTTTTTTATTCATGGCACTCTTTTACTTATGGTGTTGTGACCATGCCCGTCCGTCATTTTTACTCATTGTGTTCCCTTGTTCGGGTATACACCATGCCCATTATTCTATTCTTTTTTTTCTTTTCCTTTTTTTTTTGTGAAGGTGTGTTTTAAGGTCATGCCTTCAGGACCTGTGCGAAGCAGTTTATCGTCATGCCAGCAGGATGTGCACTATATTTTAAGGTCATATAGCTGGACCATGATCTTGATAAATGGCAGTCCATGAAGGCCATGGAGTGAGTATGGTGGTGGTTTGACTCACTTGAAGAGATGGCTCAAGGCTACCTATGAAGGTTGGATGATGTATGAAATGTGAGGGGACGTTTTTGGTGACTCACTAACTTATAACAAGTTTGGATGGCGAGATGGTTCGTCGTTTCGTGAGCACTGGTGAGACTCAATGGGGAATGATATATGGTGATAAAGTGAATGGACACACTGGGGTGTTATGAAGATGGCATGCGCACACTAATAGGTAGGTTAAGGAAGGCGTGTGTGAGAATGCACGTAAAGGCATGTGCGCGTACGTGGGAATAAGTTTATGGTCGTACCTCCTGGACCTGTTCAATGTAGTTTATCGTCATGTCAGCAGGACGTGCACTATGGTTTATGCAGTATAAAGTCATACAACTAGAACTGTGCAGTTTATAGTCGTGCAACTAGACCTCTGCTACAGTTTAAAGTCATATAGCTTGGACCATGGTTAAGAGCCTTTTGTCATCATGAGACTAGGACGTGCATTATGGTTTAATGTCGTACAGCTGGACCGTGGTCATGCAGTTTAAAGTCATACAACTAGGACTGTGCAGTTTAAGGTCGAGCAACTAAACCATAGCTACAGTTTAAGGTCATATAGTTTGGACCATGGAGTTTAGGGTCGTGCATCTTAACCATAGCTACAATTTAAGGTCAAATAGTTTGGACCGCGGTCATGCAGTTTAAAGTCATACAACTAGGACTGTGCAATTTATGGTCGTGCATCTAGATCTCCGCTACAGTTTAAGGTCAAATAGTTTACACCAGGGAGTTTAGGGTCGTGCATCTAGACCATAGCTACAGTTTAAGGTCATATAGTTTGAACCGTGGTCATGCAGCTTAAAGTCATACAACTAGGACTGTGCAGTTTAAGGTCGTGCAACTAGACCTCTGCTGCAGTTTAAGGTCATATAGTTTGGACCATAGAGTTTAGGGTCGTGCATCTAGATCATAGCTACAGTTTAAGGTCATATAGTTTGGACCATGGAGTTTAGGGTCGTCCATCTAGACCATAGCTATAGTTTAAGGTCATATAGATTGGACCATGGTCATGCAGTTTAAAGTCATACAACTAGGACTGTGCAGTTGAAGGTCATGCAACTAGACCTCCGCTATAGTTAAGGTCATTTAGTTTGGACCAGGGAGTTTAGGGTCGTGCATCTAGACCATAGCTACTGTTTAAGGTCATATAGTTTGGACATGCAGTTTAAAGACATACAACTAGGACTGTGCAGTTTAAGGTCGTGCAACTAGACCTCCGCTAGAGTTTAAGGTCATATAGTTTGGATCATGGAGTAAAGGGTCGTGCATCTAGACCATAGCTACAATTTAAGGTCTTATAGTTTGGATTGCGATCATGCAGTTTAAAGTCATACAACTACGACTATGCAGTTTTAGGTCATGCAACTAGACCTCCGCTACAATTTAAGGTCATATAGTTTGGACCATGGAGTTTAGGGAGTGTATCTAAACCATAGCTAGACAATTTAAGGTCGTATAGTTTTGACCGCGATCATGCAGTTTAAACTTATACAACTAGGACTGTGCAGTTTAAGGTTGTGCAGCTAGACCTCTGCTACAATTTATGGTCATATAGTTTGGACCATGGAGTTTAGGGTCGTGCATCTAGACCATAGCTACAGTTTAAGGTCATATAGGTTGGACCATGGAGTTTAGGGTCATGCATCTAGACCATAGCTACAGTTTAAGGTCATATAGCTTAGACCGCAGTCATGCAGTTTAAAGTCATACAACTAGGACTGTGCAGTTTAAGGTCGTGCAACTAGACCTCCACCACAGTTTAAGGTCATACAGTTTGGACCATGGAGTGTTGGGTCGTGCATCTAGACCATAGCTATAATTTAAGGTCATATAGTTGGGACCATGGTCATGCAGTTTATAGTCATACAACTAGGATTGTGCAGTTTAAGGTCGTGCAACTAGACATCCGCTATAGTTTAAGGTCATATAGTTTGGACCATAGAGTTTAGGGTCATGCATCTAGACCATAGTGTGGGGTGCCATGTAGGTTAAATTCCATGGGGAATAGGTCTGTGGATGGCAATCTGACTCCTTGGGGATAAAATTGTTAAGGCCATACACAAGCCGAGTGCTCATATGGAAATGGGGACTTGATGAAGGATGACCAACAGAGGCGGACTTCACTAAGGTTAAAGGGCGTAAGCGTATTTTTTAGGGTGCAAGATTGGACTCTAAGGAGAATTGGCTTTATGACAGGCAACCCGACTTCCTAGGAGTAAGGTAGCTTGCTGTGAAGCTGACCCACTGGGGATTGTAGGGGTAAGTTTGACTCCGACTCCACTGGGGAAAATGAGTTGTGGTATGGGTGTGACTCCTACTAGGGGATGAGGGGCGGCTCTCGACTCCATTGGGATAGTTACGATTTGGGTGCAACTCTCCTAGGGATATTTGTAGAGCATACACTGCTCTAGCCTGGAGTCGATGACAATGGGCTGTTTGTAATACAGTTGACACCAGGTGTAGAAATCATGGTTTCTTGCGAATGTCCAACTGACGCTGAGCTCTCAAAAGCACAATCGGTGCTAATTCAATAAGTGTTATGGTGGTTTAAAACTCACCCAACGCTAGTCAACTGACGCTAAGGTCGTTTCGAAACTTACCCGGCGTTTGTCAACCAGCACTAGGGTGGTTTGACATTCACCCGGCATTGGTCAATTGACGATAGGGTGGTTTGAAATTCACTTGGCGTTCGCCAACCGGTGCTAGGGTGGTTTGAAATTCACCCGACGCTGGGTGATGGGTCGATGAAAGTAACTTTCGGCCTTGAATCAAAGCCCGACCCAGCTCACCGTTGCTTGGCTTTCCTTAGACACGACTTGAATTCTCAGTTTGTGAGGGGCATCCGACGGCAACAAAGTCTATATAAGGGGGTAAAACCTGTTCTTCCCTCATTTTTTCACCAAGGGTAAGAAAAACCTAAGCAAATATTTTTTTTTAACGATGAGGGGAGGGTGGTCAGTTGAAGTTTCGACGAGCAATAAGACTTCAGTAGAAGTTTCACATGTAAGGTTCTTTGAGAGACGGCAGGATTCTGACGGTTTGGCTGGGACGACCTTCGGTGAGCAGACTTTGTCAAGAATTGGATGAAGTTGTAGGGAGAGCAGCGAGGAAAGGCGAGTTCTCCAGGAAGTTTTCTGAGAAACAAAAGAGGTTCCGGGTGCAATATTTTTGGTAGAAGAGGCAGGAAACGCCACAGTGAGTATTTCCACACATCTTGAGAGTTTTTTGGGAATTTTTGAAGGGTTTCTTAGGGTTGTGGTAACTTTCTGACGTTATCCGTGGTGTTGCAGAGGTTTTTGAAGAACCTAGGGGAAGTTTGGAGAAGTTCCCCGGTGAGGTTCTAGTGAAGTCCAGGC
Organism: Amborella trichopoda; assembly: GCF_054954075.1. Lineage (NCBI taxonomy): Eukaryota > Viridiplantae > Streptophyta > Magnoliopsida > Amborellales > Amborellaceae > Amborella > Amborella trichopoda. The sequence goes on from NC_142342.1 coordinate 27,157,119, forward strand.
CAAAAGACGTAAGCGAGAACATTTTTTCAATGAGTTGTCAAGCATGTGACAGAAGTTCCGATGGTTGACGAACGGTCACAGGAGGTGGGCCGTACGATTGTAGGAGGTGAACTGTCGTGGGGAAGGCGTACGGTTGCTGAAGGTGAACCACCACCCTTGGAAATCGTGTGATCAGGGCCGACGGTAACAAAAGTGCAACTGGCGCTAAGGTAACCCACGTTGATGATTTGGAGTGCTGATACAACAAGCGCCCGCCCCTAAGCAAAACCGTCGGCGCTAGGGGTTGGGCACGCAACCGTCACTGACCTCTGGAGGACTCAACCGGTGCTGGCTTCAGTCGGTGTTGATCAGCACGTATGGCTTATCACGATGTGAAGAATGATGCTCGCATGTGTCGGTAAGTCATATGTAGGGTTTGTAGCATTTGGCAATGAGCTACACATGACGATGTTCATGGGCCGGCAAAGAGTGATGAAGGATGTGGCATGCGCTGCGGTACATGTTGGAAACCAAATTCAGCAGTACAATAGTGGGATCCATGTTGTTGTGTGGAAGGGCCTCCATTGTGTGTCTTTCCATCATAGGCCAGCTCCTTACTAGAGGAGCCCTTCTTGTATGTTTAATACACACATCGAATGAATCCTATGTCGTATGTTTGATATACACATCATATGAGGTATCTGGCTTGTATGTTCGACGTACACGCCAGATGGATAGAGGCAATCTCTTTGGAGTGGCTCTTCTTTGTCTTCTGACCAATAACCATCCTCTTACATGTTAGATGAATTAAAGCTACCTCTCCAAGTGGTTTCGCTTCTTCTTCATGAGGAGGTTCTTCCTTTCGTGGGTTGCTTCTTCCTCATGAGATAGGCATTTGTTTTGGCTGTAACCGTCCTATTACTCTTAGATGCAAGATTAACACCACAAGTTTTGGTTTGTAACCATCCTCTTATCTTCAGATGCAAGGGACTTGTAACCTCCCTAGTAATGGGTTCTTGTAACTTGTAACTCTTTTTTTTTTACTGTAATAAAAAGAGTTAGCATTTTTGTTTGGACTATCTTGCTTATTTTTACGTTGAGTCTTTTTCCTTTGAATACGCAACATGGATAGTACTTCTTTACATATCGCCCGTTGATAGGGGGCATTGCCTCCTCTCCATCAGAATGTGCCAGTATGTAGGCTCGATTGGGTGAGACCTTTTTTACTGTAAAGGGACCTTCCCACTTAGGCTCAAAATTCCCTTTACGCCGGTCAGGCATAACATTTGGGCTCTTGACAACTAAGACTAGATCACCATGGGTGAATGAGCAGATCTTGACAGACTTGTCGACATCCCTCTTCATTCATCCTTGGTTGAGTTTGAGGTTCTGTTGAGCCTCTAGCCTCTTTCCATCGAGTGCATCCAATTCTTGATACTGGAGCTTGACTCTCTCATCTTTGGCTATTACTTGGTGAATAATGACTCACAGTGAAGGGATTTGTATTTCAAGAGGTAAAACTGCTTCACCCTCTTAGACCAGAGAATAGGGTGTGGAATCAGTAGAATTATGGGTAGTAGTATGATAAGCTCATAGGGCTTCAGGAAGCTTCTCATGTCAATTCTTCTTTGTTTTTTATACTGACTTTCTTAAAATGTTACACAAAGTCTTATTGAAAGCCTCAGCTAATCCATTCACCCGAGGGTGGTACATAGTCGAATACCTCCATTCAAAACCGAATTGCTTCACTAAGTGATCGATGAGATGACTCCTAAATTGAGGACCATTGTCAGATATAATCCGGTCGGGCACCCCAAAGCGATATATGATATGATGTTGAACAAAGTAGGCCACCGCTGTCCTCGGAACCTTCTTAAGGGGAACTGCTTCAGCCCACTTAGAGAAGTAATCTGTTGTAGCTAGGATAAAAAAATGGCCCATTGCGGAAGGAAGGCCAATTGGCCCTACAATGTCCATACCCCATTGTGAGAAGGAATGGCCAAGACGCAGCCGTAGGGTGTGAGGGCTTTGGAGGCTGGTGAACTAGGCTGAAATGTATTTGGCATACTTGGCACTTTTTAGCATAGCCTAAGGAAACGGTTATCATGGAAGGCCAATAGTATCCCGACCAACGTATTTGTTCATAGAGCTTGGGACCAAACTGGTGCAGTCCACATATGACTGAGTGGACTTCTTCTAACTCCTTTCTTGCTCCTTGGATATCTACACATCTAAGAAGAATTCCATCAAACGACAGTTTGAAAAGAGCATCTCCTTCGAGGAGGGTATACTTGGTGGACATTTGACGTATGCTATTGCGTTCGACACGATCTTGGAAGAGCCTTCCATGTTTTAGGAAAATGGTGATGGGATCTTTCCAATCTTCTACCTGCTCAATTTCTACGCACATTGGGTCAAAGAACTCTGGTTCCTGATTTTAACCCTTAGCTCCTTGACTATGTGTTCTTCCTTGTTCAGTTTTGATTACTTCTTTGGCCGATAGAAGTGCTCCAAATGGATAAGGAGGACACTTGGGAAAGATATTTCTCTCGTCATCCATATCGGCCTTGGTTCTTAGTTTGATGTGTCTCCATTATGCCACCCAAACAAGCATGGGTCCTAATGAGGACAACTGAATTGTAGCACTGAGCTTTGTGAGTGCATCAGCCTGCGAATTTAGCCTCCTGGGGATGTGACTCAGGGATATGTCTTCAAATTGGGCTATATACTATTTTGCAATATCGTGATAAGGCTTGAAGGTATCTTTTCTCACATCATAGATCCCTTTGAGCTGCCGAATAACCAACTCAGAGTCGCCATAGATCTCAAACTGGTCCAAGTCAAGATTGAAGGCTATCTCAAGTCTGATTATAAGGGCATGATATTCTACATCATTATGAGAACCCGACTTGAGCGAGAAAAAAGGAAAGTGGCAATACTCCTCCTCTCGGAGTCAGAAATACTCGATCTCATTCAAAAGCTGTGTCGAAGTATAATTCCCACATATGAACAAGGTCAGCACATAATACTTCTTCATCGGGAAGGTCGCTTGATAAAGGATATTCTACCGATACAGGGTGCACCGCGAGAAAGTCAGCCAAGGCCTAGCCCTTGATGCCCTTATGTGGGACATACATGATATCGAGCTCCATCAACAATAATGCCTACTTAGCAAGGCGTCTCGACAAGCATGGGCGTGTCATGAGAAACGTTACAGGATCAGCTTTTGATATAAGTTTTACTTCATGACCAAGCAAGTAATGGCAGAGTTTTTGTACTGCGAAGATCAGGGCTAGACACATCATTCCTATTGGGGGGTAATTCTTCTCGGCCCCCTACATCCTGCGGCTGAGGTAATATAACGCAGTCTCTTTTCCCTCTTCATTGTTTTGTGCCAACAATGCTCCAAGTGACTCATCTAAAGTAGTCACATATAGAATGATGGGCTTTCCCAATACTGGTGTAGAGAGTATTGAAGGGTTGAGTAAATAATGCTTGATGTCATCAAGGGCTGCCTGATATGCTTCATCCTATATGAATGTTGTATCTTTCTTTAGTAGGTGTGTAAAGGGTTTACAACGACCTGAGAGGTTCGAGATGAACCTACGAATGTATGCCAGTTGCCCTTGGAGGTAGCGCAGTTCTCTAAGTGAAGTCGGTGATGGCATTTCTTGGATTCCCTTGATCTTAACTGGCTCAACTCAAGCCTTCAATGTCTGACGATGCACCCCAATAATTTTCCCGAATGCATGTCAAAAGCGCATTTCAACGGGTTAATTTTTAGCTGATGGAGACACAAGCACTTGAACACCTTTTCAGGATCTCTCATATATGCATCCTTCTCTTTGGATTTTACTACCAAGTCATCCACATAACACCCCACCTCTTTGTGCATCATGTCTCGAAAAATGATCGTCATTACTCTCTGATATGTGGCGCTTGCATTCTTTAATCGAAAAGGCATCATTCTGTAATAGAAGACCCCTTTCAAAGTTAAGAATGTTGTGGCCTCTTCATCTTCAGGCGCCACCTTATCAGATTATACCCGAAGTATCCATCCTTTAAGGAAAAGATTTAACAATGAGCTGTGGAGTCGACAGGAAATCATCCTTGGGACAGGTGGTATTCAAATCGTGAAAGTCAATACACACCCTGATTTGACCGTTCTTCTTCTTGACCGGAATGGCATTTGCTAGCCATTTTGGGTACTTGTCTTCATGGATTAAACTTGCTTGTTTAAGTTTGATTATCTCGGCGTCTCTCTGCATTTTGAGGTCAGGCCTGAACCTTCTTGATTTTTGTTTGACAGGTTTGACAGTTGGGTCAATGCCGAGACAGTGAACGGCGACTTGAGGGTCCAAACCAGATATCTCATGGTAATGCCAAGCAAAGACATCCCGGTTCGTTTTCAAGAAGGAAATGAACTCCTGTTTCTCGTCTATAGACATTCTCGTTGAAATGAAGGTAGGTCTGGGGTCCGCTTTATCTCCAAGATTTATTTCTTCAAGTTCGTCAGCTGTGGTCTGACCACCTTCTTCCAATTCTTTTGGAGCCTCGTGCAACTCTTCATTGTTGTTTTCAGGGATCTTTTGATCAACCTCAAATGCAGAGACCCATGATCCTGACATCTCTGCCTCCAATAGAGGCCCAGAGTGGATTATAAATTTTGCATCTTTCCCCGTTTGAGGAATGGAAGGGTCTTTCATAAACAGGGATTGTTTCTCGGACTGTAGGAGTTTGTCTTGGAGATCGTAAGGAATTTGGGACTCAACGATTCTAGTGCAAGAAGTATACCAATGCGAATGACTTAACCTCTGAGCAGCTATCTGCAGTGTTTGGCCCACACTGACTGGTGCTTCACAGACTTGTATCATGTGGCAAGCTCCTTGAGAATAGAAGCTTTGCCGCCTCGACTCTCTCACATTCAGCTCAAAGTTAGGCTCAAGTGGCCACTGAGGTTCCTTTGGCTTCGAATTCATGCGCTTCTTTGTGGTAGGTGACTCTGCCTAAGCTTTAGCTGCCAGGGCATCAGCAACTATTGAGAATTCTACTACCTACGCCAAGGTCTTTCTCAATCGTTTATGTTGCGTCTTTATTATGTTTGATCCCTCAAGTTCTCTATCGAGAGACTTGAAGTCCGGACATATCAAGGTTGTACCTGCAAGACACATAGATGAGGAAGAATGAAAAGCAGGAGAAGGAGTAGGGTTAGAAGGTGGGGGATTTTTAAGGTCATTCCCCTCATTAGACCGATCTGGGTAGCTTTTTACGTCATCGCCAGAGTTGGACTGTTGCAGGGGGTCTTTTAGGTCTTTCCCTTGCTTACACCGCTGGGGAGTGCTTTTAACATCCTCACCCTCATCGAACGTGTGCTGAGTGGGAGATGAGACGGGAGCATCTTCTTGATAGGATGAAGAAGGAAAAAGGATTGTGCCAAGGATGAAGTCCAGCAAGGTTGGCAATAGGGGAATGGATCTGAGAAATTCCTGCTCGACTATGGGTTGAGCACTCTTGTTTCTTCAGCGAGCAGCCCTTTGTGCCTGTCTCTTTCTGGTTTTCTGAAGTGATGTCTGATTCATCTCACTGGAGTGGAAAACCACTCTAGCTTGGCGAACCGCCCCTCGTCTTAAGAACTTGAGTCTGCTTCGGCCTTGGTAGGTTATCCATGGCTGAGAATTTGAGGGTTCCGTACACTTGAGTCACTGATAGGAAGGTCCTGGTTTGTGAAATCTTCTTGCCTCGATGGAGAAGTGATTTGGGGATCAGTTACAGGGAGATTGTAAAATTCATGACACTTCCGTATCTTCTCTGCAAATATATCGAGGAAAGTTGTGCATTCTGACAAATAATGACCTCTTATCTGATGGAATGGTCACCAACGACCTTCAGTCCCTTAGCAAGGAGGCAGGGTTGCCTTGCCTGCCTCAATGTGATTATGCCTTCCTGAAGCATTATAATGAAGAAAGCGTGGAGGATAACAGGCATTTCGTCTTCCTCTTGAATGGTTATGGCATGGGAGGCCTCTGCTGCCCTGAAGGCCTTTTTTAAATCTTCAATCTTTATCTGACCTTTCATAATCAGGGACTCAATGATATCCTTTAGTTTGTAGTAGTCATCCATGAGATGATTGATCCTCCAATGGTAGGCACAATAATTCGCCAGAGTGTCAAGGTCAGATTGCTTAGGTAACCTGATTCTGGAAGATGGATCATATTATGATCCAATAATAACCGGAACAGCATAGGGACCCATTCCTTCTCCAAGGGATAGACCTTGTTCTTATGCCTGGTGAAATACTCACTCCGATCAAAGTTGGCTGGTGGAGGTACCCGATTGTACGATTGTTGCTGCTTGCCAGCCTGAGGTGTTACCTTCATCGTGCTTATCTCTTTAGAGAGGTCCAAAGTTTGGGAGGGAACCTTGTTTGAATCAGTGACCATGACGGCTGCACTAAGTTCCCCTTTCTGTTGACTGCCCCGTGTGTTATTTCGAGAGCCACCATTGCCCCGGTAGTTTGCTGAACTTGTAGATGGTTGTTGTGCCCCACCATGATGGCGTGACAAACTTTCTATGTGAACTGATTTAGAGATAAACTCTGACATGGAGGTCAGGTTAGAGGCCTCGACATGTAGAGCGATTTCAGGTCCCATGTTCGGCACGCATGTTTTGACTGCTTCCTTCTCAAGCATAGGATTAGGGTGGCGGGAAGCCGAATTTCTCCATTTTGATATGAACTGATCCATGGGATCATCAAGTTCTTGAGTCAGGGTGAGAAGTTCGATGGTTTGAACCTCTCTCTCGACCTCATAGAAGCGTTGATAGAACAGTTTCTTCATCTCCTCCCATGTACGCACCTAGTATGGAAGAAGTCAAGCATACCATTGGAACGCCAGGCAATCGAGGGTCTCAACGAACTATCAGAGAAGAAGTCTCCCATCAGTCGCTGTTTCTCGACATGCTGCCTGGAAGTCAGCAATATACTAGTTCGTGGAGGTGGTTCCACCGAATAAGGGAAACTTCCCTTTTTTATAGTCTGAGGGGAACGAGACCTGATCAATATAGGAGGGGTATGGTCTTTGATAAAGTGTCGCACCCCACATCCTGGAATTTGTCTGTTCTTTAGGCTATGGATGACCATAGCCTCAATATCTAACTGAGAGATCGAATGAGGGGCAGAATTTTCCTGTGAGGTAGACAGAGGGGGCTGCCATGGAGGTGCACCATCAGAGTGATGGGAATTGACCTCATGGTTAGCCGACTGGTGTGCAACGTCAATACGATCGATCTTTTCCATCATTTCGTGCACCATATCCTTAAACTTGTTCATACGATCCTCCTGCACATCACCGGGCTCGCTTACAACCATTACGCTGACCTTTCCTCTAGGGAGATCAACGTTAGTGGAAGCTGAAGGCTTGTGAGCTTGACGAGTCTCACTTGGTAGGTCAGTCAATAAGGGGCAGCATGCCCTGACTAAACTCGACTCCTATACACGGATCAAGTTTGGACCGGTTCTCGATGGTCTTGGGACCGTGGCTGCTGAGTGGTTGGGTCTTCTTCTGCGACAGTAACCATAGCACAGGGCTCATAGAGATCTTCTTCAGGCTTTATCGTCTGAAGAGGATAGAAGGAATTCAGGTGAAGAGGGTCGTCAAGATTGGCTGTTTCGACCTCTTTGGTCTCTTCCCTAGTCAAAATTTGAAGACCTCTATCGCGTTTAGCCTTAAGGTTTTGATGGACCTCGCGTCAAAACTGTGATCGAGGTCGCGGCTGGTCAGCTCTTCTTGCACAGGAGAGAGCTATCTCCATCAAGTGCGGCAATGAATGAGGGTCAGGAACTGGAGCTATCTTGGGCCGGGGAGGATGAAGGACTCGATCTTCCATGAGGTCCATACCCCGAACATTCCTATAAGCTCCAGAGACACGATCTAAGTGATGGGGCTAGTTCAGGATAGTACTCTTGGGGAAAACTTTCGAGTACCAAGGCTGAAGGTGCTTGCTCGATGAAGAAGTAGCAAGTAGGAGCAGGGGTGACTCATGAGGAGGCATGAGTTGAGAGAGAGGGGATTCCTGAGATGGCGACACGTGTGTGCCCTTCGAAGAAGGATCTCGGGGGACCTGGTGGTCCAACCAGGCTTGTGCAAGTGATCTGGCCTTAGGAGGCCGAGAACTACGAGCAGATGTTTGTAAGAGAATGGGTGTCGGCCTGCCCCTTACAGGGTGCGCTTGTGTGTGCATAGTAGGAGGACGAGGAGGTCATCTCCTGTGTACTCGGGTTGACGCAATAACGGCATCACCCCAAGCAGTGAGATGCATATGAGTAGTGTGCGTAGGACCTAGCCTTGGAAGGTTCGATCTTGGATATGGACCCCGAGGTAACAAAAAGAATGCCCCGGGGTGACCCACAAGCCTTGTGGTATGAGTGAGGGGTGAAGACTGTGAGGTTTTCACCTCTTTGTGTTGAGCCTCTAGGGATAGAGACCAATGGTGTAGGAATTGGGGGGTAGCCTTATGGTGACCCACAAAAGCAATGGCAACTTGTTTGCCTTTTGCAGAAAGGGACTGGGCAGCCTTCTGACATACCTCAGAAACACAACCGGCAAGTGACTTGCCTGTGGCTGGGTGCATGCTGTGTGGGGCAACAGAAGTGCTGCCCATGCAAGGCGCATTGACGAAGTGATGGGGAGAGAGGGACCTTCAAGTCTCTCCTCACACCAGTCCAGATTAACACTTGGGAGCTAGACAGGGGGTCTTTCCTCAAAAGGATGGCGGGAACAAAGTCAAAGGAACTTGTTCCCTAAGGAAACTCTCGAATACAGGGATAAGAAAATCCCCCATCTGGATAAATGGGTTACAGAACCCAGCAGCCATAAGTGAATGGGAAAAGATAATGAAAGCAGAAAATAAAACAAGAAACTAGCCAAACAAGAACAATCCGACTAAGAGATAATAAGCCCCCAGTGGAGTCACCAAGCTGGTTAGGTGCCTCGATCCTTCCTTCCGAATTTGGATGATCGGGTGGCACGTGCCTCGGGTTTCAAGGGAAGACACAGGAAATTTCTGAGATCGCTCTCTCGAACCTCGTTCGAGAATGGGGGTAAGTGTTACCAACCGGTGAGAGAGGAATTTTAAAGGTGGGTTTGGGACTTACTCGAGCTGGCTCACGTGGGCTCCCTCATATATCATGAAAAAAGCCCCCCAGTGATGAAACTGGTTCGGAATCACCTCCCTTAGCTCGTATACTTCTTATTTTCTACAATTACACACATATATGGCAAAGGTTGTAAGTTGGGTGGGTCAGACCTCACCCTTTTCCTCTTTGGCGAATGTACACAAGTAGGCACATTAAAAAAGAAGAAGGGAAGAAAGACGGGAGAGATAAGAGTTTAACTGAGCGAGAGGATCAAGCTATCGAGTATTTGGTCTGATGTGGTAGTAAAATGGGCTCGGTACTAAGAGCAGCTAACAGGATTACTACTTGACATCATTACCAATACCGACTAGCTAAGCACAATTGTCAGTCTATCGTGGCAATAAAATGGGCCAAGCAATCCTGGCACAACAACATTACGGTTAAACGACAAGACTTTCATGAGAGGCCAACCTCAATCCCTCTTAGTCTAACGAAAGGATAGCAAAGTGGTTGTCATGGGGGAAAGAATGAAGTAAGAGAGAAGGGAACAGACAGAGGGGGGGGAGAAAAGACTAGAGGATAAAAGAGGAAAGGAAGGAAGATGCAATCAGTGCTGGACATTGCCGATTGTTTCAAAAGAGAAGCTAGAGAAAAGACAGTCGACACTAGACTTCGCCAACTATCAAAAGAAAAGAGAGGGAGAGAACCAATCGATGCTAGGTTGCGCCTGTTGCGAAGGGAGAGGAGTAAGGGAGAGAGATCGAACCGACGTTTAGCTTTGCCGACTGTGACAAGAGAGGAGAGAGAAATCCAACTGATGCTAAGGTTCACCAACTTTTAGGAAAGAGAGGAAAGATAAATTTAATAGACGCTGAGACTCACCGACAGTTAGGGAAGAGAGGAGGGAGAAATCTAACCTACGATGCGGCTCGTTGACTATTAGGGAAGAGAGGAGAGAGAAACCACCCAGCACTGAGGTTGAAAGAACAGGAAGAGAGGGTAAAACCCCACCCGACGCTGGGGATGAAAGAAAGCAATATAGGGAAAACCCCACCTGGCGCTTGGGATGAAAGAAGAAGAAGAGAGGGAAATTCCCACCCAGCACTGGGGATGAAAGAGAGGAGAACCAACCGGTGTTGAGGACGAAAGAAGAAGAAGAGAGGGAAACCCCACCCGGTGCTGGGGATGAAAGAAGAAGAAGAGAGAGAAAACCCCACACAGTGCTGGGGTATAAGAAGTAAAATAGAGGAAAAACCCCACCCGATGTTGGGGATGACAGAAGAAGAAGAGAGAGAAAACCTTACCTGGCGTTGGAGTGAAAGAAGAAGAAGAGAGGGAAAACCTCAACCATCACTGGGGATGAAAGAAAAGAGAACAACCGACGCTAGACTTGTGCCAGTAGCAATGAGGAGAGAGAGATGAGAAAAATGGGAGGAGAGAGAAATTTACCTGCTCGATGGGTATCGACCCTTTTTATTCTCTCTCCTCTCCCTCTCTCTCCAAGACGTACTCACAGGCTCAAGCAAGAATGGAAATTTCTATTGAATTATCGAAGAATGAATCGAGAGTTCTTCTACAATGAGGTAGTGCCTGTTTATATAGAATTGAGCCTAAACATGGGTGGACACCCAAAAGTAACCCTAATTGAAGGAAATTACGATTTAATTGAATATAAAGAAATTTTGAAAATAGGTGTAAAAAGATTGTTTTGCCCCTGTCTAACAATGTTTGGAATTTCAGAACAGTCCTTGTTGCTACTCGAGATCTTGCGTGATCTTCCATGGCTGACCCGGAGGTGTTCTGCTACCCGTTTAGTCAAAAGATTATTTTTTCTTGTAGGGCTCGACATGGCGATCATTTTTATACCAACATTGAGCCATGTATCATGTTTTTTCTCCATGATCACGAGACTTAAATCTTGGATGAATCTTGAAAATTTCGGATCAATTGTGTGGTCGTTCCTTGATGTTTCTGCGTGATTTCTTTATTGAATCACACTGATCATGCCATCACAATCACGTTGCAATGAATGTAGCTTGATTTCGTGTCCGGATGAAGATTTTGTCGCCTTGAGTTTTTTGCCGGAATCTTGAAATCTGGTGGCCAGAATTTACAGCAGCTTTGGGGCCTTTGTGTGTGAAATCCAACCGTTCATCGTATGCAAGGTTTGGGTCAGAGATAGCCTCGGATCTCACACACATAATGCAATTAGTTTTGTGTCGATCGGGTATGTGAGCGTCGTGATCTGGTTGCTCGAAAAAGGCATGCTGCTGCTAAATTTTCTGCAACGTCCTTCACGGATCAATGAATTTCATTTAGTTTTTCTCTTTGATCAAGTGTCGTCACAGGGCGTACCGCATATCGAATTGTTCTTCTCGATGAGACGAACACGCTCACCAAATTTAGGAGCGATCATACTTGGAACAAATGAGTTATAGGCCCATAAAGGGACTGCACGTGACTATAAAGAGCCACCTTTAATGGCGTTTTGATGGAGTGAGGCCACACGAGAATAGTGTGCGGCTTACCCCTTTTCAGTATGTTGCCCATAACTGTCTTTGAGTGCTCGATTAAGCCGAAACTTGACCTATAGGGGTTTTCGACTGTGTCGAATCTAGTGGCCGTGGTCCCACTATGATTTGAGACACCAAAAATGTAGTTCTAATTAAGGGGTCCAATTCAGGGTGGTAGAGATTGATTTCGCTGAAATTTTTTCTTTGAGTTCACTGCTTTAGACATGTCTGATTGTGATGAAACTTGGCAGGCGATCTTTTGAAGTGTTAATGAAGATCTTGACCAATTTTGGGGCCATTTCGAGACTTTTGAGTGTTTCCACTGTTTTATAGGCTTTATTGACTTGCTTCCTATCAGGGACTAAGATGCTAAAAATACATTCAAACACTCACCATCTACTATGACATTCCCTCCTTCCTCTCCTTGATACAGTCTCTCCCTATAAATAGCACCCAGGCCATAATAGATGCTGCACAGGACTGGCTATGTGAGTGCAAACTCCTTTCCCTATGCCATGTCACAGGCCACATAGAACGTGTCTGGACGAGTGATGTCCACCCCTCTTGGCAGAGCAAACTTGCATAAGAAAAGTACCAAGTAAGCTTCCAAGAATATATGCCAATTCTCCTTCCATAGCTCAAAGACTGGAGGGGCTTTCTTTAGAGGTGCCTTCTTCCTTGGTGTTGAACCAGCTTCATCTATGCAGTCACTGTAGAAAAATGATATCCACTCAGCAAAAGAGATCCATCCACTTTTAGGCTCATCATAGAGTTGCTTGTAGATCTCAAACAGTTCCTGAAGCCCAACCGGTGGGGCTTCTTTCCTGACCCTTTCCCCTCCAAAGATGACTAAATTTGGGGGTACAAACTCGTCATACATAGCGCAAGGAGCGGAAGCCCATCAATGAAGTGCAGGTCCATCAGTGATATTCCTGCTTCCCCACGATCAAGCAGCCACATATTGCTGACATGGCTCTAAGTTTCCAGCAATACTTTGATCGCGTTTGAGCAACTGTCATAATAGCCCATCGAGCATTGATGGTGGCCAGTAGGGAGGCCCATCTCAAAACAGCTCTGAAACGGCTCAACACTTTCATACTCCATGAGGAATAACCCTTCAAATACTGGTGATCCCCTGTACCCGCAGGCCAGCAGAGGACCATTTCATGCCTGAGGTTTTTACCATCCTCTTGCTTAAAGTCGGCAAGTCCCCGCTCGAGGCTATATTCCGATGTAAGCAGTGCAGGAGCCCTACCCCTTTCTCTACCCTCACATTGTCGTCATTGTCTTCACTCACCCCAAACTGAGCAGGTTCGCTCACAAAAGTGACACTCAAAGGCCACCGCAGTTCACATAAGCTTTCAGTGAGCCAGATTGGCTCACCTCTCACCAAACTTTCACCAGTGAATTCATTAGTGCCAAGCTTCTCTGCTCGTGGGAGGTTCTTCACATCTGGGATGACACTTGAAGGCTGAGCCATGAAGTTAAGACACAGGCTTCGCTACTGCGTACAAGGTCCTAAGGCGGGACTATCACCGTCTCACGATAAGGGGGATATCTCTGTCTGTCAAAGTAAATTAGAGGCACCGCATACAAGACGAAGCATGGGGTAACACCGCCTGCATCTAACACTTGCACTCCAGCTATTTGCAAGCATTGCACGTGTGGCACACCACGTCCCTTGAAATCTGGGCACGCCGCCTGACACTCGCTGCGTGGCCTGTCACCACGCGTGCGGAGGGTGATCGTTTTTCGTCCTTTGGCCCTTCACCTCCTCCATCGTTACGACCTTGCAATGCCTCGGGTTCTCACTTCACCTGGAACTCACTCCTACTCACCGGGAAACCTTTCCGCTGATGACCAAAGTTAGCAGAAAACTGCCCGGAGTTCCCCAAAAGCTCCCCTGTAACCCAACGGGTTTCGCTTTTCTCTTCTTCACACTTATTTAGTTCATCACAACTCACCGAAATTTCACTGTGTTCTGGTGAGTCCACTATTGCTCCTCCTTCTTCTCTCTTGATAACCAGAGAGCCGTCAGAATCCCTTGACCCTTCTGCAACCTGCCAGCAACTGCTGAACTACCAAAAAAGCACTAGTACTCCAGCAGAGCAGCACTGTGACTCTTACAATTTCACCAAAAAAGTCTTAGTGAACTTTGAGTAGCCCCTGTGCCCTGCTCAAAAATCCTTAGCACTCTCCAAAAACGCTCGCAAGCACGTCGCGAAGGCCCACGACCTACTCAAGCTTGCCAGAAAATTCCTAAAGGCTTGTATGTTGTGAGTATTAGCCGGGACACTCTTGCCGAAAGTCCCTTGATGGAGGCTCCAGCTCTCTCTCTCTAAAAAAAAAAGAACTCTCTTCAACTATTTTATTTTTTGGTAAAACAGAAAAATGGGATTTTTCCCCTTTTATACTCAACAATGCCCCAAACTACCACTTACAAATTCAAAATGACGCTCCAATTCTCACCTTCAGAAGACAATAAAACCAAGCCAGGGTGGGTCAAGCCCAAGACCCGAAAAGCTTATCACGGCGCGCTTTGTCAAGGAGCTATCGCCGCACGCTTCGCCAAGGAGTATCGTCGCGCGCTTCACCAAGGAGCTATCACCGTGTGCTTTACCAGAAGGAATCGCATGCGCTTCACCCAAAACCATCGTCATGCGCTTTACTAGAAGGCATCACCGGGTGTGCTTCACAAGGGCCTAATGTCGCGTTCCTTCATCACGGGCCTAATGTTTCATACTTCATCCAAAACTTAGCGTCGTGTGCATGCCGTGGCACTCCCTTCTGGACCTTCATCCTACATTCCTAGGAATTTCATTCCCTGCACCACAATCTCACTCCTCAGAGTCAAGTTTCCAGTTATGGCTCCGGTCCCAAGGGAGTCAGATTCCCTTGCCTTGGTCTAGATGCACGACCCTAAACTGCATGGTCCAAACTATATGACCTTAAACTGCATGGTCTTAGCCGCATGACTTTAAACTGCATGGTCTTAGCCGCATGACTTTAAACTGTGTGGTCTTAGGACTTTAAACTGCATAGCCATGGTCTGAGCTACAAGACCTTAAAACTGTAATGCACATCCCTGTAGCAAGATGATGAACGACATGGTAAATAGTCCATAAGCATGACTCTAAACTATGAAATGGGCACACCTCTTCGCTAGGAGTATTCCATCAAGATCCCCAATGGAGTTAAGTGTATTCATCAACATCCCCAGTGGAGTTGGGCGTATTCCACCAACATCCCTAGTGGAGTTAGGTGTATGCAAAAGAGTCGCCTTGCCCCTTCAAAATCCTCGATGGGTCTGTTTCAGACCAACATCCCCAGTAAGAGTCACAACCGTACCACACCCCATTATCTCCACAGGGTCATTCTGATTTTTTCATCCCCCAGTGCGGTTACATATGTGCACTAGCCTGTCATCCTCAGCAGAGTTACATTCATACCATTACTGATCATCCCCGGGGAGTCACACTTGTCCCCTTAATCCCCGGTGAAGTTCACCTCCATTTGCCACTCCTCGTCGGGCCACCATCTTCATCTAAAGCCCTCTGCTGGTGTATAGCCTTAATTGTTTCATCCCCAGAGAGTTTGATTGTTATCCACATGACTATCCCTCATGGAGCTTCACCTACATGGAAACCCACACAACGGTTCGTGGTGCATGACCTTAAACTGCACAGCTTTGGTCTAGGTGTACGACCCTAAAATTGCATGGTCCAAACTATATGACCTTAAACTATATTAGAGGTCTAGTTGTACGACCTTAAACTACCTAGTCCTAGCTGCATGACTTTAAACTACATGGCCACGGTCCAAACTATATGACCATAAACCATAGTCTATTCTTAGCTGTATGACTTTAAACTATATAGTCACGGTCCAAACTATATAACCATAAACCATAGTCTAGTCCTAGCTGCATGACTTTAAATTGCATAGCCACGGTACAAACTATATGACCATAAACCATAGTCTACGTCATAGTTGCATGACATTAAAAGGCTTAGCACCATGAACCAAACTATATGACCTTAAACAGCAATGGAGGTCTAGTTGCACAACCTTAAACTGCATGGTCCTAGTTGCATGATTTTAAATTGCGTAACCACAGTCCCAGCTATATGGCCTTAAACCATAGTGCACATCCTAGCTGCATGATGTTAAACTGCTTTGCCCTTTACGTGCATCTTCACGCACACCTTCCCTATCCGACCTATTCGTCTGCCCGCACCATCTTCATTGCTTCCCTAGTGAATCCATTCACCTCATTACCATCATCCATCATTTCTCAGTGAGTTTCACCCATGCTCACAAAATGGCAAACCATCAGCTAGTGGGTAGCCACTTTTTACCCACCATTCATACATCATCCATCTTTCATAGGTGGCCTCTTGCCATCTCCCCAAAGTGAGTCAAAAACACCACCACACTCACTACATGGCTTCCACAGACTGCCATTCATCACTATTATGGTCTAGCTGTATGACCCTCAACTATAGTGCACGTCCTGGCCACATGACGATAAAAGGCTTCGCACAGATCCCGAAGGCATGACCTTAAATGTGCCTTCACAAAAGAGAAATAACGGGCATGGTGTATACCTGGACAAGGAAATCCATGAGTAAAAATGACGGACGAGAATGGTCATGAGGCCATAAGTAAAAGAGTTCCATAAAAACAAAAACTCGGGCACGGTGAAAACCCCAAAAGGGCACCGTGAGAAAAAATGGATGAAAAGGGTGGACATGTCCGAAAGGTCATGGGTAAAAGAGGCCGAAAATCGAGGACGTTGGTGAAAATTGTCTCTACGGTGCCACTTCCCCAGTCTAGGTGAAAACACACAAAGGGCACTCGGACCAACAAAACACAGGTTGATGCAGCATCACAGCCTCAACCAGCACATAATTGCCAAACAAGCACAATTCTAGCCACTGAGGACCACACAAAATCTTTGACTGCCAGCATCTAATCACAATACAAAATGGCTCACTCGGGAGTGAGAGCCTCATAAGATCTCCCAAACAACAAGAACAAGGAAATCATTATGACAAACCAAAGATTCTGAAGGCAATAAACTGATAAAGCCAGGGAGGACCAAAGACTTCAGGGTGATGCCTCGTCATAAGGCCACCTCATCAAAATCTCCCTAGTCGACAGGCCTAGACCTTCTTAACAGGCAAAAAAAAAAAAAGGCCCCTGACTGGATCTGACAGATGGGGCCTACAGAGGTACCCTGATTGTCAAAAGCAAACCTGGTGTAGCAGCAAACAAACATCCACCAAAGGCTCGTTGACTGTCAATCCAATAGTCCCTTGAGGGGGAGGACTTCGACATATGCCTCAAAAGTCTCCACGGATGGACCTGTACATTACATCCTAGTTACAACATTGCGTGAATCTCCACGGTGTTCACGTAGTCTTGTGGCTAAGAAGAAAAAGAAATAAAGCCAAAGGAAATTTTCCAAATGATTGTCCTTCTCACTTCTCTCAAAGCACAAAATTCGGTGCGACATGCTGTTGGAAGACATTTTTCAGCACGATGGGCCCCCGATGCGAAATAAAGAGAGAAGCTGATCTATAAAGCCTAACGAACATTAGAAATTTTGATAGTCTCAAAATGACCCCCAGAGCTGGTCAACATCTTCACAAGGACTCCTAAAAGTCTCTTGCCAATTTTCATCACAATCCGGCATGTCAAAGGTAGTGCAGACTGAGAGACAGTTCGGTAGAATTGGCCTCTAGCACCCTGTAAAGGACCCCTATAACTAAGATCTATTTTTGGCGTGTCAAATTGTTGTGGGACCACCGCCATTGGAGCCGGTACAGTTGAAAACCCCCGTGGGTTAAATTTAAGCTTAAACGGGTACTTCAAAAATAAGTTATAAGTGAAAGATCAAAACAATAAGAGCCACACACTATTCCCGTGCAACCACCTTGCAACTAAACTCCATTAAAGGGACAATCATGAACAGTGACTTGCAATGCTTATATCTCCCTCGTCTGAGATCAGATCCTGCTCAAACTTGTTGGAGCACGTTCGTCTCATTGAGAGGAGCGTTTCGATATGTGGCATGCCATGTGACGACGCCTGAGCATGTAGAAAAGCTAGAGAAACATTGCCAATCTGTCAAGGAAGTTGCAACAAAATCAACAACAACACGCCTCGCTCGAGTGGTCAAATCACGACACTCGTGAGGCTGATCGATGTGAAACCAGTTGCATCACATGCATTAGGTCTATGACTATCACTCGTCCGAACCGCATGTATGATAAACGGTCAGATCTCACACACGAAGCCAATGAAATAACTATAAATTTCGACGTCGAAATTTCAGATTCCAATCAAAACTTAAAAGTTACGAAATCTTCATCCGGGCACGAATAAGAGCTGCGTTCATTGCCACGCGATCATGACGGCATGCTCAGTGTGATCCAGCAGAGAAACCACAAAAAAACATCAAGGAACAAGTACACTATCGATTTAAAGTTTGCAAGATTCATCTAAAATTCAAGTCACATGATCATAGCCTAAAAACACGATCCATGGCTCGAAATTGGTATCAAATCGATCACCATGCCCAGCCCTACAAGAAAACAATCATCTTTTGATCAAACGGGCAACAGAGCAACCCCAGATCATCCATGAAAAATCATGCAAGTTCTAGGGCAGCAACATGGACTGTTTAGGAAGGGGCAAATCTATCATTTTGCACCATATTTGTCTATTTTATTTAATTCAGTTAAATCCTAATTTTCAGAAAATAAGTTTAGTTTTAATCATCCACCCATATTTGGGAAAAACTCTATATATACTACGTACTACCATTGTACGTAGACCCTTCGCAAAAGAGACTTTTGCTTAATAAAATCTTTATTTGTTCTTATTGTTGGGCACGTTTTGAGAGAGAGAGGCAGGAGAGAGAAAATTTTAGATCGGTACCCTTAAGCTCAAGGTAAATATTTCTCTCTTCTCTTTCTTTCTTTCCTCCTCTCTCATTTCTTCTCTCTCTTCTTCTTGGTCTGGACTTTTCTCAGAGGCCATGCACTGCAGTGGCAGTTTCGTGCATGCCTCTTCCTTTCTTTCTTCTCTTGTGGTTTCACAAGTCCCTCTTGGTGATGGCATCACCATGCCAAGCTTCTTTCTCCTTCTTTTTGTCCATCTCTATCTCTCGGCAAGGGTCGCATACAGCACTGCTCATTGATGTCCATAGATGTGTATTCGATGTCTCAGTGAGGAGCACAGATGGTGAAGCTCATTGCCGCCCATTGGGGTCTCCCCTTATTGCTCGCCTATTGAAAACAACGATGCATATCGCCGCCTGCAAAGGGTCGCGACAACACCTATCGCCGTCTGCGAGCTTCCTTCGTTCTTTTGACACCTATCGTCATCTACATGCTCCTTTCGTGTGCTCGGCACCTATCACCGTCTGTGAGCTTCCTTCGCACGCTCGGTGCCTATCGCCGTCTGCGAGCCTCTTTCATGTGCTCGGTGCTCATCGTCCTCCGCAGGTTTTATCTTGCGTCCCATACTCATCGTCGTGCGCCTCAGAAGGAACTATCGTCGCACGCTTCATATGCCTAACACCGCCCATAGTTCTCTACTCCCTCTCCAGCCGTGAGCGTTAGTTTCTAGCACCGTCCAAGGGCTGTGACACTATTGTTCTACAACTGTGAATTGCGATGCCTAAATGCTGTCAGGGCCCGGTCTCGTGCTTCCTCCTCATTTTCTTCTCTTCTCACTTGATTGAGGGTAGACTCGGCCTAGCATTACCATAGCGATCTGGCTATCGAGCAACACTTCTATCTTGCTGGTCCCTGAGTACCATGCCTGTCTTGCTGCCACACCAGATTAAGAAAGCATATCGAACTCGGTTTCGAGTAGTATTGCTGTCGTGTCGGTCTTAGTACCATGCTCGTCTTGCTACCACTCCGAGTCAATCATTATACTGATTCAGCTATCATGCTAATCTCATCCGTTTACCAAGTTCTCTTCTCTTTTTTACCTTTATTCGAACCTTCCACTTCATCACCCTCATTTATGAATGCGCATTGCCCTAAGACAAGGGTGGGTCCTTCGGCCCACTTGTCATGCAAGTTAACCACGATAATGTTGTGCAGAAAACAAGGAGATTGCAGGTCAAGGGAGGCGATTCCGAACAAGTTGAAGCAGCAAGAGGGCTTTCTGTCGTGATCTAAGAGGGTGCCCACGCGAGTCAGCCCGAGTAAGTTATGAACCCAGGTGAGGTTGGTCCCCACCTCACGTTAAAATTCTTCTCTCACTAGTTGGACACCTGCCCACGTTCTGTGAATGAGGTTCCCAAGAGTGCAATCTCAAGTACCGAGTTTTTTCAACTCGAGACACATGTCACCCGATCACCTAGATCTGGGGAGGCGAGATCGATGCACCTAACCATTGGTTACTGAGCAAGGCAAGCAATGAGTGGAGAGAGAGAGGAAGAAAGAGAAGGAAGAATGAGGAGAGAGTGAGTGGGCTTGTGGTGTGGCCTAGCCTAAGAGAGGGAGAGAGAGAGAAAAGAGTCGTGCAATCAAGATGGGCCAAGGGTAGTTTCTCTCTCTAAAAGTTTTCTCTCTCCTTACCCCTGGATCCAAGGGTTAGAAGTGAAAGACAAGTGGACATAAGCTTAATGCCTCGATTTCGTTAATGAATGATCCAGCCCTTTTACAATTGACCAAGGCTTTTTTATATAGAGGACCCACCAAACAAAGATGGATGCTCAAAATTAAGCCAAATTATAATTAAAAGAAATTACAATAAAATCCTGAATTTAGGAATAATGTCCAAAATGCCCCATGAACCGTTTGTGCTAATAACGAAACCATCCCTTTCAGAGGGCCTTTCCCCATGGCCAGATCTTGTTTTTCGGACGCTTGTGGCAGTGGTTCAAGTGATCCATCCTCATAGTCTTGATGCTTGCTTGATTCTGAAGAGTTTGATGTCTTTTGGTTGTTAGGAGACAGACTTTTCCTGAGGCATAAAAATTCATGTAAGTTGTGAACTTTGGTCATCAATGCAATGCGATCCATAGTACTTTGAGTCTTTATTTTGATTAAAAATTAAAGACGAGACTGTCACAATTTCTTTTCACCATGTTTTGTCTAATTTGGTTCTTGTTTAAGGTATTTCTAAATTCGGGAGGTCGCCAAAAAAAGGGATTCTTTGATCGAGAAATCTTGTTTTCTTCAACCTTGGAATTTGTGCTATCTGAATTTAGATTTAGTGCAAATGTTGTACCAGCTTGTAGCCCTTCGTGATACGATCGCATCGAACCTAACTTTCCGATGATCAGATGTACTGATATCAAGTTATCGCTTCATGAAGTTCGATATGTCTTTCCTTCAAAGCTCTAATTTCTATGGCTTCGGGCTCATCTTCTCTCTAGAAAAACTTAGGTTGTGGGTCACGATGAGTGACATTTATCAAAATAACCGGGTCGTCGAGACCTCGCTTGTGCCTGAATTTGAGCTTGCTCCGATTCCAAACATGCGACCTGTGGGCGTTTACAGATCATCTTCAGATGTGAAAACGCAGCCTCCTTGATTGGAAACTGGTTTGGTGAGGCCACACCGCCATAGTGTAAAACCTACCCGTTTGTGGTAATTTGGGCCCAAAATGCTCTTGAGAGGTCCGATTGAGCCCAAATTTGGTCCCTAGGGGTTTTTCGATGTTCTGGGTGCAATGGAAGTGGTCTAGTACTTATTTTTAAGACCTTAACATAAGGTTATGGGCATAAGGTCTCTTTTTGGCATGATAGGAACTGGTCTCTAAGAACCGAATATCATCCTGATTAGGTCAAAACTCATCTGAATATGACGAAAATTTTCAAGTGTCCTTCGGGTATCCCAAACTACCCTTACCATGCCTTTCAAATTCGTTCTAGAACTTTTTCCAAGGTTGCTCGATTTTAGGCTTATTTTTCGGTGTGCCCTTGGTTTGGTGGTGTCTTTGGTACCGATAGGACCAGGTTGTCACTGGCACTCTTCTTATTTGTACTAGGAATGTAAGTACGTTAAAAATGACATATAACAATTCCATCTCTTCTCAAGAATGGACAGAATTCGGGGTCAAACGTGCATACCATTTGAAGGCAGGTCAAGCTAGTGTCTC
The DNA here is from genome assembly GCF_054954075.1 of Amborella trichopoda. Classification (NCBI taxonomy): domain Eukaryota; kingdom Viridiplantae; phylum Streptophyta; class Magnoliopsida; order Amborellales; family Amborellaceae; genus Amborella; species Amborella trichopoda. The sequence goes on from NC_142342.1 coordinate 27,178,875, forward strand.
CATAAATTATCGAAGACGCAGTCTGGGATCAGAAGCTGACTTCTGGCATGCTGACACGAGTGTGCCACATGCTATTGGGGTGACCTGATTCCATCAAAGATAAGCAACCTTCCATTTTGCTAGCCTGGGGGAAAAGGGACTTGATCAATGAAGGGCGGGTAAGGCTTCTTGTAATGGGCATTTTCATGGGCCTTCGAAACTTGTAAGCCTTGAATACTTAAATTAATCATGTTTTGAATGTCTTCTTAGGTAACCGCTAGGGAAATAGATTAAGAGGCTACATTGAGTTGACCATCAAGAAAGATTGAACGAATTTGAGGTCATGAGGTTTTAGCTATGGGAGGAGGTAGAGGACTTCGCTCTTCTTCTTCAAACTAAGGTTCAAGGGGGGAATATGCTCCATGATGCGGAGATTCCCCGATTGATCGAGCTTTTTCTAACCCTTTAAGCCTGTCCAAATTATGGCTCAAGGTTGCAATAAAGTGTGCCATCAGGTCTTCAAGGCCATCACCATCTTAACTTACTACCATCACGTTAGCTCATTGTTCATAGCTGAGTGACTCAGGTGTAGGAGTAGTCTTGGTCCGATTTGTGCCCGGATCAGGCAAACCGGGAAATAGGGGTTCAGACTGCCCCAATTGGATGTGAGATTGCCTCGATAATCAGGTGATGAGCGACTCTTAACAGCCTTGGGGTCATAGCTCAGGAAAATATGGCACGAGATGGCCTTGGGGCCATGGCTCGAACTAAATAGCCTCGTGATGGCCTTATGGCCATATTTCCTTCTGTTGCAGCTCGAGACGGCCTTGGGACCATGATTCAAATGAGTTAAGTTCATCTTCTCAAACCTCAACAACTGAGCATTGAACGATACCGCTCATTCCCGATTCAATCGTAGCTCACAATGGGCAGAACGGATCTTTCGTTAATAATTATTCTAAGGTGGAACACTCCAACTTCTTTCTTATGAGTGGCACTTTCATGCATTTCTGCTGCTTGATTCATAAACTCCAGTAAATGTGCTCCTAGAACTAGAATTCGGTGTGACATCTTGCCTGATTTGCCTGTCTCAACGAGACTAAAGAAAAGTCAATCAATTTAGGAAAGGCATGATGCCTCGGGAGTAAGGAGCTTGGAGTCGTCCTTGGTAGTTTTGTTTTATTTGAAGAAGGGAGGGGCTGCTCCATCAGTCTTTGGGGCATACTTTTGCCTCGAGTCCAACCTCAAGGGCCGCTCGTACATCAGAAGTAGAAGGATTTGACAAGAGTGTACTCATAGGTAAATTCTTCAAGTACCATGTTGTCATGTTTTTGGGGGTAGAAGAAGGCATGCATAACTGGCCTTTCCCATTGAAGCCAGAGATGGCATTGGACCTGCATGTGTGTGTGTGAACCACAGAAGTGTTGGGAGTGCTTGGGAACCAACCCTTAGTGAAGAGAGAGATTTGGCCTTTGGAATGCCAATCTTTGCAGTTGGAGTGGTCTTATGACCGCTTTGATTCGCAGGCATGTGCATATTTCTCTGTGACCTTTGATTGAGTCGCAGGTCATGTGCTCTTCGGGCTACAACATTTGAGCTACCCCGAGCCAAGTGAGTATTATGCAATGCAGTCCGAGTGGCTTGAGAACCATTTTTTATAGTGGTTCCGGGTCCCTAGAGACCCGAAGCATGTGAAGTGGCTGGGGTTAGCTTTTGCTTACCCTGATTTATCACTGCAATGGCTGAGCCATTCGTGGTGATGTGATTGAGAGTGTGTCGAATGGCTTTAGAGCCTTTTGAGTAAGATGGTCTGGTGATTGAACCTCCGGCATGAAGTGTGTGGGGCATCCTATCAAGATGAGCAGTGCCCATGTAGAGTGAAGATGGGCTGACTTTGGGATTACCCACTGAAGCAATGGTCTTATAAGAGCCAGTTGCGAGAGAAGAGGGAGCGGTTTTAGAACAACTCTTGAGCTTAAGACTGGTGGAGGGTCCACCAGTAATAGTGTGCGCATGAAGGGCGGCAGTTTTAGAACCGCTCATGCAATTGACACTAATGGACTTGCCATTATCGAACCAACTATATGGTGTGTATCCCTAATGGAGTCGCCAGATGGTCGGATCTAGATTTACCTTGCTTGGGCTCCCTCAGGGACGGGCTCAATGAACCTCCTCTTGGATGACCGCTCGACCCACACGCGCATGTGCACCTCGCATGCTGCATGCAAATATGTATTTCCAATGGTGAGGGGATTTTAAAGTCATAAAGAGGTGGACTCAAACACCTACCTCATAATAGTTGAGTTCGTTGGATAGGTCCAGGTCGTAGCCCTCTTAGATCAATTATGAAATTCCTCCAATCGTCCAGCAGCATGGTTTGAATTCAGCCCCCTCTAAATCAACACCTCACTTGAACTCTCACAAAAAGAATGTTAATAAAAATTCACTTATAATAAACTCCTCTTTAAAGTGCTTATAGGTTAGTGGTTCTATTTTTGGGGGTAGAGTGATAATAATAAAAAAAAAATAGGTAAGAAAGAGAAGAAAGAAATGAATAAGAGTAGGTTGATGAGATCATGGTTTAGAGGTAAGAAGAAGATGATGATGATGATGAGATAAAAGGAGTGAAGGGATGACCCAAAAATTGAGCAGCCTTCTAGCGCAACCTCTCCTAAGAGATGCCACTGGAGACAAGGGAAAGTATTAGGCTCAAAGCTTTAGTACCTGAAGGAGTTGAAAATTGGAGTTATGGGACTTGGCTCGTAACTATGTTACTAACCCAAAGAGCCTCCTAAAAGTGTTCGAGGGAGACAAGAGAAGAGAGTGAAAGAGATAGAAATCTCTCACAACTCGAACACTGTGTGACCCGATGGTTAGAGTAGTGTAAGGGGGTGCTTAGAGTAGTGTAGGGGTTAAAAATCTAAGAAAAGTTGTCTCAAGATAACCCTTGCCCCAGTGAGTGAGCACAAGAGAATCACTGTCTCTTACGACTCAACAACACTAGGAGAACTGATGGTTGGAGCAGCAGTCCGAGAGTTAGAGCCCTAAAGCACTATCAAAGGAAAGCCCCTACTCGAGTGCTCAAGGGCAAGAGAAGTGATGAATAACGAGAGAGAATGAAGACATAATAAAATATTAGTTAAAGAGAGAGAATGATAAAACAAAATGAGATGAATGAGGGTATGAGTTAAAGATAGAGTAAGAAGAGTTAAAGAGATAAATGGAGAATGGACCCTCCTATGGTTGTAGACACCCCATTTTAAAACTGGCAAAGTTTATGGTTTCTGAACCCTTAGGAATTATCCTTATAAACCCAAAATCTATAGTACACACAACCTATCTTGTGACCCGGAACCAGTCTGCCTGCTCGGAACCCTGCAAAACCTTGTTTTGACCAAGATTTTTGTAACGCCTAGTTTTACCACAAACTCAATAAAAATAGTAAATGATACCATTTTGATCCAAATTTTCTCTGAGAACTTCATAAGAGGCTAAGGAAAACACTCAAAGTGAAAAAAAGAAATTTGGACAAGTTTTACATTGGGCGACACTGGCAGTGTCGCCCAAATCATTCTAGTAAATGTCCTATTTACCAAAAAACTCATTAAAAATAGTAAAAAATCTGTTTTAACCCAAATGTTTTCTGGTAGCTTCACAAGAGGATGGGGAACACACCCAAATTTTAAAAAATCAATTTTAACAAAATTTTATTTGGGCGACACAGGCAGTGTCGCCCAGACCCTTTTGTCCTGAAATGATATTTTTCGCCTTTTAACCTATTTTTGGGGCGACACTAGCCATGTTGCCCAGATTCGAGGCCTCAAAAAACATGTTTGACTAAGTAAACTTGTTGGTTACGGGAAGATATTCTCCCCAACAAATTTTGCCCCCCTTTTAGCATCTTTTCGAGACCATTTAGAGGGTATGAAAAGAGAGAGAAAGGGGGGGAAAGAGATAGAGATCAGAAACCCAGCAGAGAAAAGAGATAAAGAGAGATAGAGATCAGAAAACCTGCAAAGAAAGAAAAATATAGAAGAGATAGATATGAAAAACCTGAAGGAGTTATACGACAGAAAACCCTGAAAATTGCGTCAGAAAGCCTTAGCCCCATGAGAGAAACCCCAGATCTACCCTTAGGACACAAAATCCCAAATCAAAGCCTTCACGACAAAGATATTTGCTGATAAATATCTGACTCAGAGAGACAAAAGAGGACTGGTTCTGATACGGGTGAGCCTTAGAATGCTCGAGAGTCCCGAGCCATCTGGCCCAGTTCGGTATCATTTCTTTCTTTTTCTTCTTATTTTAATATTTTAATTCTATTTTGATCTGTTTTGTTAATTTTATTTAAAAGTGTATTTTGGACGCTTTGGATCATGCTGGCTCTGCCACAAATCTGAGAATAGATCTGCTCGTTTCCGGGTAGATCTAAGCTCATATTTGAATTCTATTTGTCCCTCTTTCTTTACCATTTTATTTCTTGCATTTTCATTTAGTTTAAGGTGTTAAGATCAATAAATCTTCATCGGAATATCTGTTTGACTTTCATCATAAACAGTTTGGCACCCATCGTGGGGCGTTTCGAGCTTGATCCAAGCGTCAAAATATAATTTGTATATATCGTTTTTCACTGTTTTCAGTCACAAAAAGTCCCAGAAGTCGGCAGTAACTAGGATCCAGGGTTTTAGTACTGCAAAACCCTTATTTATCTGGGCGACACCAGTCGTGTCGCCTGGGCGTCACCACCAGTGCCGCCCAGATCCAAGGTGATACTCCCCGTGTCGCCCAAAATTCAAAAGTTTCAAAATTTTCTAAAACTTTGAAAATATTTTATAGGGCCTTTTTTTATGACTGTTCACAAAATTTCAGAGTAAAATAAAATTTTTAAAAATACCAAAAAAATATTTTACTTGATACAGATATGTCATATCTACTTGTCGATTTACTCTGTTTAACTTATTTCATTAAAAATATTTTTTTTTCTGCTTATTTCAAGTTTAACATAGTCTTATTTCTTTTTTTTTTTGGCATGAAAAAAATATAAAAAAAATAAAAAACATTATTGTTTTGGGCAACACTAGCAGTGTCGCCCACCTTAGAAAGGCGACACCACCCGTGTCACCCACCTGCAAAGGTCCCAAAACAATTCTGGGACACTACAGACCTGTTCCAGAGCACTTTGGTCTGATTTTTCACCAAATTTTGGCTCAAAATAAATTTTTAAAAATATAAAAAAATATTTTGCCTCAAATAGGTCTGCTCTATTCTGGCTATCTGATTTTATTTTAGTATGTTATTTTTCATCTAAGTCATGTTTTTCCTGCCTTCACTATGCCTAGTTTAATTGTGATTCACCAAGGTTAAAAAATATAAAAAAATAAACATACGTCGAGGGCTTTTTGCACCCTCCTGAACCGTGTCCCGTTCGAGTCACCCTCGACCCGGGCCACGCTCGACTTAGCACGGACAGTGCCTGGTCTCATTGTTCGGACTTGACCGTCTTAGGGGTTGCTTACCCCTCCATTTATACTGTTCTTTGAGCGAGTTTCACCTCGAAGCATACATCGCTGGGCACGATCAGTGCCGAGCGCTCACTTATTTCCCCCTGAACCATGTCCTGTTCTAGCCACCCTTAACTCGAGCCGTGATCGACTTAGCATAGACGGTGCTTGGTCTCATTTTTTCTAGCTTTACCTTCTTGGAGGTTGCTTACCCCTCCACCTATATTGTGCTTCGAGTGAGTTTCGCCTCGAAGCATGCATCACTAAGCACGATCAGTGCCAAGCGTTCACTTATTGCCTTGCTTGTTTTGCATGCATTGTGTGCTTGACTTTATTTTTGATTGCGTGCTTCTTTACACACTCCAGCACACACCGGACAGGGAATGCCTGGCAAATCAACAAACAAATATTTTGAAAACCCCCAAAATCCGCATTAACTGCATGAGGGGAACCTAGCATTGAGAGACGAGGTGGTTGGGATTCACATAACTTTAACTGTGAGCGCCCCTCCGTAATCCTCTACCTCAAAGCAACTCTGCATATAGTAAGACCGGGTGAACATCCTATAACAGGAGGTCAGGACCTATGTGGGGAGCTATATCAGCCTAGCCACATTTCAATAGTTAGGAACTCACTCTCAAGCCAAGCCTACCCATAATCAGATTAGGTCAAACGTTTTGTGTGCTTGCTTGCTTATTTCTGATCGGTTAATCTTATATTCCAGTCCGGACCCGCTTTTGGTCTGAGCTGGAGCTTTTGGGTCCAAGTTCAAGCTTATACCCAGTCTAGCCCAGGTCTGAACTAGGTTTCACCCTGCTCCGAACCTAGGCCCCCTCTTGGTCCGAGTCGAAGGCTCGTTCCTATCTCATCTTTGATTCAGTCCAGGTCCACGCCTGGTCTGATCATTAAAACTTTCTAGGTCCAAGTTCTGGCTTGCACCCAGCCTAGCCCAAGTCCGAACCTAGGTCCCCTCTAGGTCTGAGCCAAAAGCTCGTATATAGCTCATCTTTGATCCAGTACCCCCTCTCGTTCCTAATTCAATCTTGATCCAGTCCGGGTCCACATCCAGTCTGAGTGTTAAAACCCTCTAGGTCCAAGCCCAGGCTTGCACCCAGCTCAGTCCAGGTCCGAACCAGGCTCACACCCTGGTCCAAACCCAGACCCACCCTTGGTCCGAGCCGAGACTCGTGCATCATCTAGTCTAGATATTAGTCTAGGTTATAGCATAGGTTTAAGCATAGAGTTGCCTCTAGATCTAGACTAGGATTACTCTAGTTCAGGGTCCGAAGCGGAACCCATTGAGTCTAGCAAGTCTAGGTTCCAGTCTAATATTAGCCTAGGTCTTAGTAAGAGCTTTGCCCCTAGAGTTAGGATAGGTCTGCCTTAAATCATTGAGTTTAGATCTTACCTAAGTCTAGATTCTAGAACCCCGCCAAAGAGAATCACCATGTCGGTTACTCAAAGCGACTATGATGATAACTCCACGGCCGACTCTAAGCCTAATCTGCTAAACCTAAGGACCTGTATGTTGCAATCCCTTGGAATTATCAACAGACCTCAGGCCAATCCATTATCCAGCGCCCAGGTATTCAGTTAGAGGTAGAGTCCCAAGCATCCACTCTTAATCCAGAAATTGGTGTGATCCGAAAGGCTGGTTCAGCCCGAAAGACTCCGAATAGTCAAGGGGTCTGACCTGGAGTTGTCCTGCAAGGGGTCTTAAGCAACCAAAGTAGGAGTCGAGTGGGGAAATAAATTCATGCAGCATCTAATGCCAATTCCCACAACTCGAACCGAGATAACTCTGGGGTGTAGAGGTCTCAAGATCAAGACTCACCTAGGTTTAGGGGATCCAACCCTACCTCGGGTCACCGTAGTACAGCTCATGATGTCTTGAACATTGTACGAGGTAGAGGTGTCAACCCAAAACGACCCCAAGGCGAGATAAGTGTCCAAGCTGCCTTTAAAAGTCTAGTTGACCTAGGTTACATTGTTCATGTCCCAGTTTATGGGTCAAACCCAAATCAAGTCAGTGGCATAGGTCTACCCCAAGCACAATCGAGTCAGCCGATTCTTCAATCGGTCACTCTAGTTCATCCGGTCCAACAAACCATGCAAATTTCGCAACCGGTGGCGACAATCATGGGTCAATACGCCCCTCAGGCACAAGTGTATCAAACCACCCTCGTGACTGCGACTCATCAATCTCAGACCCATGCAGACCAACGTATACCCCGAATCTCGACTCATCAGTCCACACTTGGGAACCCACCGACCAGTGGGCCTACCGTCATGCCAAAGACCTATCAAGAGGGCATTTTAAAAGCGATGCAGGATATGCTCATAAGAATGGGAATACATGATATTCTACCCCCAAAGGCCTATGTTCAAGAGACCCTTGAAGGCATGGAGGGCCTTCCCTTGGGATTTGTTATCCCAAAATTCAAAAAGAAGTTTAACGGGAAGAGCAATCTAGATGCCTACGTCAACGCGTATCTCCTCTCCGTGAGAGCTTTGTGAGACAGGCCTAACCAACCGAAGGCCATATTTTTGCAAACATTGACCGGCGCGACCTTGAACTGACATCGGAGAATAATGTCCGCTCAACCACACATCATTCAGATGAAATGTTCAACCTATTCGTCTCTCACTATTGTGGGTCGACACCAAGATCTCTCTCCCTGGGCAAGCGCAGTGCAACGAAGCAAAATCCAAAAGAATCCTTCAAGGATTTTATCCGTCGATTCTGCGAGGCGGCAATTCGGGTTGTAGAATACTCAGCCAAGGTCTTATTCCCCACTCCTTCGACTCCATGATCGAGTGGGAGGCGTGACATGAAAGGGCAAGAGGGACACCCCTCAGCACCAGGCCCAACAATAAACCAATAATGACTCCCCAAAATAAGAACAAAAACAATAACAAGGGGAAGGCTTCCGGTCAAGTTAATGAGATTATCGTTAATGGACTGGCTCAAGGTTCTACAACTCAGCACAATAATCAGAACCAAATCGAAGGGGTCCGCCTAGAGCCAACGCTCGAAATAATAACCAAAGGCAAGAAGATGATTTCACTCCTCTCAAAGACGTGCTGAAAAAAGTGTTGGAATTACTCCTGGCAAGAAACACGGTTTATCTACCACCACCAACTGAACCACCATTTCAAGTCACGGATAAAAGCAAGTGGTGCAAATGGCATAAAAACCATGCCCATGACATCCAAAACTGCATGTATTTGAAATGGGTGATTCAAGGGTTAATCAATAGGGGGGACATCACTGTCACACCTAGAAATCAACCCGTTGAAGAGCCTAATCAAAAGATGTGTATCTTCAAAAACCCTCTCCCTAAGAATATGGTCACAACGACCAAAAAACCGGGAGCCAAGACAACGCAAAAGAGAACGTTGTCATTTACATGATTGAGAGTGGAGACGAAGAAGATGATCCCAGCCAATTCATATTTGCTTGTGATCATCACTTTCAAAAGCCCGAATTCATATTTGCTTGTGATCATCACTTTCATATTTGCTTGTGATCATCACTTTCAAAAGTCCGAACCTCAACAACCTACCCAAATGAGATCAATATGGCGAAGATGTTACGATAGAAATCAATATGGTCAGGACCAATGACAAGGTGTCATCTCCCAAACAAGGGTCCAACACCTCAAAATCTCCCATTATTCTTTCTAGAGCGGACCCTATCGAGCTTGAAGCTGGCAAGGTTGATTCCCTAACCTGAAGAGGCCGAGTGTTCAAACCCATTCAATTAATCGCCGACACTCTCGATGAAAGGATAGGAAACTCCTCAAGAGCCAGACAACCAACAGGGGTTGTAGATCACGAGCCGAACAAGGAAATTCAAGGATCTACAACCACCTACAATCTACCGACTCCTTTTGAGAAGATCCAGGCTTAAATTCCCATCTTGGAGGTCCTTACCAACACACAAGGCCCTGATCAAAAGGGTCCTCACCAAGACACACATCCCAAGCAACACATAGCCGGATGATTTGTGCGATATGATCAACCAACTAATAGAACCAACGCTAATCGTGTTCATGGATGATTACATCCTAGTCAGCTTCAACTGCTTTCATGTCCAACCCCTGCACATCACTGTTTTCATGAAATGATATGAAATACGGAGAGCGCTTGTTGATAATGGGGCATCCCTAAGCATATGCTATATGAAAACGATGAAGCAGATAGGCAAAATCCCGGATGACTTCGAGCTGTATCAACTAACTATCGTTGTGTACGATGGGACCAAAAGACAAGCTGAAGGCATACTGCCTCTCACACTTAAGTTCGGCCTGGTCGTCCAAGTGATAAAGTTTTATGTCTTAGACATAAAACCTTCATCCAACATGCTGCTAGGAAGATCATGGCTACACGAAAACCTCGTGGTCGCCTCTACGCTCCATCAATGCCTCAAATTTCCAACGAAAAATGGCTTCGCGACGGTATGCGCTGAACCCTCTGCTTTTCTCAATCTTAGCATACATAACGGGAAGCTAGCCGTAGGGATCGATCTTGGAGAAATCCCACTCGCTTCCTTCAAGCAAGCCGATTGTGCCGCCTTACGTTTAGAGGCCGGAGACCATGTTCCTCAAATTTTGCAAACTGCGGCATCGATGGAGGACATTATCCAATGTCAACACCGATAAGGTTTCAGGCCTCTTGAAGCTTGGCACATGCTCCTCTCCCAAGGCTTCCATCCAAGCCAAGGCTTGGAGAGTCAAGGGCAAGGCGTAACGGAGGTGATTTCAGAATTACCCCAAGCCAAAACTAAAAATGAGGATCGAAGAGGACTCGGGTGTTCTCTCACTTTATTTCAAAGCCGAATGTAGCCTTCAAGGTATCCAGGCTTTGTATCCGAAGGCATTCAAAGCCTCGATCCTTTCGTTGCCTATCCTTCAAAACAACTAAAGGCGATCCTCGATTCCACAACAGGGAATAACTCTTCTTCCACATCTTAGCACACACAAGAACTGGGAATTAACGACCTTTTCGCTGGTTTGGATTTGAAGGTATGCACAATCGGTTGTAACACAGCCAAGCGTGCTCATCTGCTTAGTCAAACTCAAGAATGGAATTGGTCGATCACTCCTCTATCTCGAGAATAGTTGGAAGCATACCAGTGGCACCTCCAAGTCCCGATGCCAAAAAATGGATAGGCACAAGGTGGCCATCTAACCGCCCTGCGCGTCCGGTCCTCAACATTTCTCTCGCGAGTCCTATAAGGAACACCTCTTGCAACATTTCAAAAACAGTGGAAAATTCAAAACATGATAAAGCTGAGAATAATGAAAAAGAATTTTCAAAAATGGCGCTCACTCAAGATAGCCTAATAACGGTGCATAATACTCGAGACAATGAATTGGACGACTAAGATGACGATCAAGAGAGCCAAGAGTTTGAAGAAATCTCTCAACCTGAGGAACTTACTTCTCATGTTGAAAAATTCAAGAAGAGGTTCGATGGTGACGCAACGGCTATCATCGAAGAGATGATTGACGTAAACCTAGGAACTGAGAAGGACCCAAGGTTAACAAATATTGGAACCTCCTTATCTTCTAAAGAGCAGGAAAATGTAATTTCCTTTCTCAAGGGATATCGCGATGTCTTCGCCTGGTCATACGATGATATGCCAGAGCTAGATCCCACATTGGTGCACATCACCTAATATTCAACGAAGGGGCAAAGCCTGTAAGGAAAAAACTTCGACATCAAAAGACCCACCTTGAGATCAAAATTAAAGAAGAAATCGATAAATTGCTCAAGGCAAAGTTCATTACCCCCGTCGATCACTCAAAATGGTTAGCCAACATAGTGGTGGTACCGAAGAAAGACAAGAAGATCCGAGTGAGTGTCGAGACCTCAACAAGGCATGTCCCAAGGACAACTTCCCATTACCAAGCATAAATTCCTTAATCGACAACACTACAAGGCATGAGATGTAGTCATCATGGACGGCTTCTCGGGTTACAACCAGATCCTCATGCCGGAAGAAAACCAAACCAAGACTTCATTCATAACGCAATGACGAACCTACTACTACAAAGTCATGCCCCTTGGCCTCAAAAATGCAGGAACAACTTATCAACAGGCAATGACTAGCATTTTCCATGATTTAATGCATACCATCAAGGAAGACTATGTCAACGATATTCTGGTCAAGTCGAAGACCAAGTCAGATCATCTCACCAACCTAAGAATCATTTTCAAAAGACTTCAGAAACATCAACTCAAACTCAATCTCCAAAAATGTGCCTTTGGAGTTGAATCCGACAAATTACTCGGCTTTATAGTAAGCCAAAGAGGCATTGAGGTGGACCCATCCAAAATACAAGCCATCACTGAAATACCTCCTCCCCATAACATCAGAGAAATCTGTGGGCTTCAAGGTCACATACAAGCCATAAGGCGTTTCATTTCACAACTGGCGGATAAGTGCACACCATTCAATAGACTCCTTAAGAAGGATACCCCATTCATATGGGACAATGAATGCCAAGAAGCGTTCGATCAAATCAAGGAGTACCTCACAAAACCTCTTGTCCTTAGTCTTCCTAGTCCAGATAAACCCATATTTTATACATGTCAATGAAAGACAAGACCATGGGGCAATGTTAAGACAATATAATAACCATGAAAAAGAACAAACGATATACTATATCAGTAAAACCATGGTCGACTATGAGATAAGACATTATGTCTTATCTCATTCAGTCAAACTCATATAAAAAATTGACCCACTCAAGTATCTATTAGAGAGGCCAGTCCTCAACGGATGTTTGGCGAAGTGAAGAATGTTATTGAGCAAGTTCGAGATCAAGTATGTTACTCAAAAATCGATCAAAGGACAAGTCATTGCTGACCACTTAGCTGAACACGCACTGCCAGACAATACTCCCATTAACACGGATCTCCCTGATGAGAACCTCTTCACAATTGAGGAATCAATTTGGGAGCTATACTTCGACGGTGCAAAGAACGAATACGGGTTAAGTATATGAGTCATACTATACTCACCTGAGAAGATTCTACTGTCAACAGCCATCAGATTGAATTTTCCATGTACCAATAATGTTGTTGAATACGAAGCCTTGATACCCAGGCTTGAGAATGCCATGGGAATGAAAATCCAGTAAATACGAGTGATTGGTGACTCCTTACTCGTCATAAATCAAGTTCAAGGGATTTGGAGGGTGAAAGAAGAAAAGGTCAAACCCTATCAAGAAAAGGTGAAAAAGATGATTCCATATTTTAAGAAAATCACCTTTCAGCATGTAACTAGGGAAAATAATCGGTTCATCGACACCCTTGCAACCCTTGCTTGGATGGTTAATACTCCTCCAGAAATCACCACATTGCCATTCTATATTAGGAACAAACATGACCCTTCCCCACCGAGGATAGAAAAAGAAATAGATCAAGAGAATGAGAACGATGGTGTGGTTTCAGATGCGCTAGTCAAAGAAAAATTATGGTTCCACGATGTTTTGTCCCTGCTAAAAGATGGTTTATACCCCGAAGGAGCCATCAAAAAGGATATGGGATTCTTAGTAAGAGATTATCTCCTATTCAAAAAGTCCTTCGACGACATCATTCTATGGTGCCTCGATCAGCCAGAAATTGATTAATTACTAACAGAGTTGCACAATGAAGGAGGTCAATCTGGGGCAGCCGCCTTAGCTCAAAAAATCAGGCGCCAAGGCTATTACTGGACCACCATGGCTGAAGACTACTGGAAGTTCCTTAAGAGACGTCTCAAATGTCAACTTAATGGAGACCTCATCCATGCACCGTCCGTATCACTCAACTCAACATCGCCTGTATGGCCCTTCACCATGTGGAGTATTGATATCATTGGAATGATTTCACCAAAAGCCTCAAACAGCCATCATTTTATATTAACAGCTACAGAATACTTCACCAAATGGGTAGAGGTCGCGTCATTTGTTAAAATTGAAGGCCAACATGTTGCCTGTTGCATAAAGAATAACATTGTATTCTGATTTGGAGTTCCTGAGTCAATCATCACTGACAATGGATCCAATCTCAAAAATGAAAAGGTCACTAAGGTGTGCAAAAAGTTTGGGATAACACAGAAATTCTCCACACCATACTACCCTCAAGGAAATGGACAAGCAGAAGCCACAAGTAAAGGACTTTTCAGAATCATAGACTAAATAATAGAAGGCAGAAAAGATTGGCACGAAAAGCTAAATGACGCCCTATAGGTCTATTGGACAACTGAGAAGACTCCTACTGACATGACCTCATACTCATTGGTGTATGGTATGGAAGCAATGCTACCCATCGGAGTTGAGATACCATCTCTCTGAATCCTTATTCATAAAAATTCAGATGAGGAATGAAAGGTCGAAGCACGAATCGCTGCCCTCATTAATTTGGATGAAAAATGACTACCAGCAACAAAAAATATTGTTTCGTACCAATGTAGAACCGAAAGGGCATACCAAAGAAAAGGTTTTCCATGATAATTCAGAGAAGGAGACATGGTACTCAAGAAAATCTTCCACACTCCTACAAATCCACACCCTTTAGACAAGTTCAAACCAAATTGGGAGGGGCCATTCGTGGTTACCCGAGTGCATGTAGGCAATTCTTATAAAATCAAAAATCAAAAATTAAGAGGGGTACGAACTCAACGACCGCATTAATGCAATGTATCTCAGAAAATACTACCCGGAACAAGCTCAAAATTATGGTGAAAACCTCAAAAGGCATCGCAAAGAAATAAAAAATAAAACAAAAAAAAAATGGACGTGGTGAAAACCTGAAAAGGCATCATGTGTAAAAAAGGGAATAAAATCTCCAAGAAGGAGCTTTCGATGCAAAACACTCGAGTACAAACAAGTACTTACAGGTTTCAATAATACTACACAAGCATACCTTGAGGATGAAGACTCCTTCTAAACCCTGCAGGTTCCCAACAGAACCAACTCAGAAAGATGTAGGAGGGTGACATGAATGGAAAACCGAAGTGATTTCGACGAACCCTGAAAAACGTCGACACCCTCCAAGAGAAAGCCCGGCAATAATCCAAAGGACTCTTTACGGATCCGCGAAGTAGAGGATGAAAGCTCCAAGGGCAAAAAAACAACTTCGTGATTTCTAAGTTCTCACGATCCCACAACCTGTCATCATCTCTAGGTAAAGTATAACAAGAAAATCACCACCAAAGGACCCACATGTGGCAAAACTGTAAGGCCCATCCTTTTTGAAAATGTTGTTCCAATTTGATTGTTAAAAATCATCCATTTTCAAAAGCTTTCTACTTTTATAAGGGACTTCCTCCATCACTACAAGAGGTTAAATTGTTTGTCATCTGGCCTCATTCTTGAAGCCAACTTCCTATGCCTGTTATGAAGCTCCAAACTAGTCAAGCACTCCATGGTTGTATGAGTATAACTACCAACTACTACATATCGAAGATGGGTGAATCTCGCCAATGATGATATTGGCTAGTCTGGGAGCGTTTTTCTCTCGACTGGATCTCTTGAGGCAAAATGAGTCAAGCTCATCCCTGTATGTGTGTACGATGTCCCAATAGCTGGAAATTTGAGACAAAGACCCTACAACTAGGGAGGCTGAGTTTGTAACAATTCAGTTTGAAAAGTGTGGGTAAAGAAAGTGTTCTACTCTACTTCAACGAGTCAACTGCACACGTATAAGTTAAAAGACCCCCCAACAGGGACAATAAAAAAAAAAAAGAGAAATCAAGCAGAACAGAAAACAAAATTTTGGCTATCTCAAAATTATGACTTATTCATCCATTAAAAAATTGGCTTATTACAGGCAATCACGCCATCAAACTTGGTCCTATGACTGAAATTTCTACTGTCCCAATGGACTTCAATAAAACGAAAAAATACTGAAAATGAGAATGATCACATGATCAACTCATTCATGCTAAGAAGAAAAGTAAAAAAAAAGAAATAGTTTCGCTATTCAGTCTTCGACCTCATATCAACATCCTTCTCCTTGAGTTCCATCATGAAAGCCACCCATCGAGCTAATTCGACTTCAGCCTCTTCCAAGCTGATGTCAGATGTGTCCTCATTGGATTTGATTCATATATTTGAACAAGAGGCGCCATGTTCTCCATGACGCACAAGATCCTGACCAGGAGCAGAAGACTCGCCACAAAGTCTCAAAGATCTGGGGCATAGTGGAAGAGGGCAGACACGTTCCACCAAGAATCATAGTGCAAAGTGGTCATGGGCTTGTCTTGCTTAGCTAACCCCTCACTAGAAGAAGACTTCTTCCCCTTCCATGACAAACATTTCTTGATCAGAAGAGATGAAGAGTGCCGACGAAGTGAAAAGATAGGGCGATGATCGATCGCCTCTCCGGAAGAAGTGTAATTCTGAATGTGGTGAAACTGGCAAAGAACCCTTTGAGGCAAATACCCTTTGTGAAGACTTTCCCCACCAGTATAACACATGAATGCCCCATAGCAGAAAAAAATAGGGACACGTTCTCAAGGCCCCTAATCACCCAATCGAAAGACGACAACTCGTCCAAAACTTGCCGATAATAATTAACGTTTTGTGGTCTGGTGGAGTCATTGACATATGCCAGTCCCAAAGCAGTAGATACAACCATCGTTGATCGAGGAAGACGGATAATGGCGAAGTGTTCATAGGCTCAATCCTGCAGAAAACAGAGCTCAAAAATTACCCCAAAAACACACACAACAAAAGCCCTAAACCCCGGAATCATCTAGGGTAGTTTGACCTAGGCGACAATGGTAGTGTCGCCCAGCCTATGTGGGCGACAGTGGTAGTGTCACCTAGCCTGTATGGGTGACACTGGTAGTGAGGGCCCCGGTATATGCCCGCCAACATGGTCGGAACAATGGTGTAACCCACTCGTTCCCAGAAGGCATGGACAAAAGGAATAAGGGAGCTACGAACCGTCTTGTGACCACTTGGAAAAAGGATGGAGCCCAACAACTCAAAAAGAAAAATACAAATCTGTTCAGTGGCTCGAGATTGCTCTCGATTCCGGACCAGCAGCTCCATATCAACCCACTGGCCAGGTGAAGAATAAGCAGCCCCCAACAATCACGCACCCATGATAGAATGGTGATCGGTGGCAGTGGAAGGTTGATACGCAATCCCGGCTAGGTTCAAGCCAGAAATTTGAGCAATTTCCTCCAAGGTTGGTGTTGTCTTGCCCGCAGGAAGAAAGAAGGTATTCATCTGATGATTGAACCTTTCAGCGAGAGCTTCGAGGAGCAGAAAGTTCACATGGCAAGAGGCCATGTTCAAGATACCCATCATCGAAATTGAAGTCAAAAGCGCCATGAGCTCAGGTCACTGCCGAGCAAAAAAAAACCAATCTCAGAACCAGTGTCCGATAATAGGAAAGCCATTGATGCGTCGGGGAACTTCACCCGACCGAAGGCCTTGAGAAATATGAGAGGATAGACTTTTGGGAAAGTGCCTAAACCTAGGAAAAACAGGGGAGTCCTCTCTTCGGTCGTCAACTCTCACGAGAGCATTCCCCTTGCTCGTAGAGATCGCATTGTTCTTCCTAAGAGCCATGAAAATCTAAAAATGTGAGCAAGAAGAACCTGTAAAAATAGAAGGACGATGATGAAGAAGGGAAAGGATAAAGATGAAAGAAGAAAGATGAGTTTGGAGGATGAGAGAAGAATGGGAGGGGGATGATTTTTATAAAAAAAGAAAAAAGAAACCCAACCCAAAACGAGTGATATAGTTATCTACTTCGGCCAACATCGAGTTTAGACAACCCTAAAACCAATAAAAATCAAAAAAAAAAAAATAATTTTGAGGGTCAAAGTTATGGGCAACACGCCCCGTGTTGCCCAATTCCGTACTCAGACTTGGGCGACACTGCCTGTGCCACCAGGGCGACACCACCCGTGTCGCCCACATATTTTTTTGAAAAAAACCATTTTCAACCCCTCAAATTTTCCAAAAAAAAAAAATTGTTTTTTTATGGGCGACACTGGCCGTGTCACCCAACCTGTGAGGGCGACTTGCCTCGTGTCGCCCATATATTGTTGCTAAAAAATTTTATTTTTACGTGTTCCAGTAAAATAGACTTAATAAAATGATAATAATTTTTTTTAGGTGGGCGACACAGCCAACGTCGCCCAAAAACGTTTCCCTGAAACTTTCCCCAATCAATTTTTGGGGACTTCCAAGGATCAAACATGGCTTGTCGTGGTTTTTTATGATCATTTTCAAACATTTTTATTAACTTTTAAAATAAAACGCTCCTCGTTGACATGAGCCTAAACTGCCAACCAATTTTCCAGAAAATTTCAACAAAAAAAAAATTCCAAAAAAATGAAAACACACCTCGTTGGCATGAGCCTAAACTGCCAACCAATTTTCTAGAAAATTTCAAAAACAAAAACTTCAAAAAACTAAATACGCTCCTTGGTGGCATGAGCCTAAACTGCCAACCAATTTTCAAAAAAATAAAAATTTCAAAAAAAAAATTCAATAAAAAATAATAATAGTAATACGCTCCTTGGTGGCACGAGCCTAAACTGCCAACCAATTTCAAAAATAAAAAAATAAAACATAAAAAAAAACGGAAAAAAAAATCAAAAGAGAGAACACTTCTCGGTGGCATGAGGCTAAACTGCCAACCAAAGTCCGATCTAGGGCACAACCACCCTGTTTCAATGAAAAAATGTCAAACTCGTGTAATGTTAAAGAGTCGAGACAGAAAAAACGTCAAACTCGTGCGACGTTAAAGAGCCGAGACAGGAAAAACGTCAAACTCGTGCGACGTTAAAGAGTCGAGACAGGACAAACGTCAAACTCGTGCGTCGTCAAAGATCCAAGACAAGAAAAAAGTCAAACCCATGCAATGTTAAAGAGCTGAGGCAGGAAAAACATCAAACTCGTGTGATGTAAAAGTGCCAAGACAGGAAACGTCTAGCCCCGTATGACGTAAAATGTCAGATGTGTTCAGGGCACAACCACCCTATTCGATGTGTTCAAGGCATAACCACCATGTTCAATGTGTTCAGAGCGCAACTACCATGTTCAAACATCTAGCCCCGTATGATGCTAAAGGTCGGATATATCCAATTCAACGTCAAACTTGTGTGACATAAAAGAGCCGAGACAGGTAACGTCTAGCCCCGTATGACTTAAATGTCAAATGTGTTCAGGGCACAACCACCGTGTTCAATGTTGTCCAGGGCACAACCACCCAGTTCAATGTTGTCCAGGGCACAACCACCCAGTTCAATGTGTTCAAGCGCAACCACCTCGTTCAAACATCTATCTCCGTATGATGTAAAAGGGTCGGGTGTATGGTCCATCGCTACACGACGCTAAACTGCTTAGAGGACTCTATGGTTGTAAGAGTTAAAACTGCTAACCAACTTTGTTTTTCAAATTTCTTTCTCTTTTTGAAATTTTCACTATATGTTTGTGATTTAAAAAACTTTAATTTCTTTGTTAAAATCGTAACCTGTCCCTGCTCCGAGTTCTATTTCAAATCACCCCCTACTTTCAAAATTTCTAAAACATTTTCTAAAACGAAGGAGCTTGGACACCTTATATGATGAATACTGTTTTGCCACGTTTACTGTGTTGCTGCCTCGTCTCTCTTTTCGGATTCAGCCAGACAAGTCTCTTCCTATAGAAGGCCTTTTCCTATAGAATAGCCTAAGGAAACCCTAAGGAGATCAAAGAAAATGCCAGGGATCAAAACCTTTGAAGTTAAGTGGCATGGCCAAAAAATCTAACTTGAGTTTCAAGCTTGTATAACTCACCGACAACGCCGGAAACCCTAGGAGGAAAAATACCCTAGGTGGGTGAGTTCGATGAGCACAATGACTTGGAGAAATAGTTGGTGTGCTCTCGGACCACGTGACGACATGACGAAATTTAAAATGTCTGCTTTATCTTTGACGTTCACCTACCCCTCAAAGGACAGCGAATACCAGAGTGTCTACTTCTTTGCCACTCACTAGTCCCTCGAAGGACAGGGAGTGCCAAAGAGGGGCAACTATAGACACCCCATTTTAAAACTGAAAAATTCTACGGTTTCTAAACCATTAAGACCACATTATCCTAGTAAACCCAAAATCCATAGTTCACACAACCTATCTTGTGACCCGGAACCAATCTGCTTGCTCAGAACCTTATTTTGACCAAGTTTTTTGTAAATGCCCTGTTTTACCAAAAAACTCATTAAAAATAGTAAATAAATCTGTTTTGATCCAAATTTTCTCTGAGAGCTTCATAAGATGCTAAGAAAAACACCCAAAGTAAAAAAAAAAACAATTTGGACAATTTTTGAGTTGGGCGACACTAGCCGTGTCGCCCAACCTTGACTAGGCGACACTGGCAGTGTCACCCAAGTCATTCCAGTAAATGTCTTATTTTACCAAAAAACTCATTAAAAATAGTAAAAAAATCTGTTTTGACCCAAATGTTTTTTGGTAGCTTCATCAGAGGATGGGAAACACACCCAAAGTTTCAAAAATCAATTTTGACCAAATTTTATTTGGCCTGTGTCCCCCGGGTGACACCACCCGTGTCCCCCAGACCCTTTTGTCCCGAAATGATATTTTCCACATTTTTTTGCCTTTTAACCTATTTTTGGGGTGACACTAGCCGTGTCACCCAGATCCAAGGCCTCCAAAAACACATTTTACTGAGTAAACTTGTTGGTTATAGGAAGATATTCTCCCCAACAAATTTTGCCCCCTTTTTAGCATCTTTTCCAGACCATTTAGAGGGGACAAAAAGAGAGAGAAAGGGGGGGGAACGAAATCGAGACTGGAGAGAGAGAAAAACCCTAGGAGTTAGAGAGAGTTAAAGATCAAAAACCAAGTAGAGACAAAGAGAGATAAAGATCAGAAACCCTGCAGAGAGAAAAAGATGGACGAGATAAAGATGAAAAACTTGAAGGAGCTATACGAGAGAAAAACTTGGAAATTACGTCAAGAAGCCTTAGCCCCCTGAGAGAAACCCTAGCTACCCTTAGGACACAGACCAGATCTACCCTTAGGACACAAAATCCCAAATCAAAGCCTTCACACCGAAGAGATTTGATAATAAACATCTGACTCAGAGAGACAAAAGAGGACCGGTTCTGATACAAACGAGCCCCAGAAGGCTTAGGAGTCCTGGGCCATCCGGCCCCGTTCGGTATCATTTCTTTCTTGTTCTTATTATTTTATTATTTTAATTTTATTTTGATTTTTTTTTTAATTTTATTTAAAATCGTATTTTGGACACACTGGATTATGATGGCCTTGCCACAGATCTGAGGACCAATCTGCTCGTTTCCGGGCAGATCTAGCCTCAGATCTGAGTTCGATTTGTCCCGCTTTTTTTACCATTTTATTTCTTACATTTTCATTTAGTTTAAGGCATTAAAATCGAGAGATCTTCATTGGAAGATTTGTGTGATTTTCATCATAAACAATGGCGCGAGTCCATGCACCATAGGGGGAAGGAGAGGTGAGAGAGAATGAGAGATGTGGGTAGAGGGGGATGAACCTGCCTTATGTGTGGGTTCGGGACTTGGTTGGGCGAGAGCGGTTGAGAGAGAACGAGAGAATAGATAGAGAGAGCCAGACCCGCCTAGGGCACAGGTCCATGCGTCTGGGCAAGAAGGAGAAAGAAAGAGTAAGGGAGAGTAGAGAGATGGAGTCGAATGTGTCTAAGGCACGGGTCTGTGTGTCTGAGAGAGAAGGGGAGAGAGAATGAGAGAGAAATAGAGAGGGGGAGAAGCAGGGCCCGCCCTAGGTGTGGGTTCATGGATTTAGGAGAGAGTGAGTGAGCAAAGAGAGAGAAAAAGAGAACAAAGAGAGAGAAAGAGAGAGAGAGAGAAAAGGAGGGAGCTTGGACCTGCCTTGGGTTCGAGTAGAAGAGAGAGAGAGGAAGTAAGAGAGAAAAGAGAGAGAGAGAGAGAGATAAAGAGAGAAGAGAGATGAGAGACAGTAGACCTAGAATAGGCTTGAGCCTAGATGCACCTTCAAAGGTCCCTTTGCATGCACTTTAGAGAGAGGTCTTGGCCCTTATGGGTCAAAGCTAGGGTCTAGGCTTTAGGTGTATGGGCTCATAGGAACTAGGGTAAGATATGGTGCATAGAAACTAGGGTGTATAGATACTAGAGTGTATGGTGTAGGTTAAAGTGTATGGAATAGGGTGAGGTGTAGGGAACTAAGGGGTATGGGATAAGCTATGGTGTATGGAGTAGGGGAGGGTGTAGGAAAGATAAAGTAGGGTGTAGGGTGTATGGAGTAGGATTGGGAGTTCGGAATCCTAGGGTGTATTGGAGCTAGAGTGTATGGGATATGATTGGGAGTTGGGATTCCTAGCGTGTATGTGAGCTAGAGTGTATGAGATAAGATTGGGAATTGGGAATCTTAAGGAAGTGGAATTTTGATTTTCTAGGGAGTGGTAGGTACTAAGGGCATTTTCTCTCTCTAGGAATTGTTTCTCTCTGCTCTCTCCTTGAGTTTTGGTTTTGGGATCAAAACAAAAAAAGAAGCCTAAACACTTAGAATTCTCAATCTCTTCTCATTAATTTCCAAAACTCTCAAGAGTCTTATTACAAATGACTTCACTTTGTTTATATAGAGTAACCCCAAAACATGGGTGAATACTCAAAAACCTCTAGAATTGTTATAAATTTAATGAATGAAAATATTAATCCCATTTTTGGAATTAATGACCAAAATACCCTAAGCATTTTTCATGAAATGACAAACCATCCCTCTATGAAGGGCGTTTTTCCATTGCTAGGCCTAAGGCACTTTTTCGGACATTTACGATGGCAATTCTAGTGATCAAACATCCTAGAATCGATGTTTGGATTATTATGTATGTTTTGATACTCATTGATCATCTTGGAATAGAGTTTTAAAGAAGAATCCAAGTCCATAAACTTGTGATTCTTCGCCCTCCGATTCAGCCCAATCCATGATGTTATGAGACTTCATTTTGATCACAAATTGAAGAGGATACTATAGTGATCATTTTGTGATAAATTTCGTCTATTTTGGCCTCCGTTTGAGCGCGTTTACATTTGGGAGGTCGTTGGAATCATGAAAACTACGTTTTCTCATTTCAAGATAAATTTCAAATGCTCATAACTTGCTCATTTTGGGTCCAATTAAGCCCAAATTCAGCACGAACTAGATATTGTCGATGTGCTCATTTTTTCATATGGCATGCATCATGGTGTGGCCCGAAACAAGAGAATTGTTAGAGAGAAGATGGGTTCGAAACTTGAAAATTCAGATTTTAAAAAGAGAAACATCTCATTCTTTTAGAGGTTATAGCTTAAGATTCCGATGTCGGATCATCACAAGTATGGGTTCATTGTGACTGTGCTTCGAAGAGATTCAGGTCGATATAATTTTTGTGCAAGATCGGAGGCCGAATGACAACGAATTTTGAGGTTGAAGAAGACACACTGGTGACATCTTTGGCACAAGTGGGACCAGGTTACTACTGGCTCTCTCCTTATTCGTCCCGAGGATACAAGTACGTCAAAAATAACTTATAAAAATATCAGTATGACCATTCTTGTTCATTAAAATTCATTTTTTAGGAGATGACTTAAGATACCTTAAAATTCGATTGACAGTTTCAAAATGAGCAATTTTTTGAGAATTCGTGAATTGACTTACCATACTGACCTCATAATCAATATCAGCTCTAGTGATAGTGAGATGTATAAGTCGATCAACCAATCATTGAAACTTACCAATATCTTCCAAAGCTTTGCCTAAGTCTATGTTTGCTTTATAATTTATCTCAATTGGAGTATCAATAGGTTTACACCCTATCTTGTCAGTTTCACGCAAAAGGTCTAAAAAATATTTCCTTTGGGAAATAAAAATTTCTCTATGAGAGTAAGAAACCACAATTCCAATAAAATATTTGAGTTTTACCACATCTTTAATATCAAACTTCGTATAAAGGTAATCTTTCCATTTGTTATGGCATTTGAATCACTTCTTGTTATAATAATGTCATCCACATAGATTAGGACAATAGCGTTCTTTGATTGTCTACTTTTTACAAATATGGATGAATCAACATTATTTTGAGAAAACCCTATATCAATGAGAGCTTGACTTAACTTTGCAAACCATGCCCTTGGAGAATATTTAAGCCCATATATTGCATTCTTGATCATGCAAGCCAGAGTTTTATTGCCTTCTTGAGGATGACCAGGAGGAAGTATCATGTAAACTTCTTCTTCCAAATCTCCGTGCAAGAAGGTATTTTTTACATCTAGGTGATACAAAGGTCAGTCATTGTTGGCAGCAATAGAAAGTAAAACCCTCACAGTATTCAATTTGACCACATGAGAAAAGGTTTTCTTGTAGTCAACACCATAGGTTTTGGTGAATCCCTTTGCAACAAGTCTCGTGTTGTATCCCTCAACAGTTCTATCACTTTTGTTTTCATTTTATAGACCCACTTGCATTCAAATGGTTTTTTCTCTTTAGGAAGAGTAACAATATCCCAAGTATGATTATTCTTTAAAACAACACATTCTTATTTCATAACCATCCTCCATATTGCATTTGAATTAACTTTTTCAAAGCTAGTGGGTCCTTTAGTTAAGGAAATTTTGGTAAAAAAAGCACAATATTTAGGAGACAATTTCTTAAAATCCATATGTTTTTAATGGGGTAATGAATTTTGTGATTGCTTTTATTGACATGATATGCATAGTAATCCTTTAAACCAGAGGAGGTTAACTAATATGATTAGATCGTCTTGGCTGAAAGTCTTGAGAAATTATTTCCCCTTGATATTTATTTGATTGAACCTCCACATTGGAGTATTGTTGTGTATCAAGAATGGATTCTTGAGGTATTTCCTGATTAGGTGTAGTACTCTTAATGATTTCGACTATGGAATTAAGACAATCAATTTTTTAGAGATATTGGGTAGAAGTTGTCTTGCTAATATCCCCTTGAAACTTATTAGTTCGAAAATAAGGAATTTGTTCATTGAATTCAACATTTCATGAGACATATATTCGCCTGGTTTTTGGGTCATGCTGTTTGTCACACTTTTTGTTAGGTGAATATCCAATGAGTATGCATTTAATGGATCATTTAGCAAGTTTGTCTCAATGATTTTTTGATAAATGCATAAAGCATGCACAACTAAAATATCTTTAAATGATCAACAGAGCAACCATGCCACATTTCATAGGAACTTCTATTATCCAAGATTCTAATTGGCATTCAATTTATAAGATGGCTAGCAATAAAAAAAAACTCAGACCAGTATGATTTAGGGACATTCATTTGAAAAAGTAAGGCAGGTGTTCCTTTAAGAAGATGCATGTTTTTCCTCTCGGCAATTTCATTTTGCAGAGGAGTTTCTATGTATGACATCTGATGAATGATCCCATGATCTATCAAATATGAAGAAAAAGATTTATTTGTATACTCTATGCCATTATCAGTTCTAAAAATTTCCACCCTAGCATAAAATTATTTTTTTATCATAGCATGAAATTCTTAAAGGCAATGAAGACATCACTCTTGAATTTCAATAGATAAATCTAAATATAATGAGTTTTATCATCGATAAAGGAAAGAACATATCTAAAACAAGGAAAAGAATCCATTGGAGCAAGTCCACATAAGTCCAAATGAATGATATCAAATTTATTTTTACTGATTCTATCATAATTTTTAAATAGAAAGACGGTTTGTTTAGCATAACGACATACCTCACAAGATGCAAAGGATGCATCAATATTAGAGACTACCTGCTTCAAAATTCTATCATATGAATGTCCCAATCTGCAATGCCATGTACTATCCTCGGATTGCACTTTTCTTGTAAAATTCTTGCTTTTTTTTTTAAGGTTTGATGCAATAGGTACAACCTATTTGATTGGTTGTCCTCACTAATTTTCTTCCAAGATACCCGATCCTAAAAGAAAACACTGTTAGCAGAAAAAATAGGCAAGCAATTAAAGGTTTTTGTGATTTGACTAACTGATAAAATATTTGAAGGGAAAGAAGGACTATATAAAATTTCAAATGGCTTATCCTTAGAAAAAAAAATTTATATTTCCTACTCTACAAACTGGTACTATAGTTCTTGCCCAATGACACATGATTCCTTGAAGACATCTTCAAACCCTTCGAGTCATTCACAATGGCCAGTCATATGATCTGTAGCTCCAGTATGAACAACCCAAGTATGACAATTAGTAGGGGATAGGTGAGCAG
Organism: Amborella trichopoda; assembly: GCF_054954075.1. Classification (NCBI taxonomy): domain Eukaryota; kingdom Viridiplantae; phylum Streptophyta; class Magnoliopsida; order Amborellales; family Amborellaceae; genus Amborella; species Amborella trichopoda. Next base: position 27,204,612 of record NC_142342.1, read on the forward strand.
AAGTATAGGAAGGAAATTTCAGAAGCCACTAAGATTTGACTTTTAATGGCTTCATACTCAGGAGCAAGGTTTACCAACATAGCAAAAGTTTTACGGTGTTCCACTTCTCCTATTCTGCTATATATATCAACAATTATTGGTGGAGTATATTGGGACAACTTATCCCACATCCTCTAAGCATTTTAATGTACTCACTAAATGGCTTTCTTTATTGTTTAAATTGATATATATCTTGCTTGAGTTGAAAAATCCTAGTTGCATTTTTTCTTTCTCCATAAATCTCTTTAAGAGACCTCCATAAATCTTCAACAATAGGCTAGAAATACATCCCATCGTGGTTCCATTGAGTTTATAAGCCACAACCTGATGAGGTCATCCCCAGACTCCCACTCTTCATAAGTAGGATCATCGGGTTTTGGGGCTGCTCTTTTCCCATTTACAAAACCTAACTTACATTTGCTGTCGAGATACATGGTTGCATCTCTAGACCAAGTTTCATAATTGGTTCCGTTAAGAAACATGCGAGTAGTTTTCAGATTTGGGTTGTTGCCCCTCATGCATTACAATGTCCGAATCAGAATTTTGATCCCCATTTAGATGAAAAGGCTTAGAGATTACTTAATTTAAGGTAAAGATTACCTAGTTTCAAGAACGATTGCGTGGGTCAAGACTGTAGACAGCAAACACCTATGCAGCTACCTAAGAATTCACATAGCTTCTATATTGCCTTGCTGCCTGTAGCCAAGTAAACGACAAAGTTTCAAGAACGATTGCGTGGGTCATGACTGTAGACAGCAAACACCTATGCAGCTACCTAAGAATTCACGTAGCTTCTATATTGCCTTGCTGCCTGTAGCCAAGTAAAAACCACACACTGTTGCAAACGGAAGTGTTGCAAAGGACCACAAGTTGTTGCAAACGCTGCTGCAAACTGCTGCAAGGGCCACACGCTGCTGCAAACTGTAGCAAAGGGCCACATGTTGTTGCAAACTGCTGTAACCAAACTGCCACAAAGGGCCACACGCTAATGCAAACTATTGCAAAGGACCACCCATTGCTACAACGAAGGGCCACACGCTGCTACAACAAAGGGCCACACGCTGCCGCAACCAAAGGCCACACGCGACTGCAACAAACGCCACACACTGCTGGAGAAGGAGAGAAGAAGATAGCAGTTGCAGTTTTTGTAGAAAGATCTGAAAACTGATCAATGCTTTGATACGTGGCTCGACCTCTTGGACACAGCTTTTACGTGGCTCCATCTCTTGGACTTACATCTACTGTTGAAAGGCTATTCAATTGTGTCCATTATTTCATTCACCCAATATTAAATAGAAGATACAAGATTACAATAAAATAGAAACGGATTCTCCAAATATCTCTTAAATGTCTTGAAGATAATCTTCACATTTAGTACCTAAAATATGAATTTGGGTCCATGTATAATCTGTGTATCATATTTGAGTAGCTAGTTGTACACGGTTACAACTAGCTGTACACGATTTTCATTTCAACATATGGTTTCAGAGGAGCTCACATTGGTGCTTCCTAACCATGGCAATTGCCCAACAAGATGTAGAGAGAGAGAGAGGAGAGAGAAAGAGGGGGTCTGGTTACACCTATAATGGTATGAATATTGGGAACAATCAAACCAGATCAAATGCACCATCATATGCGCCACCTTTTTGTTGGCATAACAAAACGTGGTTGTGAAGTTAAAAAAAAATAAAAAATAAAAAATAAAATAAAATAAAATAAAATGAGGGCCAACAAGTCCATGCAATAGAAAAATGGATTATCTACAAAAAGACTATTTATCTTATGTACATTGAAGTCGATATCATACTTGTCTCTTACAGTTCAAAATGGGTTATTGTAAGAGTGCCAAAGAAATATGCAAAAAATACCATAAAAATTTTTCGGACTTCATGATTTATTCCAAGCCATTCAATTTGACATCTAATGAAGGAAAATGATTGTGACCTCCAAGTACAAAAAATAAATGACATCTTTATAAATAATCTTTTAAAAAAACAAAAAAAAATACAAAAAAATGTGAAATTGAAAATTCGGAAAGAGAGAGGTTTGGAGTGAAAAATAAGAGCCGGGTTGGAGGTTTAGTGACAAAGAAGGGGGAATACCCTTGGACATTTATATTCCAAGGGTTTGCCTCTACCGGACCCCACCCTTCTCAGTCTTTCTTCTGACTTGTTACAAGGGTCTCTCTAGCATAGAGAAAGGGAGAAAGAGAGGGTTCTCTCCCAGTGAGCGAAAGAGAGTGAGCAAAGAGCGAGAGATCTACCGGGCTGGTTGTAGATACTCAGGTTGGGATGTAACAAACAGGACTTATGTATGAGAAAAATGAAGTGGGGCGAAGACGAGGACAATGAAGTTCGCATGACGAGGCCAGGTAAAACATGGAGTCTTTTCTCCACTGTCTTTTGTCCGGCAAAGAAAGACAGTAGAGAAATGTTGTTTGGAAAGTTTTGATTCCGTGGGTTTTGAGGAAGCAAATTTTACCAATTTGAGCTTCAAACGCGGTAGAGTGGACCAACATTTGTCTTTTGAAGAACACTCGCTCAATCAAACAAGCGCGTAGTGTTACTATTGCCAAAACTAGAGGTGAAAATGAGCCGGGGGCCCCAGATCAGTGTAAAAAACAAGGGCTTTGGCGACAAACGTGGCCCGTGAACCTGAGCCAGGATAGACCCAGCTCTTATATTTCCATTTTTTATGCATTGATTTCTTTTCATTTTACCTAGACCGGCCCTCAGCGGAATAGGGCCACGCTAAGGCCACAGCTGGCCCGCCCAGCTCCCCGCTGCTGGGACTAGCGAAAACCTCTTGGAACTAGGACCATAAGTAATCCTAAGAAAATTACCCAGGTCCCCTGGTACACATGGAAACCACCTGGTGCGATGCTATGGTAGCAATAAAAAAATAAAAACCAAAATCTCACTATTCCTTCAAAATTGATTAACAAAGAGAACAACTTACACAGGGTGAGAGCGATTCGCTGCCTATTAACTCAACTCAAAGACCAATTCCATGGAATCATTCTCTATAAGTAAAATGAATCCCATGAAACTGTACTCTAGAAGTAAAATGATTATTTTCAATAACTTTATCTCGAGATATTTGGGGCGTCAATATTCTCTGTTCTTTCATTCATTCATTTCCTCTTATTTTGCAGGCCCATATGTAATTATTTCCGCAGAGCCCAATTTACGCAGCTTCTTTGTGAGAGCGACAGGGTCCATTTCGCCCACAACTGTAATTTTCTGCTCCTTTAAGTCCACAACAATGGAATCAATCCCTGCAGGTAAAAAAAAAAACAAATCAATATAACTATTTTATGGTGAAAATTTAAATATGAAATTAAAAAATAATTAATAGTACGTTTGGTCACTTGTTGAAGTGTACCGAAGATCGGCCTCCATTAGGGAACACGTCCCCTAAGAAGCCATGTGTCCAGCACAGGGCTATAAAAAAAAAAATTACAAAATTTTTAAAATTTTTCAGTTTTTGACTTTTTAATACCCAGAATTGTCACACATCTCGGGGATACTCAGCCTTGCGAATAACTCAGCCAGTCCCAATCAAATATTAAATATAACAAGTGTTGCATAGAGTGATATATTATCATCATTTTATTTTAGGAAAATGAGAAAATGAAAACCAAAATTGCGATTAAAAATTACCATATAATTCGGCTACAGTCCCCATAGCTTTTTGCTTTGTTGCCTCATCAGTCATGGCGAACACTCTCACTATCAATTTCTTCTGTTCATAACAACACAATAAAAATAAAGTTTTCATTCTCTAAACCACATAGTGCGGCACAAAAAAACTAAATAATGTCGGCCAAAGTCCTGTAACTCGCTCCAGCTCGGGACTCGGGCCCTGCCCAAGCCAAGGCAGTCGGACGAATGGCCACAGTCCTGTAACTCGGCTCCAGGTCAGGACTCAGGCCGCGCCCAAGCCAAGGAAGTCGGCCGAGTCCAACCTACGGAGTCCAAATCCGAGTAGTATATAGGGTAAAAAATAAATAAATAAATATATATAATAATAAAGGAAAAACCTAAACAAGCTGAAATGTTTTGTCCCTGCCGGGGACTTGCTATATCTATGGTGGTTTATTGAATGGACCTGCAACGGATGCAGCGGATGAAGCGTCGTCTGTTGCGGTCCCGTATAATTTTTTAACCGCTACAAATGTAGTATGTCCGCGACAGAACCATCACAGACATGCTAGGTGAATCGAAAAACGCATGCCACCCGATTTTTTTGAACGAGCCAGAAGAAAAAAAATTAGATAAATAGTAAATTAAACTAAACTAATACTAATATTAGAAGTCTAAATAAGATGGAAAAACATATGTAAAATATGGATTAAAAAAAATTGATTTCAAGCTGGAGATATCTTAGAAATATCCAAAAAAGAAAAATATAAATTAGAGGCTTTTTCAACATCAAAACACCTTTCTTCCATGGATTCTTGATGTGCATATTTACTTCTACATTTTAAGGTTGCAACTTTATATAAACTTTTTGTTAGTATTCACTACAAATGGGACCCAAATTAAAAAAATAAAAAACAGTAAAACAAAGTCAATATTTTTTTTATAATATGCTGCTCCTCTGGCAAAATTTACAGCAATTCATGCTATGTTTACATCAAACAGGTCATGAAACTCAGATTCATAACAGTAAGGAATTTAAATTTGAACGATGCAGCCATCAAGAAAATGGCTAAGGAAAATCTTTCTGGGGAATTCAAAATAGAGAAAAATACCTGTTTCATCATTACTAAAATGCAGACCTGATTTCATGGAAAATTTTGCAATTAAAAAGAAAAACTGCCCAAGAGAAATATGCAATTTCCTTTTTCTTGGACCATAAATTGCCCCAGAGAAGAATCTTAGAATTGAAAATGAAAGGATTACTAAACCTTCACCTGATCCAATACAACTCAAATCAAGACGAAAAAAAAAAGGGATCAAGGAAACTGCTGAAATCGATAAAAAAAAAAAATTAAAAGTAAATTAAATAATCAAAGGAAACCTCACCTGAGCCATGACCAAGATTCGCAACAAACAAATCGGCAATTTATATATAACGAAGTTGATAAGGCCAATAATGCTTTCAGATTTGTAGCTCAGCAAACTTGTTGAGCAAGAATTGTAGAGTAGTAAAGTATTTATAGAGGGGCTTTGGTTATGAAAACTACACATTTTTGGTAGACACACCCTGTACAACGTTGGTGTCATTTGTAAAGTTGGGTGTTATTATTAAAATTCAAGATGTAGAAGCTAGAGCTGCTTTTTGTGATGCCTTTGAAAAGGAAAAAGTTTATATTGTGCCAAGGCTCTAACTAAACAATAAATTAGAGCCCACATCAAAAATTTCGGAATAAGCTTTTTAAAGTTCAAATATTTTAAAATTGATCATCTCTTCATCAAGAAGCATGGATATGAGAAAAAAATGAATTTCAAGTTTTATAAATAATGCATCTTATAATACAGTTATAGACCGTCAATTTTTAATATTTTCAAGTTTTTATAGATTTGCTCAACCTATACTATTTTGAAAGCTTTAAATTTTTATAATTAAAAATAATAATATATTTTAAGGCTGTCACAAAGATTTCCGATCTTTGAAACCACATTTGTTGATACTATTTGAAAGTACGGTGTACTTTGATTGTTTAGAACCTCAACTCCATTGAAACCGCATCCCTTTGAAAAAAGAAGCTTTCTTGCTGCCTAAGCTTTCTTCCTGCGTTACTACCCTCATATATTTTTCAAAAATATGTATATTCATCTCCTTATAATTGTAATTCTAATTCAATTAAAATTCAAGATGCAAAACCTAGAGCCTGCCCTTTGTGATATCTTTGAAAAGGAAGCTTTCTTGCTGCCTAAGCTTCCTTCCCGAGCGCTACCGCCCTCAAATATTTTTCAAAGGAAAAAAATTATATATAGCCAAGGCTCTAAACAATCAAATTAGAGCGCACCTCTAAAATTTTATTAGAAGAAGTTATTTTGATGCCCAGATATCCTCAAATTGATCATCTTGACATCAAGATTCATGAACAAGAGAAAAAAATGGATTTCGAGTTTTGGAACTAATGCATCTTGAAATGCATTTTGGACCGTCAATTTTTAAGTTTTCATAGATCTACTCGATCTACACTATTTTTAAAGCTTTGAATTTAATAATTAGAGATAAAAATATATTTTGCAGCTATCACAATGATTTTAAGTATTGAACCTGCATTTCTCGATACTATTTAAAGGTGCGCTCTACTTTGATTGTTTAGAGCCTCCGCTCTATACAAACCACACCGGTTTTCAAAAGAACAATTGTTTCATACGGACTGGACCACATTTCTACAATATGCAGTCTAGAGGTATAACGCATCCATCTTAAAAAATGGATGCAAATAGGTGGTCCATCTAAAAATAACTATAATTAATAGTCCAATAATTGTTATTTCTAGTTAAATTTTTTTTTTTTTTCATATTCATGATCTCCATGTTAACGATTTTGCAGTCTCTAAAAATTAGGATGAAATTATATTTAAAACATATATTTATTGTCAAGCCTATATATCTAGGGCTAACCGTGTCTTTTTAAAAAACATTTATATTCTTCTCTTTATTATTATTATTATTATTATTACTATTACTATTATTATTATTATTATCATTATCATTATCATTATCATTATCATTATCATTATCATTATCATTATCATTATTATTATCATCATTATTATTATCATCATCATCATCATTATTATTATTATTAATCTAATAGGTCTGACCTTGCCTGGATCAAGATTTTCAAGTTATTATGTATTATATTCAATTTAGACCAATTTTTTAGCTTAAAATTTTGTAAGAGTAGAAATAAATTTTCAACCTATAATAAATATTTTCGACACTAGAACCATATGTTTACCTTATTTTCACGCCTTACATAAAAAACACCTTTTGAAATAAGTAAAACTTTGCCCTTGTTTTTATCATCATCACACCCAGGAAACGAAGCGATAAGGCAAAGTTGATGTTTTGGGTCAGTATAGGGAGTGGTTTGAAGTTGCGACTTTAAACAATCGAATGAAGGCACACCTTTAAATTTTATTATAAATGTAATTTTGGTATCAAAAGTTTTAGGGTGGCCCGATTATTTTCATCTCTAATCATAGAATTTTAAATTTTAAAAACAGTTCAAATCAAATAGATCTATGAACACATGAAAATATTAAAAACTAAACGATCTAAATAATTTGTTACAAAATAAATTAATTTTGAAACTCAAAATCTTGTTATTCGATTCTAGAATCGAATGATGCTTTTAGTGGTGACTATATAGAACAGTTAGAAAAGAAGCAGTGACAAGAACATGAAGTATCTTATTCAATAAGAAACAGTAAACATAAGCATGTGACGCGCCTGACACAACTCGTAAGGAATGACATACCCCCACACGTTTTATTATAGTGAGCGCGTAGAGAAAGTTGACTCAGACAATTTTCATTTGTACTTTTGAATCATGATGTAGTCCTGCTTGACACTACAAATAATAAAACCAAGAACTTTGAGCATGGTAAACCTCACTTTATGCTACATTTCCCTAGCTATCTTTGACCGAGATTCAACGACTTTGAACGACTTTAGTCATTAGGGGTGGCAATGGGCCGGACTTGAATAGCTTTAGAGTTCAAAATTTGGATCCGTACCTAGACTTGTTGGGTCCTGAGTCTGGTTAGATCCATTGCCACATTTTGATTATGACTTTTTTTTTTTTTTTTTTTTTTTTTTTTGCCATCATATATCCTATGACTATGAGCTTCTTTTTTTTTTTTTACCAATAATATTGTAATATTATTAATATTGTGACAATATGAATACCTAACTTGTACCTAAAGACACATGATTGCCAACATATACCCTATGACTACAAGTATGAGTCGAGCATATCTATCGGGTTTTGAGTCTAGTCGGGCCCATTGCCACCCCTAATAGTCACCAATTTTTTCGATAAATTTACTTATGTTGAAAGGAAATGTATATGAGAAGACTACTTACTTTTTATATAAGAAAATCACATTCATTATTGACCATTGCATGTGAATTCAGTTGGCTGGTCTTGTGTAATTGATCGGGTACAAAATCCAAAATACAATTCTTAAAAGTTGTAATACATTTCAATCAGTCGGATTTCAAAATGCATAGGGTCTTTTATGCTCTATGTTATAGCATTTGCGTCACCATTTTGCAATGGTGGCCAGCTTCTTTCTATGGACAACCCGTTAATGGATTTCTTTTTTTAATAAGGTTACGAGAATGTCATTAGATACTCATATAAGCAAAACAAGAAAGAAAGTAAAATCAAAGAGAGACAATGTTTTTATTAATTATCAAGGTGCTCCAATTTGGTGAGCTTGTAAGCTCCTCATATAAACCTGCACAAAGGGAGACCCCATCTATCGCGCATATCCTAGATCTCAAACCTATAACAACTTCCAAGGGATTCATTCTTATACCATTTTGTAGCATTTAGCAGATCACATATAACCATTGACCCTAATTGTTCAGCTTCTATTATTGCAACCTTTGTAAGATCCCAAAAATATTCATATTATTAGTTGTACTTAAACCACAAGGACCCCAGAAAGAAACTAGAATTTTCCCACATAGTCTCTAATCACAATACCAATAGTAAGGCCAGAATTACCATATAACTACTATCAAAATTGAGCTTAATAATATTAGCCAATGGATAGCTCATGCACAACCAAATCTCCATTTTAGAACTCCCTATTTACGCTCCAATCTGCATCGATCTCTAGGATGAGATCAACTCAAATATTTGCAAAAACATTTAATGAAAAATAGACAAAGTGGGGTCGCTTGAATTATGGGCACAGAAACGGCATGGATCTATTCAGATCCGATTCTTTCCCATGTCCACTAGTAGTGTCAGCTTCCAAATCTATGTAAATTGCTTTAAAAACATTTTGAAATGTTACGAACTAAGAAATAACACAAAATAAACTAAATTAAATTGGGAAAGTGACACTTACCTTCTAAGGACCCAGAACTCGGACTTTCATGTTTGGATCAAGCCGATCTTCTGATTTGTGCTACCATCTCCTTTTTTGGATGTCTTACGCTTGCTGAAATTGGTAGACCAATATGTCTTTCACTAAATTTAGGGTTCCTAAGGCAGGGGGAAAAGATCGGGATTTTGGTTTACCTAGGCTTCTTGGGCTTGGAAGAGGATTTCCTTGGTTTTCTAAAGTTTTGGAGTTCTTCTAAGGAAAAATCCGATTTTTGGGATTTGTGGTTTTTTTTGGGATTTTTCGGTAGTTTTCCTAATTCTCTAGGAATTTCCTAAGGCTTTTTCCTATTTTTGAGTATTTTTTTCTAATTTTTGGATTTTTTCCTATTTTCTAATGTTCTTCAGATTTTCTAATATGTTTTTGGTCTATTTTGATGAGTGTATTTATAGCTTTGAGCTAGGGTTAGGGTTGAACTTGTTCAACCTAATCTCCTAACTCAATTAGGGTAAGAATTAGGGGTCTTTTTCGTAATTTTTCTGAAATTTTTTGAAGCTAAAATGAAAAAACTTAACAAATCGGGCCGCACTTCAGCCCAATCGACAGCATGACTAATGTGATGCACGAAGCCTCCTACGGCTCGCATGACCCGTAACGCCTCGCGGGGGTCGCATCAGATTCATTTATAGGGATATTTTGGTCATTTTAGGCTTGATATTTTCGAGGCCTATATTTTTTGTTCCTTAGGTCTGATTCCAGTGATTCTTTGATAGTTGGAAAGCTCTCAAGGTCTACTACGGTTTAGGATAGTATTTGGGTAGGTTTGAGACAATTCTACTAGGTCTAGGTTGTCTATGATCTATCAAGGTTTCTATGGTCTTTTGGACTCAAAATCAAGGTTTTTAGGAATTCCCTTAGCCAAATTTCAAAGAGGTGTTTACAGTTGCCCCTCTTTGGCATTCATCTAGGGCACTAAGTGAATGGCGAAGAAGTAGACACCTGAAACAAGATGAGAAGGAAAATTTTTCTCATGGATCATTCTTTTGAATAACCAAACCCTTTAGGTCGGCTGTATGCCGGTGGATGCTTTTGATCTCTAAGACATCCAACTGGCATTTCTATCTTTTAGTCAGTGGGGTTGAGGGGTATCCGACAATTGGGGTCCAAGTGACAGTCAACAAGAACCATGCTATTTTGAGTCGATGGCACTCTTTGTTTCAATCACCCGAGTGCCACCTGGGACACTAGTGTAGTCATCATTGATGTTAGACCTTTTTCTTGGGGTTTGAATAACTAATCGAATGAAATTTTGGTTTAGAATAATTGATGGAATGATGAATTCCTGGTTACTTGAACATCTTATTCATCTTTGATTTTAATTATTAGGATCACATGTTCATTTTTGGGAACGTATGGGTTGGTTTTTCTTTCTTAAGGGTTTGCAAGCACGGCAATTCGAGATTTGGTGGAGGTAGAAACATCATATCCATGCCTCCTTGAAACTCTTTCATTTTTTAAAATATTTTAGAATGTTTTGAAGACTGTTAGGATTTTGAAACAGATATAGAGTTTCGGGCTACTTTTTAACCAAATAAATTAAGGTTTTTGAAAACTTCACAAACATGTAGGGGAAATTTTGAAGATAGGTTAGAATTTTGAAAAACTTGATGTTGGTGCTTGTGCAACCAAGGAGCCCTCTAAGTAGTTTTATGTCATGCAGTGATGGACGTTCATTTACTTACCCTAACTCCTTTGCGTTGCATGGGTTTGACATTGAATTAATATCTTGTACTCAGTCTATTTATCGTCATATGGGTTAGATATCTTTCTATCTCGGCTCTTTTACGTCGCACGAGTTTGATGCTTTGATTGACATTTTCCCAATTGTTTCACATCGTATGAGTTGGACGTCCTTCGACGGAATTCCCCATTGTTTTATGTCACATGGGAGAGACATCTTCAACTAGATTTGGTGAGCCATTTCAGCTCGCCTCACCTCGGAGTTCTGTGACTTCGAAAATGACCAACGAAAAGATATATGAGAACCTTTGATGTGTTGGTCACAATGGAGGACTTGCTCTGACTACTGTGGGCTTCTTTAGAAAGAGATTGCACTCTCTTTTGAGTGTCTGATCTATTATTCTCATTTTTCCCCCAGTCTTGGGATAATTTTTCCCGTAACCTATTTTTCTGGGACCCTTCTTCTTCTTATTTTTGATCTTTTCTTTTTTCAGTGGGTATTGAATCCACCACCCTACATTTTTCTTTATTTTTTAAGTTTTTTCTGATTTTTCCCTTTATTTTTTAAGTTTTTCTGCTTTTTCCCTTTATCCCCCCTCCCCTCTTATTTTTTTTGTTTTTGTCCGTACATGTACAGACACACTCAACACACAGCGACACACTCAACATGCAGCGTGTAAGGCGTGTCTTTTGGGGCTTTTTAAGCATGTGGTAGGTGGGCTTCCCCCCATTTCAAAATTTTCTCTTCTTCTCTCATCCCTTTGAAAATTTTGAAAAAGTGACCCTATTTCTCCTTGACCTTAGAGATCATTTTTAGGTACACCTTTCGCCTTTTTCCCATAGATCGGATTCTTTGAGCCTTCTTTTCTTTAAATCTGCTCTTTGCAATGGCGGATCTAGAGGAATGGCAGGTTGGAGACCCACATGTCTCGCACTCGAATGGAGTGCCCCAGGTACGCGTCTTCTTACTTTCTAATGCTTTTCTAATCATTTTTGTTCCCTTTTTTTTTTTTTAAATGTATTTCCCTGGGTTGTTAGTCATCATGTGTAGGAAAACTTAGATCTTGGGCATTCATTGTATGAAACTTGTTCATTCTGAATATAAACTCTTATGAAAACTTGCATATCAAGTATTTGATAGCATGTTTCAATGAACCTTTTTGCCTCTTTTAGCCATGCACTGACCATAAAAGTTGTTCATTTTAACATTTTGAGTATGTATGTCTGATCTTGATGTATGAAACTATCCATTTGCACTTCCTTGATTAGGGTGTCGTTTTCGTCACGACTTATAGGGTCATGCAAGTAGGCATTTTCATAATTTGCTTTTTCTGTCGTAATTGACTGATTTTTTCCTTCCAAGACTACATTATGATTATTTCTCACGCTGAATTCATGTTCTTTAATGTTTGGAGAATTTTGAGCGTGTTTGTTATTTTTTTCATCTTGTGAAATAGGCTTCCTGCTATGATTTTGTATGTGAAAATCCTTGTAGGGGAGACTCCATCACATGATGCTATGACCCATAAATAATATAAAAAATAACCAAATTGCCCCTACTTCAAGGCTAGGGCAAATGTCTCCCTAAGATGATCTTGGGAGTGCACTTTCTTTATTTTTTTTCTTTCTTTTCTCTTTTCAGAAATGACTTATCATCTACCCTAAGACATCTAGTCTTGGTAAATCATAGAACTTATTTTTTATTTTGAACTAGGCTAGAGACCTTCACCAATATAGTCCTAATTTTTCATTTTTCTTCCTATGATTTTTTCTTTTGTTTCAGACCTATATGGTTGGGACCTCGTGTCACCTTTATACCATCAGGAGATAAGCTGAGCTTTTGTCTCCAATCCAGGTTCAAGTCCTAGCCAGGATATGTTTATGGAAGACTTATTGAATCAGGTCATTTATGATTGACCATTATTTATTAACCAAGTTTTGTCTTCGATAGAGATCAGAGACAAACTCTATTCTTCTCTCGACTGGGGAGATGGTTCCCACCATAGAGGACTTGATGAGGATCTTGGTAGTAAGAAGCGATGGAGAGGCCTTTCTGAGTATTCCTTCAGTAGAGGGAGTCAGTCACCACGAAGCCATTAGAGACCTCTTAGGAGTTATGCCCCCTATTGAGAATACATTGAAAAGGAGGGATAAGCTTCATCTTAGCTGGCTTGAGGATGTTTTCATGGGAGGTGCAGCAATAAGAGCAGAGTCTCTTAGAGAGAGCCAAGTAGGTAGACCACAGAGGCTACCGCCTTCCCGTATTGGGTGATGATGATGACGAAGAGGAGAATGAGGATGAGGAGGCTCGAGCTGCAAGGGCTAGGAGACAGGTCGCTATTTGGACTAGGAGACAGCATGAGCATGAACTTTTGGTAGTTGAGCCTGCTCTTTCCACTACCCTAGTAGATATGGAGGTGGTGCATAGTCTCATCTCTGTTGGTAAGAGCTGGGGGCTGAGAACCTTCTTGATGTTCTTATTTGGTGACTTTCTCTTCGCTAACAGGACAAGAAATGCACCAAATATAACATCGCCTGACCTATGAGGGACTTGGAGTATTTGGAGAGAGACACATGGGCTCCTCTCCTCTTGTATGTCTCTTCAGGTTTATATGCAAGATTTATGTGGAGGAGATTACTTACGTAGGACGATGCTCGATCGTTATTCAGGTACGTGAAAGCTCTATTTCTATTCAGTTCCTTCCTTAGCATTTTCCTTTAATCTTTTTAGATTGGGGTTCTCATCTTTCTTTATTTCTTATTTGGAATTAGATTTAGGCTTGGAAGCATGTCGTTGTCCCTCGCCTTATTCTGGTGAGTTCATCGAGTGGTTCCCCCACATTCACAGGAGGTCTTTGGATCTATGGGAGACCAATTCTAACCACCCCCACCCTTTCTTCTCCCTATTATTTGACACGCTATCTGAGCGGAGGTTAGTCAAATTCCTTTTGATTTTCTTTCCTTCTTCCTCGTTTGAGAATTTTTGGATCACTTTGACTATGGGTTTCTATTCTTTTTTTATTACCTAGATTGTTCCTATAGAGGATAGTGCTATATCTATGAGGAGTCATCACCTATTTTCCTCACACGCTCGCACTTGATTTGCATGGATGTGGTAAAGGCTTACCACCCCAAGCATGTATGGTGGCAGTTTGGACCTCTTATTGGTCCCTATTTTTATACTCCCATATGGGTGCCTCATGTGGTCAGCATAGGCTTCGAGGAGGTGTATTTGTAAGATATAGTTTCTTGGACAGCAAAGTGGGGGCAGAGGGATGTCCCCAGCTATGACCTGAGTGGAGGATGTTATGATGCCCCTGGCGATGTATGGTGAGAGATATCAAGCTTCTACAAGGGAGATCATGTTTATTTCTACCCATGCTCTGGAGATCATGGAGAGGCTATGTCACAACCCCGCCCCTTACCTCCTACCGCACATGCCGAAGGGTGATAGGGTGAGGGTCCGTGACCACGTACAGCGAATACCACTCAGACGGGAGTGCGCTCAACGCTTTGAAAAGATGGAAATCAAATCCAACCATGAAATAAAAACCAAACTAACAAGCACACAACCCAAAAAATACTAGACAATCCAAGTCCCAAAATTTCCATAAGATATATCCAAAATATTAAAAGAGATTCCAAGGCACCAAAGGCCCAGCAACAATTACATAGCTTTAATATCAAAAACAACTATATGGCCCAACTGCCATCTAAAACATACAATCAAAACGAAGCTTCCTCAAGAAGTACGGTGCTCCAATTGCTAGTCGTGATCATCAAATCGCCTGTCCTCAACCCACGAGCTATCACTCTACACATGAAATTTAAAGGGGTGAGTGGTAAAGCTTAGTAGGTAGATCACGGTGTCATGCTTTCTTGCCTATAAATATCATCTCACAACAATGCTCAAGGTGCTATGTCATTCTTATAAAACATGAGTCGTATGTCATAATCATATCTATCCTTATGTCGTGCATGATTCATCGTGAAGCAATAACAATTCAGATCAATCATATATGATATGAAGCAGAGGTCAATCAAATCATTTAACCATACAAATCTTAGCAAATCAACATATGAAGGTAAGCATCAACAATTACCAACTGACTCACTTCTTAATTCACCTACTCCCGAAGTAGAAGCCTTATCCATCAGGCCAAGCAAATCCCATTGCTTAGAACTTCTACCATCACTTAGAAGGGAAGACAATGATAATGGGTGACTCATTCAGTAATTCCTTCACACGCACACACACAGTCCCCAACGCACTTTGGGGCTTTTGATGGGCAATGGTCTTACAAGACAGTACCCCTTACGCCACCTTGGCTATGAGTGTTACACCTTCTGGGTGTCAATCTCTATGAATGGGGGAGCGACTACCCAAACATCTACATCTTAACTCCCTTCCTATCATGGGAGTTAGGGAAAGATTGCAGCTACCGGTACCATCATTCACACAGTCGGTGCCATGCCCATACAGGCAACTGTATACAACACTAAATTCATTCATATGTTCTCTTCTAGTGGATTCGCTTTCAACATTTCTTGCAACTTTACACAATATGCATACAGTTAGAATTATAAAATGGTAGAAATTAATAGAAATAAAGTCCAATTAATGTCTCTTCTAGCCATTATACATCAGTTTACTCACCCTAGTCCTCACTCTTAGTATCAACTTCATCTTTACTAAACGCATGCACCTTAGGCTTAATGTTCAACCATTTTTTCATGACAATGGATGGCCATAAAGGCTTCTAAGTACAAGAAGACAATAACTTTTAGTTCCTTAATTATATCTATAATGAAGACATACCATCTCAAAACACTAACATATGTTGATTGTACCTCAAAACTCTTTCCTCTCCTTGCTCTCATGGTATTGATCAAGATGAAGATCAAGCACATAGAGTCCAGAGCCACATGAAAACAAACAAAGATGTTTGTTGAACCTTTGGAAAGGAATAACAGGCTTCCCAAACAAGATTTACAATTCTTCTAAGGAATCATTCGGGTAGCTTAAAATCTCATAGTATATTCATTTTTCATTTCAGTTGGAGAGAGAGAGAGAGTTGACAAAGGAGCATCAAAATAAACTTTTCATTAAAATATTTTTATGATCCAAAAAATACAAATAGATGTCTTCTTCAACAAAACACACTATATGGTTCGCAAAACATGCCCTCATGGGATACAACTACAAAGACAAATGGCCCCTCTAAAAGATACCACATAAGTCATAGTTGAAGATCCAACATGGTAAAAGAGCGTTTCAAGATTTCCTTCTTTTTTTTTCTTTTCTGTAATTTTTTTGGCTACTTGGATGTTTTCTAAATGAACCTTCTTTTCCAACCTCAAGTTTTCTCAAAGGACAATTTCAAAAATCATGACCACTTTGACCACATGAGGATGCTTTACACTACCTAGGCTTCTTAGTGTTTTCATTTGCAGAGTTGAACCTCTTTACTCTAGGTCGTCCTTTTGTAACCGAAGATATAGGATTCTTTACACCCATGGTTTGAGAACTAGGATCGGAGCTATATTCCTCACTTGTAAATAACGAATTATGTGTTTCACCCGGACTGGTCATTTAAAGCTCAACCTCGTTAATATGAGACCAGTGGTTTAAAAAACGGATCGGTGCCCCAGATCGGGCACCCAAAAAATTGGGATCGAGAATCGACCGAAGCAGTAGGATTAAACCTTAAAAAAAATCCAAAAAATTTATTAAAATTCAGTATAAATGTTGTTTTTTAGAAATCCAATAAGAAATGGGGGTACTACATTATTAACTTTCATTTTTTTCATCAATTTACGAATATTGAGATGTTCTTTTCCTATATGAACTTGTGTTAACTATTAAATTTACATCACAAAAAAGAAAAATTATATATATGTTCTTTTCCTATATGAACTTATGTTAACCATTAAATTTACATCACACAAAAGAAAAATCGTATAATTATCATCGATAAAGTATATAATCATACACGGACTACAATAAAGAATGAATTAAATTCATGAAAAAATGGCCACTAAAGTCTCGAATTGGCGGAAACCCTAATCCACTAAAAAAAAACCCAAAATCTTACAACTTAACTAACTATAATCCAAAATTATTACAATCTAACTAACTGTAATATTATATACTGAAATTGAAATTGTTGGTTTACATTTTATAATTATTTTAATATACAAATAGTAACAAATTCAAAATATCTTATAATATCATCTAATTTAAAATGTATTATTAACAACTTTAAGAAAAATAGTATATTACATGATTTATAATGCAAATAAATTAATAAATAAAATGAAAATTTTGGTTATCAATGTAGAAATTATTAGAATGAGTACCAATTTTCGAAATAATACTTTAATTTTTCAAAAATTTTAATTTTTAGGTTTTTTAGAATAAATTTACTAAAAGAAATTGTTAGCAGAGAGAGAGAGATTTCAAATGGCCTCATTGTATGAACCCTATCTTTAAATTATTTTTCTTAAATTTATATTAAAGATCACCATGTTATAAAAATTAAAAATATAATTAGACCATTTATTTCTAGGTTATATTAATAAATACTTGTTGTAGTAAGAAATACCTTCTGTTTTTTTTTATAAGAAATAATTGTTATATGACTTTTTATTTTTTTGACAAGAAAAATAAAATACTTGTAGTACCTTTTATTTTTTTTTACAAGAAAAATAAGAGGATGTTGTATTTATATATATATATATATATATATATATATATATATATATATATATATATATATATATATATATATATATATATATATATATATATATATATATATATATATATATATATTGCTTGTTGTATTACCTTTTTTTTTTTTTTTTTGGCAAGAAAAATAAGAAAATGATGCTACCAAGGTACCTTTTAGTTTTTTATACCTTTTATTTTATTATTTGGACAAAAAATACTTGTTATATTACCTTTTTTTTTTTTGTTATAAGAAATGCTTGTTGTATTACTTTTTATTTTTTTGTTATTTTGTTTTTATTTTTTTGATAATATTATTTTCTTCTTTTTATTTTTTTTGAAAACAAAGTATTACCTTTCAATTTTTATGTTTTTCCTTCTATTTTTTTTGACAACATTATTTTCTTCTTTTTATCTGTTTTTCTTCTTTTTATGTTTTTTTGAAAACAAAAATAAGCGCCCAGGTTCAAACTTGGGACATCCAAGACGAAATCGTAAGTGATAACCAATTGCCACCACGCCACCGAGTGTCTTGCTTTCCATAATAATGGTATATATTGAATAACCGTCTCAATGTTTTATTACCGTGTTCGAATCCCACATCAAAAAAGTAGAAGAAGTTTGGGGGGAATAAATAACTCACTCATTAGCATGTTTAGAAAAGTGGGCAACGCGAAGTAACAGAAGTTTGAGGGGAATAAATATCTCCTCAATACGTCACTCGTTAGCGTGTTTAGAAAAGTGGACAGCGCGATGTAGTATGTGGTACACGTGGCTTTCGTCGATTTATAGTCGACTAGTGATGTCATACTCCAATACGTGATGTCATTCGAACGATGGACTATTCAAAGCCAGTGATTATCCTCTAGAACCAGCCGAGTCTACTCTTTTCTTTTTAGAGAAATCGACACGGGATGACCGATTCCCATATCAAACCGGGCAAGTCCGTTTTTACTTGCCCCCATATCGAACGGGGCAAGTCCGTTTTTACTCGCCCCCCATATCGAACCGGACGAGTCTCACTGCATGAGACATTAACTTAGAAAAATTATCATAAACAAAATTGTAGCATTCATTGATTCTTGCACAATTTGATGAAATTATTGAAGCCATCCATTGCAATGTCTGAACCCATTCAGAGCGATGCACAATTTAAATTATTGAAGCCATCGATTGCAATGTCTGAACCCATTCAAGATACCCTCTTGAAGTGCTCGAAGCAACACTTCGAACCACTGATATGATACGCCTCCAACGTATTGGCAAGTATTGCTCTGGAAGTTGGAAAACGTTACACACTTTATGGAGAACTCGAATGGCATGTTTGCAGATAATACCTGTAAACTCGAATTTTTGGCAGCTGCAAAAAAATCATATCCTCGGGCATTAAAGTAACCTTATGCCCATGTTACTTCTTTGAATAGTGAGTAACCTCATAAGTTGCTTCATCGATCTGATTTATTGCATATTGGGATGATGCCACAAGTCCCTGTTGCAGCAATGAAAAGGGATAAGGAGTCAGAAAACGAGATTTATGTTCTTCAACTGCTGTATTAGTTAGCAGAGTGATGTTGTGATACTTTTGATTCATTGTATGCCAAAAAATTACTTGATCTCTGGTGTTTACAACATCTTTAATCTACAAAAATCAAGAAAGCAAATAAGTACAAAATAATATATAATTATAGATAATCACAATGCTATCACAAAAATTTAAGTATTCACATACTTGATGTGTGACTTCCTTGAGTGGGGTTTGTGGCTTTAGGTCACTTCTTGTGGTTGCAATAAGTCGTGATTGTGTTCATTCACAATTGTCGCCATGCTCCAATATGAGAAAGTTGAAACAATTACTTTCCTAATTGTCATGCGGGCGCCATAACCACATCTCGTTAGCTTGAAATTCCTTACTCCTTTCTTTTCACTTGGTCCCTTATGTGTCATGTAGCCAGCACGATGTCATGCATAAAACCTTCTAACAATATCGCCTTTTTTTCTAATTGATTGCTGTCTTCGAATGGAAAAACCCAGATTTTTTGCAAATTTTTTATAAAATTCATATGCCTCAATCAGTTGTAAAAATTTGCCCAGTGAATGGTATTAGATCATTGCTAATTTCTAACATCTCTGCTTGGGGTAATGAAGAAAGTGTGGCTTCCTGTAAAGAATCTTCCATTCTTTTTTATCCATGACATATAATCCAAGAAAAAGCATTTAAAGTTGAACATGTGCTTTGCAATAGTAACAACAAAAATATTTATCATACATATGGATAATGGACCAAAATTTATTATACATGGATAATTCAACACAAAATATATCATACACATGGATAATCCATAGGGGCTACAATGCCCACGCCATAGTAAGTTGTATCAAGACAGAAATATTTGGTGTTTTACTCTCTACAATGTTAGCAAGTGCCCTTTGCGTATGGGGATACACAAGAAAAACCTAATTTTTACAACTCACTTGTATCACAGTTTAGTGTTTTATAGCTCTAAAACAAAAGATACATATTTTAT
Source organism: Amborella trichopoda (assembly GCF_054954075.1). Lineage (NCBI taxonomy): Eukaryota > Viridiplantae > Streptophyta > Magnoliopsida > Amborellales > Amborellaceae > Amborella > Amborella trichopoda. The sequence goes on from NC_142342.1 coordinate 27,224,677, forward strand.
TTTCTTCCAAAAGAAACAACCACATTTAAACCGTTCTTTCTAAAGATAAACCCAAATCGTTCTTTTTCACATACTTGAATTTAAGTTTTTTCTTTTATTTACTGATTTAATTCTCATCTGTTAATGAGTACATAAAAATTAGAAATTGTGGACTCCAAAAACTAATTTTGAAAATAGATTTAACATAAGAAAGAAACCTAATAGGGCATACCTGCATAAGAAGAATATTTTATAAATCTAGGACATGTTAAAAAGCACTTACAAAAGCTCAGAGTCATTGGATGCCCTGCATTTTGCAATAGGCTATAAACCCAAACGAAGAGAGTGTTCAAGAGCCAAAAAAACCCAAATATTCTTATTCAAAGAAAATAAACAAAGTATAGAGAAAACAAAAATCTAAATTCATACCCCAGTTCTTTTGGTGGTTGAAGTTATAAACTCAAAAGAAGAGAATGTTCAAGAGCCAAAAAAACCCAAATATTCTTATTCAAAGAAAATAAACAAAGTACAGAGAAAACGAAAATCTAAATTCATACCAAAATTCTTTTGATGGTTGGAGTTATTTTGCCATGAGATAGGGAGTGCAGCAAATCTAGAGGGAGAGCATGGAGAGAGAATGGTAATAGCAAAGCAAATCTGGAGGGAGAGTTGCGGAAGGGAGAGAGGTGATAGAAATTTAGAGAGAGAGAGAGAGAGAGAGGAAGATACAAAATAGAGAGATGCGAGAGACGCGTACCTGAGCTTGGGCTTCAAAGGTGCGAAGGCAGAGCTGAGGATTTGCGGGAAATTGAGTTTTTGTGGGGTTAAAATCAAGTTGATCTATAAACGTACGAAAATCTTGAAAATAGACGGTCTAGATAATGTGTTTCAAGATGCACTATTTTAAGAACTCAAAATCTTTTTTTTTTCATAATCATCCATCTCGATGTCAAGATGATCAATTAGAGGGTTTTTCAATATTGAAACAACATTCTCCTATGGATTTTTTAGACGCATTTGTAATTCTACATTTTAATGTTGCAACTTTATATAAACTTTTCCATATATATATATATATATATATATATTCAATTTAGACCGTTGGGCTCATTTTTTCTTGTAAGTTCATTGGCGCCAAGATCTACAGTAAAATCTTATGTATTTGTTTAAAATAATATAGTCTGATCTTTTTTATCGATTTGCATAATATTAGGACAGAGAGTATTCATTACTTTGTAATAAATTCTGTATACTATTGCTAAATTCTGAGAACCATGCATCATATTGAATCCATGAGTTTTTAAATTGATAGACAATATATCTAATATGTTTGGATCTATTAAAGAAACAGAAAAATTTGGAAAGCAATTAAAGTATATTGGTCCACTACATAGGCTGGATTCGACCATACCTAGGAGTGAATCTGCAAAGTTATTGTGTCTTGTATCTCTTAAGCATACAAGCACAGAAGTGTTTAACCCTAGGCGGGTTAAAGGTTTCATGGCTATTTGTATTAACCCAATGTGTAAATATTTATAATTATTTTCTTTATGTTTTTCAATAATTTTTCTTGAGAGTAGTTGAAAGTCTTCTTGATTCTGAGTTACAGATAAACTTTCTTCTACTGTTTTTATAGCATAACCTAATTTGAATTTAAATGATCCTTTTTGATAAATATCTTTTATTGGTACCTTAGGAATATTCCAATTCTGAAGATGATCTTCAATATCATTTATAATAATATGTTCCTTATTTTTAACTCTTAATGTCTGAGGTTGAGTTGCAATATTACCTTTAAGATTCCTAATTAAATTTGCCATCTGTAAGTTGCGGATAATGACAATCTGGACGATCAAGGGTCCAGCGTGTTCCCCTAAGCGGCTCTTCCTGGCCTTGGCTGGTACTTTGCATAGACTTATCCTTTCGTCTCTTGCCTTAACTCTCGGACCAACTTTCTTAGATGTAAATTTAAGTAGGTTTCTACAGTAATATTGTAACTTTTTACTCTTAACAGTTTCCTATTTTACTGTTTGGCTCTTATACCAAAACGCGCCAAGATCTACAGTAAAATCTTATGTATTTGTTTAGAGTAAATATGTGAATATTAAACTGTTATATTTGACTATTTCTTATAAAATTTTGTAAAAATTTAAACAGAATAAAATTATGCAGATAAAGGGTAGAATTGATATATCAATGACTAACCACTGTGTGTGATTGAAATCTCCTATTTTAAAACTAAATAATATTTTAAATTGCATGATAGCAATATTTCATTCTTATGGAAATTGTATAAGCAACAAACTATATTCAGATTGAAACAAACTATTATAAACTGTATTCAATCTGTATTCATTCAAACTGTATTCAAACTATTACAAGATGATTACAAATGGAACTAAATAACACACTTACTGTTTACATATGCAATAACTGGAAAATAGTTTCTAATGTTGCGGGCAATAGGAAGGAAGAGAATGCAGATTGCAATCACACATACTGTTATAAAAATAAGGAGGAGAGATAGAACCTGGTAGGTAAAATGAGTTATGAAGCTATGAGGTCAAGATAGCTTGATGAAGTATCTTCGAGAGAGAGAAGAAAAGGAAATCAGAGAAGAAAAGAGAGAAGAGGGAGAGTAGTTGAGCGGAGCAGAGCTAAGAGGGAAAGCTCGGAGAGGCTTGCGGCCTGCAGAATGACTTACGACCTTCCAACTGGTTTGCGACCTGAGGGAGGAATGAGAGGGAGCCCCCTCTTATATAGAAGAGTTTGCTTCGTGATGAAGCAAAGGAGTGAGAGGATGTGATGAGACCGAAAGGAGGAAGAGGACATAAAGTAGAAGCGGAGAAGACATAAAGTAAAAGCAAAAGAGGAAAAAGACAAAAAAGATAAAAGATGATGCGTAAAAAAGCATCATGTACAGTGACTTTTTTGTTTCTTATGACAGTGGCCACAGTAAAAGGCATCTGTGAACAGTGGCTTTTTGTCATCTTCTGATGGTGGTGATGGTGAAAAGGCATCTTTGGACAGTATGTCGGTGGCTTCTGCCGGTGGCTTTTGTCTTATATGTCGGTGGCATAGTAAAAGTATTTTGGTATAATCTGTGTATGTCAGTGAGGTACTATGGAGCATCTTTTAGGGTCTTTGGCTGAACTCATCTGGGTCTTCTTCTTCTGGGTCTGTTTCTTCTTCTGGATCGGCTTCGTCGAGTTGCAAATATTGATTGGTGTGTAATGGTGAGGATTGTACGGTTTCGTCTGATTAAACCGGTTTTCGTCCTGCTTCTGCGAAAATTTCCTTCATTTGTTGTTCTAACATTTCTTTGGAAGCATTTGGGTTGGATTGAAGCATATTTCGTAGGTATGTGGGAAAATCAAATGAAGCATTGGCAATATTATGGTTCTTTGACTTGGGTGATATATAGGTTTTTGTGGAGGTATTCTTTTGGGGACTATGGTCGTGGGATCCATATTAAAAATATCCCACCACTTGACTGAGATGGTTTTGCCCAGTCTGGGAATGTAGGTATGGTCGGCTGTATTATTAACAGAGATAGTATATTCCCATTTCATAATCCATGGGAGTTGATATAAGGCCACAAAGTAAAGGTGATTGTCTATATCATTATTGCTATTATTGAATTGTGCAAATTGTTCCTGCACTTTTTGGAAAGCAGGAGGTAAAATTGAAGTGGTTGATCCCCAAACTAAAAACCAATTTTTAAACCAGTTGGGGAATCGTTCAAAAACAGGTAATCGAAACTGGATATACCAGCTATGAGTATTGTTTGGATTTTGGTAATAAAATATTTTATGCCAAGCATCTATGTATTCGGCATATTTGTAATATTTGTATGAAAAATCGAGGTTGTGTAATTTCTTTCCTTGAGCAGGATTACATCCCCACTCATCATAAGAGAGTAGTTTCTTAATTTGGACTTTGGAGTAAGCAATGACTCGAGTATTCTGTTGGTAATAATGGACAACAGAGATAGATCATGTTTCCATGAGAATTGCTTCATAATATTCTCTGGTTTTGACTCCATTGGTTGGATTTAAATGATTTATCAAATATAATGGAGCAAGCTTGATGGGGTCTGTATTTATGTGATGGTCATCAATGGTGATGTCCATAAGGTAAGCTCGTTCAATGTATAAAGACCTAGGCAAATTAGGCCTTTGAGTGGATTTGGATTGTGCTTGCGAATAAGAAGGAGTAGAAGTATTAGCATCAGGGTAAGTAATTTGGTGAATAGGAGAATTAGAAGGTGAAAGAGTTGCCAAAGGCGAGAATTCAACTTCGAAGGGTATTATATTCAGTGGGCGTTTGTCGTTGCGAGAATTGCTACGAGAACCCATGGATTTAGGTGAAGATGATAGAGTAGTATTATTTCTATTAGCTTCAAAGAGCTGTAGTGCAGTGAAAGTGGTGATTCTTTGTCATTGGCGTCAGTGTTGCCCCCCTGCAAAAATTCACGGGTAAGAAAATCAGGAAGAGAATTGGAAGACCCGGGAAGGTGTTCAATAGTAAAATCAAAGGCGGACAGGATGGCCTACCAGCGAGCAAATATTTGTTTAGAAACAAGATTTTGAACATCTTTTTGCATAATATCTTTGGCGGCTTTGCAATCAGTTCGTCTGAGAAATTGTTGATATAGAATATCACTTTGAAATTTTGTAACACAATGAACAATGGCTAATAATTCCTTTTTGACAATGGAATAGTTTTGCTGAGTTGGGTTCCAGGCTTTCGATGTATACCTGAGTAGTTGTTCCTGATTATCAATGCGTTCCTTGAGAATACTACCCAAGCCTATTTCTGAGGCATCACACTCTATTATTTTGAAAGCAGTAGGATGAGGAAGAGAAAGGCAAACAAGTGTTTTGACCTTTTGCTTAATTAGTTGAACTGCTTTAGTATGAATATTTATCAAAGGTAAAGGATGTTTTTTCAATCTATCATGTAAAGGTTTAGCATCTATGGCAAGATGAAGATAAAAATTACTTACATAATTTAAACATCCTAAGAACCTTTGAAGTTCTTTCTTGTCTAGTATCTGATCAGGGAATCTATCAGCAAATTGGATAGATCTATCTATGGGAATAATTGTACCATGATGAATCATATGTCCTAAGAACCTAATATTGGTTTTAAACAAAGTTATCTTTTTTGTCGATACAACTAATCCAGCATTCTGGACTGCATGTATAAAAGTATTAATATGTTTAATATGTTAGTCTATAGATTCAGAAAAGATTAGGACATCATCAATATAAACTATCATGAATTGGTAGTAAGCATTAAAGACATCATTCATTATTTTCTGAAATTCTGATGGAGCATTTTTTAAACCAAAGGGCATTACATTCCATTCATATTGTCCAAATGGCACATTAAATGCTGTTTTATATTTATCTTGTTCTTGAATTTATATTTGCCAATATCCAGATTTCATATCGAATTTGGAAAAGATACAAGCATTGGCTACTCTATCTAGTAAATTTTTTTTATTGGGGATAAGATATCTAATCCATCTTAAAACTTTATTAAGAGGTTTATAGTTTATCACTAATCGAGGAACTCCTCGTTCTTTTTCAACATTTTTATTGACATAAAAAGCTGCACAACTCCAAGGTGATGAGCTTGGTCGTATTAACTTTTTTAGTTGGAGTTCATCAATTTCTTTTCTACACATGTCTAATAAGGTAGTATTCATTTGTATTGGTCTAGCTTTTGTAGGTATTTGTTTTTCATCAAATCCTTGTTCATATGGTAGACTAATACTATGCTTTTTCCTTTCCCAAAAAGCATTGGGATGCTCACTATATATAGAGGTTTCTATTTGTTGTTGAATTGATTGAATCTTTTGTTGAATCAAAGGATCTTGTATTTGTTCTTCTATATACTTATATTTAATTTCTTGTTTTAAAGTACAAAGAAATTTTTCTTTATTTTGTAACTGACTTTTAACATTATTAATTTCCTTTAATTTTGGTTTATGAATAAATTCAAAATGTATTGGTACATTTTGATAATTCGAAGATATTCATGTTTGGTCTATTGTTAAAGGATATAGAAGTGTAAGAAATGGGACTCCAAGGATAAATGCTTGGCTTAGTCCTTTGACCATAATAAATGGTGTATTAATACATTGGTGATTGTTACAGACATAAGCATTAGATAATTTATAATTGATAAAGAGTCTACTGCCATCTGCTGTATTTAATATTTGAGTTGTTTTGTCAAAATATTTGGAAGGTACTAGACCTTCATTGATGCAATTAAGATCAGCCCCTGAATCTATTAAGGCTGAGGTTTGGAAGCTATAATCTTTTGCTATAATTATCTTGACTTGAACAAACCATTTTTGAATCATAATTTTATCTATTAAATTAACAGAGGGGATGGTTACCAGATGAGGTTTGGTTTCTAAAGTTTTTGGTATATCTTCTGGTGGATCTGGCTCATAGGTCATGAGCTGATCGAATTCTATTTCATCTGTATCAGTTTCTGGTTGAGATAATTGTTGTAGTTCTAGAGTTTTGATCCTATTTTTTAATTGATATACTTCTTTTTTAACCTCTTTGATTTCTTGCTTTAAGTCGGAAATAGAAGGTTCTTTATGTTGAGAAGTAGGTTGTTCACTTACTCTTTTCATAATGGAAGCAAAATTGTATTCATCAGGTGTTTTATTGATTGGAGGTGTTTTTGCTTTTGTTTTAGTTAATGTAATAAATTTAGTGATTACAGATCTTTTTTCCTTTGGATCTGTAATTTTTTCAATAATATCTAATATTAAATTATCTTCTTGAGTAAGCATATGAAGATTATGTGTAGGTATAGAACAACTACAATTAGTGTCTTTCATTTGATTTGATGATTCTGTGTCTGTTGAGGAGTCTGAAGAATTAGATGATTCTGTCCATAAAAGGTCATCATCCTGAATATGTTCTATATGTGATTCAGTGGAATCTGAAGATATGGAATCATAATTAATTATATTGTATAATTTTGATTTAATTGAATCATCCAAATGTAATGATTCTATTTTCTTTTTTAATTTGCATTGGTGTTTGTAATGACCAACCTTTCCACATTTATAACATATTGGAAGCTTCTTTTTATTCCTTGTATTTGGAGAGAATTTGTTTATAAATTTTTTATTAGACTTTTTATATTGTTTATGTACTTTATTTGATTTGGATTTATATTTGCCCTTTTTATATTTTTTTTTTTTCTTATATAATTTTTCAGGCATATTTTTCCTATCTAGATAATATCCAAATTGTTCACAGAAATCACCAAGTTCTTTTCTCTTGGTAATTTGTTGTTTATCTAACTGTCTTTTGAGTTTAAGATCAGTACATAAAGCTAACCCTTCAGCACATATTTCTGCTGAGAGTTCTCCAAGTGTATAAGCTGAATATACTATAATTCCGTTATGTTTCTTTCGAAGTCTATCTTTGACTTTTTTTGCAAATAAATAAGGTAGACCAGCAATAAATTTTTCTTTCCAGTGGTCTAGTTGACAATCTTCTCTTATTAATAATCTTGAGAAAAAGACATCCTTATACCATTTGTAATGAGATAATGTAGGACAACGAAGATTAGAAAGCAGATCTTCTGATCTTGCTGCTAATAATGTTGTACTTCCTACAAAATGAAGTGTAATGATATATATTAAGGTGTTAACTGCATCACTTTCAGTATAAATTATTTCTTGATTTTGTTCATTCCTGGCGGTCCATTGTCTTGTATTAGTTAGGATTCTATTTTTGGTTTCTTCATCAACATAGAAATCCCACCATCCTCGTAACCAGCCAGTAAATCCATTAACTATTGCTTTATCAACCTCTTGATTTGGGTTGCCTGTCATTTTGTTTGCAGAAGCAAACATGGTCATGTGTCTCATGACATCTAATATTTTTAATTCAGATAAACCATCTATTGTCCAATTAACTATTGATCTTCCTGAGTATGATACAACCTGTTGTATAGCATCTTCTTCAAGTTGGACATCAACAGGTGTAGGTCTTTTATGATATGGTAAAGCTGTTATGGGTTTCCAATTTTTTTCATAAGCTATTCTGTTTATATCAATAGGTGTAGTATCCATAAAGGCATTTTCTTGGTTTTGTATGGTATCTTCTATAAGTGGTTCTATTTCTTCCTGGAGCATCATTGTTTCATGCTCTGGTATTTTGGACTTTCCTTTATCTAACGATTCTGGTAATGGACTAGGTATAGTTGCTGTCGGAATACTGATTTTGGGAGAAGGAATTCCTTTTATGTCTAATTGAGCTAATTTGACTATTAACTGATCCATTAAAGTTTTATTATTTTCACTAATATGGAATTTATTTTTATTTAATTCTGGAGGTGGTTTAAACAGGACTGCTTTCGGCAGGGAAGGAGTTACTTCCTTTGAAACGAGTCTTTCTATTCGTTCTGCCTGTTTTCCTAAAGACTGCATATATAAATTAGTATAATTGTTTTGTTCCACAATATGAGGAATAAGTTCTTGTTTTTTCCCTAATTCTTTGGGTAAAACTTTATATGGCGTGGCAATTATATCATATAATGACTGTGGTGGTTCTCCTTTACTTGAGGGAGTTACTCCTTTGAGTATTATACTTTTTCCAGGAGGGTGTGTACTAGCAGTAGTAGTACCATCCGTGCTAATATATGTTTTTTCTTCTAGAGTTTGAAGTTTATCAAATGAAGGAATATTGATTTTATATTGGATATATATTTCAAACAAATATAGAAAAATCACACACAATTGTACCTAAAACAATTAATTGGTCAGATATTATCCTACCTCAGTCTTGGGCATTACAACATGCAAACCAACCCCAAGAAGCACCTAGAAATAATATTCCAAACCAAATAATTGAACATCCAGATGGAAATATTGAAATAAAATTTCAACAATCTAGAGTTAAAGATGATATAGATATTAACAGGAAAAGAAATAAAAAACCATTAATACCTGGTAGGAAATCCGGTCATACTACTCCTGATGTCATTATACTTCTTTCTTCTTCTTCTTCCCAACCAACACCATCTTCAGACTTCCAACTACAAGGAGTAAGAAGAACAGCTGATCATGTAGTTCCTCCTACATATATTCCTGAACCAAATATAGAGGAATTCCAAATACTTACATTACAAATAGAAGATGAAATAGAGGAAGAAATAAATACTAATAACATATATGATGATGAATATATAGCAGCCTATTTAGCCGCTAAAATAGAAAGAAAAAAGAAGAAAATTAATATTGATTACCTGAAAAAAGATTATCTTTCTGTGGAAAATCAACATATCAAGAAATGGTATCTTCAAACCTTTCAACCAAGATTAATCGAACTAATGCATAAAAAATACAACAAATTTCTCAAAAAAGAAAGAGAAACAAAAGGATTTTTTATATGGTTAAAATCAATTTAGACCGTTGGGCTCATTTTTTCTTGTAAGTTCATTGGCTCACAGGATCATATATATATATATATATATATATATATCCCAATGATTATCTAACTAAATGCGAATCATCCACTAGAAAATCAATAAATGTTATATATATATATATATATATATATATATATATATATATATATATATATATATATATATATATATATATATATATATATATATATATATATATATATATATATGGGAGTCACTGTTGTACACCCATACACGAATGGCCCAAATTGAACCTGAGCTATTTTGTGGCCCATCTGACACTCACAGATGTTCCATAGTGTTTGAATTTTAATTTTATTTCTACAAATTCAAATCATTTGAAATTTTAGATATATGTTCTTCTCATCAAGACGCACTTAATAAAAAAATAAAAAAAAACTATTCACAAAATAAAATTAACCAAAATACCCCCCGAAACATTTCAGGGGTATTTTGATCAATTTATTTCAAGTAAAAAAAAAATTGACATTTTTTGTAAATTCGACTATTTTTTAAGAGCAGACGTCTAAAATTTTAAGTGATTTAGATTTGTAGAAAAACAATTAAAATTCAAATATTATTAGATATCCTTGATCATCAGATCGATCCATACTCAATTTGAGTCATAGGCATTTACTGTAGTAGTATATATATATATATATATATATATATATATATAAATGATAGTTTTGGCCGGCCCGCTTATGCCATTGGGGTGAGCCGAATGGATGAGATCACCTTGGAAATTTTAACGGTTGTGATCCCTCTTGACTTGATTTCAAACCCAGCCTATGCAAATAGCCTAACCAATGGTTTAAAAAACGGATCGGTGACCCGGATCGGGCACCCAAAAAATCGATCCGGATCGATGAATCGACGATCCGGATCGGGAATCTGGTGAATCGGTCAGAATAAAGCTTCAAAAAAATCTGAAAAAATTATTAAAATTCATTATAAATATTGTTTTTTAGGAATTCAATAAGAAATGAGGGTACTCCATTAAGAATTTTCATGTTTTTGAATGAATATGCGAATATTGATATGTTCTTTCCCTGCATGAACCGCCATTCAGCATTTAATTTACATCACACAGAAGGATAAACATAGAATTATCATGGAATAAGTATATCAACATACATGGACTACAATAAAGCATAAAATTAGTAACATACGATCTAAAAATAAAATGATAGACGACGTTGTTATTCTTCTTGGTCACGCTGGTACCATTGATTGAATTTGTTTGACAATTCATTGATTCGATCTAAACACGAATCATCGATATTAGCAGGCGTCTAACTATTCCCAAATCCCTGAGTGTTAGTGTGTTGTTGTGTTCCCAATTCAAAATCCCCGAAGCATGTCCATCCTTCATGCTCACTTGCACTGTCGTGCTCATCCCTACACTGTTGCTGTTGGGACTCGATATGTGAATAATATGGCTGGGATAAGGTGGCCTCAGAATCATCATCTCTCTCATTTTCTCTTAGACCCCCTTCCCACTCTCCTTCATTAGGTACAATATCACCAACATCTCCGACAAATTGTGGATACGTTGGCTGGCTGCTTCCTCTTTCATGCTGCTCATCACTTTCTTCAAGATCTTCAGCACCGATAGCCTCAAGGAACGCTCTCTTGTGCAACACTGGCTCCTCCTCTTCTACTACCCATTGGTCTGCTGTGTCTGTGACAAATATTGTGTCTAAGTCTATCGGCCCATAGTCTTCAAGCTTCCTTCTTATTTGTCGCTCTCTGAGGTTTAAATTATAATGAATGTAGACTAGTTTATGAAGCTTCTCAGAAGCGAGTCGATTCCTCCGAGTAGTGTGCAACCATTGGAACGTACTCCAGTTGCGCTCACAGCCAGTAGCAGAACATGTTTGGGAGAGCACCTTGATTGCTATCTTCTTTAGGTGAGGTGCATCAGTACCATATATCTCCCACCATTCAGCTGGATTAAAATGCAAAAAGCATTGTAAGGGCAAGAACAATTCATAAGATTAAATATATGAATGAACAAAATATTAGCGAGGGGATAACCTGGATCCATCATAGTTCGAGAATTTCTGGCAAGTCTAGTTCCGAAGGATCCTATAGCATCCCTATACATAGCAAGCTAAAACAAATATATTACGTTTTAGTGCATTATTCCTCACAAATATAATAACTCAATGAAGTTCTTACCCAAACATTAAATAATACCTCTTGTATTGCTGCTACTTGGTTTCGATGGCTTCTCTCCAACCTTGCAATAATGTATCTTACCCCTTCCATAATCTTGTGGGGTTGTTCAGGTGTCAAATAGAAAAATTTTGGGTTGAAGTAGTAACCTAAAAAATATATAGGTAGAAAAATGTCATTTACAATTTCATAAAAAAATGATTTAAACTGAAACATTGTAATGATATAAATATATATTTACCGGCATAATGAATTGGACGTCCAAATTTGGTGTTCCACCTCCTTTCTATAATCTCGATCACTTTGCTAGCAAAATTACACTTCTCCCCAATAGCTGATTTCGCCCTCTCAATACCTTCATAAAGGATACCCATGGTAGCTTTCTTGTCAGCATCCACCATTCTTAACACCGTGACCAAAGGGGCAGTGGCCTCTACAACACTGGAACATCGAGACCAGAACTGCCTATTTGAGACTATGTTGTCCACTTTTATACCGGTACTAGACTTCGAGAGGCGGTCATTTAACCAGACTTCACAAGTAAACAATCTCTTTAATGCACCTTCAGATTCTCGAATGGAGTCTACAGCTAAGTAATCGGTCGTAAAGCGGGTTATGGCAGGCCTGATTATCTCTTTTTTCTTAGTGTTCTCTAAACAGAAATAAAATTTTAGAGTAGTTGTATATAAATCTCGACACCAACCTTGCTTCCTCTAGAGTCTCCGTCACAATTTTGATCTCACCGATCTCCTCTAACATAAGATCGATGCTGTGTGCAGCACACGGGGTCCATACTAGATGCTTCCTCTTATCCATCAACTTGCTGCTCGCAGAAACACATGCACGCGTATTGTCCATAATAAACTGGACTACATGCTTATCTCCCACCTCTTCCACTATCTGATCATATAGTCGTACGTAGAAGTTTGCATCCTTCTTCGTCCTTGATACGTCTTTGCTAGACAAAAAAGCTGTACTTTTTGGGGAATAGGCCAAGAAGTTTAAAAACTCCTTTTTGCTAACTTTATTCAACCAACCATCACTCATGAGAGTAATGCATGTCCTTGGCCAACTCTGTTTATATTCTTCAATCCACTTTTTAACTTCCTCCACCTCTTCATCTAATATTGACCCACTGAGCTCATATGCCGTCGGGGGTTTTACCCCGGGCCCGACTATATTTTAGGCTGGTTGTGTTTTGATGTATGTTTTGATTTGTCGGTGCAGTTGGCATAGAAACACCTCCGTAGGTGTAGAGGTAAGGTGCCTTAAAAATTTTATCATGGTATATAATTTTGATGTAAAATGTTCTTAGGATTATCTCAAAATCTATTTTTATATCTAATTATAAAATTTTAAATTTCAAAAATGATTAAAATCAAATCTATAAACATAGGAAAATCTTGAAAATGGACGATGTAGATAATATGTTGTAAAATGCATTATTTATGAGACTCAAAGTCTTTTTATTTTTCTTAGTCATACATTTCGATTTCGAGATGATCAATCAAAGGGTTTTTCAACAATAAAACTACCTTTTTCGATGGATGTTTTAGGGGCATCCGTAGTTCTACATTATAAGATAGCATCCTTATATAAACGTTTTCCTTGATTTGTTTGCATCAAGTTGACACTTAATTCTGTACAAATGCAGTGAGCAACATACTTTTAATTCCAGCTGAAGTGTGCATTTAAATGTTAAAAATTGCTACAGCATCATTGTTGGTAGAACCAAAAATTTCTATACTAGTTTTGTGGTTCTGAGAATATGCATATTCAAGAGCAGTGGATCTTCTTGGGTTTAATGTTTGTGTTGGAAGCAGGGGCGAGAGAGTACTTCCTGAATGGTACAGCGAGAAAGGTTGTCACTTCTTTATATGCTTTTAGCTTTCCATTTTGTTAATGTTAAATTTGAATTGAGAGTCTTATAGAACCCCATGACTGCAACAAACAATTGGAAGAGGGGGCGAGAGATTAGTTCCTGAATGGTACAGCGAAAAAGGTTGTCACTTCTTAATATGCTTTTAGCTTTCCATTTTGTTGATGTTAAATTTGAATTGAGAGTCCTGTAGAACCTCATGACTGCAACAAACAATTATGTGAGTTACTGAGCTCCATGGATGCCCTAATATTTTATTTCCAATGGGCTCCTGCAGGCATAAAACTCATTCTTGGTAGTGAGGTAACCAAAGTAAATATAGCCTAGAAAACTCTTACAACAACAGCTCAAGTTGTCTTCAAATATGAGACTTGGAAAAGCGGTATGAGCAAATAAGAATGGAAAAGTTGTGGTTGTTGGTGGAGGATACATCGGTCTTGAGCTAGGAGTTCTTATGCGTAGTCAATGATGGTTGCTTATTTGTACTTGTTTTTTTTAACTTTTGTACTCCTTCTGAGGAGCATTTGACAGTCCTACAAGAAACAATACAAGCTCATGTAATGGCTTGGGTGTATTTTAATTCATTAAATAGAATCAAGCTAAACTCTAACGATTATTTGGTTGTTTTTTATCTTGTGCATTTTGACATATTGTTAAATTTGTGCAATATTTCTTTCTTCATTCTGATGGAGTATCCGTCCATACGCAGATAATTGTATGACTGTATTGAGTTATCGTGAGATCCCATATACAATTTTGTAAAGTTTGCACAATCAATGAAAAAGGCAGTTACAAAAAAAAGACGAAATGAAATGCTTTCATACATGATTCAATCTTGCTTTCATTATATGAAATCAAATAATGGGTACAAAAGCAAAATAGCAGAGAGGTTACTTGTGGGTACAAATACAAATTCATTCATGCTTTCACTAAATAAATTTGTACTGAGAAATGGTATAATGAAGAACTTTTACTCTCTCGCACCATAGCTTTTTGGCTGCAAATAGTTTCCTCTCAAAAGGTTTACGTCAATGGTGAAATACAATGAGTCTACTCCTTCCATATTCCCTCATTCCAAAATGAAAATAAAAAGAGTACAATGAATCTACTCCTTCCACATTCTCTCCTTCCAATATGAAAATAAAAAGAGTACAATGAATCTACTCCTTCCACATTCTTTCTTTCGAAAATGAAAATAAAAAGAGTACAATGAATCTACTCCTTCCACATTCTCTCCTTCTAAAATAAAAATCAAAAGAGTACAATGAATCTACTCCTTCCACATTCTCTCCTTCCAAAATGAAAATAAAAAGAGTACAATGAATCTACTCCTTCCACATTCTCTCCTTCTAAAATGAAAATAAAAAGAGTACAATGAATCTACTCCTTCCTCATTCGCTCCTCTTGATTGTCCTCATCGAAATGGTCGTCCCCAAAGATGGCAAACGGCTGTAAAATGGTTGCAAAAATCTCCTGCCATTTTAGACAAATGACACTTGTCATTCATAATAGTTATATGATTAGAATTCTAGGGGACATTTGAAAAGATAAAACAAAATTATAGGGGACTTTTGACTTTGCATTTCAATTATATTTATAAAGAGGTACAAAGCTAGTTGATTTTTTAGACAAAATAAACATTGCATGATAAGCATGTAATTGCAACTTTTTCATCGTATCAAAGCAGCAACAAAGAGACCCATAACAACCCAAATCAATAAAGTTATATATTTCATAGAGTTTCATACCATAACTAGTCATGTTCCACAATTTCACAAGGCCCATCTCTGCATCTTTTGTTGGCATTCAACCTATAATAAGAAAAACCATTGTAAGCATTTATGCAATTCAAATTACATTCACATGCTCTGCAAGTTTTCGAGATATTTGGTAAACGTCATTAAAACAAATAGAGCGGACGAGTTCAGATTTAACTTGAATTTTCTTGCCGCTGCTATCTTCCACAACCCCTTTCATCACATCCTTTGACCATCGTTTCATTATGTAATGCGATAGTATTTCCAAAATATTTTTTCCCATAAAAATCTTAAGTACATGCCTACAAAGAACTCCTAACCTCTCATACAAGTAGCAAGAACAAGTGAAAGTTTAATCATGACCATTGAATTCCACAAGACATACCCTCGCTCCACACCCAAGTTTTGTCCCCCTAAAGGTGGCAACCATCCCACTGTCATTAATGGTTTCACTAACAAAATTAACGCAATCTGCAACTTCTTCCCCAAAGAACTTTAGAATTCTGTGTATAGATTTTCGAAGCATGTGCCTCTATGAATGAAGTGGCCCTCAAAATAGGAGTATTCGTGATGTTATTCAAGTCATTTTCTTTTGTTTTACGAATCTTCTTTTCATGAAGTTTAAGGCTAGTTTCCAATACATAATGCAAGCTTGTTGTCGAATTCAAGTACATCTTAAAGTGCTTGTTTATCCCTTCCCTCATTTGAATCGATGACATACCAGCTGTGAATGTAGCATAAACATATGCGTCAACCCATTGAACCCGACAATTGTACAGTCTAATTAGCAATTCATTTTTTTGAAGCTCATACTTCTCAATAAGTGATTTCCATTCTATCTCAAACTCTTCCACAGTTGGGCTCGTTATACACTGATTAAAATTTTATGGGAAACTTGGATGCTTACACAAGACATGACCCAATTTTTCTTTTTATTTCACAAGAATGTGCCATATACAATAATGATGCTTACTTTGATTGAGAACTTTTCTCACTGCAGCAGTAATTACATGGTCTTGATCAATGATAATTACACCTGGTTGGCGTCTACCCATTGCTTCTAGCCATTTTTCAAAAACCCATACAAAAGACTTCACTTTCTCATCATAAATAAGTGCAAACCCGAAGAATTTTGTGCTTAAGCAGTGGTTGACCCCAAGGATGGGAGCAAAGGCCATACCAAATGAGTTTGTTTTGTATGTGGTATCAAAAGTTACTACATCAAAAAAGTGATGGTACGAGACCCTTGACATAACATTTACCCATAGTATGCTGAGAATGTGATCCTCCCCATCTCATCTCAACTTATAGAAAAATGATGGGTTTGATTCACTTATCTTATTTAGCCATTCCATAACACGTTTGCCATCTTTGCCATTCAATTTTTTCCTTTTATTTGTTATTAGTTTTCAATGTCTTTATGTGAGCATGAGAGATTATCTATCCCTCCAGCCTGCTCAATAAATATATCATAAATATGTCTAGCCTTCACCGTAGCAAAACTCAAAGAGTTTATCATTGATTTTGTTGCACCGAATTATGTTCGGTGCGACTGAATGAGTGGAGCTTTTCCTAGAGTGACAAGCTCGTGGTTGTGTTCCTTTTCAAACCTAATCACAACCCACTCATTATCGACATTTATGCTAATGCCAATCCTAGCTATACATCCGCACCTTGTTTGAGGGATTTTGCTTGTACGTTTTGTATCTCTTTGTTTACGGATCCCTTCTTTAGAGCATTTAAATTCCCTATCTATTCTCCATCCATCCTTAGTATGAGTACTTGCCCTTCGGACCCCAACCCAGGCGCTAATGCGTAAGCCTTGTAATAGTTAAATGCTTCTTCTTCAAAACCAAATTTCATCCATATTTTGGGATATTCAATCTCTAGCCCCTTGGAAGATGCACCATGTTCCCCAATTCCTATATTTGGAGACTTCATATGAGTAGTTGTTAGCAAGGTATCTTGCTCCATGTATTCATTAGTGTACCCCATATTGGGCTCAATGGTGTCCTCTATATTGTCTTCATTTGAAGACATGGGGGACGACATACTACATGAAATGGTGAGATCCAACTTAAGTAATTGAAAGACCCTAAAATAAATACAAAGTTCTTATTATACTTATAAAGATATGGATACAGTAAACAATGACTCATAAGAACAAATGTAAATGAATGGCAAGTTTGATATGGTGGAACTTGAAATTGTTGCGGTTACACAAGACACCAACAATCAAGGAAGGTATCAAAGCTGCATAAAAATATAAATGGGTGATCCCGATCCCTGGATATTATTACCCCAAAGATAGAGTAGCCCAAACCTAAACTTTGACATAGCTCCAAAGGAAACTAATGCGTGGAGTAAGCTAATGATGAGCAAGGCTGCATCAGCCCTAAAAACAAAATAAGAGAAATCATCCCTCCCCTCCCTCCCTCCCTCCCTCCCTTCCCAATTTGCTCGGCCTAATTCAAAAGCCCGAGAATTGGAACAAGGAAAGGCTACCTCAAAATCCTTAGTATTGGGACCAAGAAAGGCTGATCTAAATAGAACTTTGGGGGCAAGAGATATTTGAAGTCTAAGTGATTACAGATAACCGTCAATCAACAAAGAGATCATGCATCATTAGAGAGGGAGCAAGAAAGATATGAAAAGAATTTAATATCATACATTAGCTGGCCATAAGCTACAATAAAAACTGCAGCCATGTGATTTCATTTTAACCATGCTTGTGAGTGGTTGCAGCCATGTGATTTCATTTTAACCATGCTTGTGAGTGGTGGAGATAATGTTTCACATGCACTTTTCGCATGGACCCTTTCCTAATAGAAGCCCACAAAAACAACAAAAAAACAAATCCCACAACCAATTTTCAATTGCAATGCCTACTCGCTGGTATGATGCATGTTGGGAAAAACCAAAAAAAAAAGAGCAATAAAATGACACCAGTTTAATGCCACAGGATAAAATTTCCATCCAAATAACTACAATCAAAAGCCCCAAATACCTCCTTGCAAGCATACAGTTTCTTCGACAACAAAATGATAAAGATGTTCCAACAATATATGCCCGATGGATTTCCATTGAAAGAGGGAGAGAGCAAACTCGAGAGGCACACAACTCCACCATATCAATCGAATCAATTTCTATGAATACTAGCAATAGGAATCAATTTCTTTGTCATCTTTGTTTCCCCAATTTTCACAAGACATATATGTCCAAGAGAGAGAGAGAGTTTGTATATTTTTCTCCTCTTCTTGCTTCGCGTTCTATGTTGAGAGAGAGTGTGTGAGACATTGCTGCAGAGGGCACAAACGCGCATGAGAGAGAAGCACAAACGAGTGAGAGAGAGAGAGAGGGCAGGCCTGAACTAGAGATGAGAGAGAGAGAGAGAGAGAGAGAGGGCAGCAAAAGAGCGAGAGATTTGGGTTTGTTTTTTAGAGTGAGGGGCCCCGCTGCCCCATAAGACGCTAGAGAGAGATTGGGGTTTTTGTTTGAGAGAGAGGCCATGTTGCCCCACGACGCTAGAGAGATAGGGTTTTATGGTCCGTTAGGCTATTTGCATTGGTTGAGTTTGAAATCAAGTCAAGAGGGATAACAACCGTTAAAATTCCCAAGGTGATCTCATCCGTGCGATTTATCCCAATGGCATAACCATGCCGGCCAATATATATATATATATATATATATATATATATATGTTAGGGTGAGAATCCATTAATTTATGAAATAATATAAACTCAATAGCTCAGATTCAATTTGGATCGATTTGACAGTCTGTATATAAGTAATATAATTTTAATATTTTTTATATAAATCTAAATAATATGAAATTTAGAGTATAATTTTTTCTCATCAAGGTGTACCTAATAAAAATATTAAAAAAATACTCATATAAATTTTTAGAGGTATTTTGATCAATCCAATTTATGCGAATTATTTTTTTGATATTTTTATTAAATTCTACTTTTCTTGAGGAATAGACACTCCGAATATCAAATAAATTGGATTTATAAAAAAAGATTAAAATTCAATTACAAAATACAATTGTAATCATTAGATCGGTCTAATTTCAATTTGATCCGTTGGGCTTACACTATTCCATAAGCTCAATGGCTAACAAAAACTTTTATTTATATATATATATATATATATATATAGACGAAAGGATGCCCTACACAGCTTGCGTAGGAGAAGCTCATGCGCCTAACGGCTGAGATGGGTGGAAGCAAATGAGCGGTGAGTATTCAAATAGACGCATTTCTCTCTCTCTCTATGAAGCCCTCTCTCTCCTCGCAGCCCAACCCTATGAAACCCATTTCTCAGGGAGCATCCTGTCTCTCTCCACAAAACCCATTCTCACAGTGCATCCTATCTCTCTCCCTACGAAACCCGTTCTCACATAGCATCCCATCTCTCTCATTCCTCGTAGCACTCCTCACAGCCCAAACCTACGAAACCCATTTCGCACATAGCATCAAATAGTGGTTTTTTTAGGGTTCTTTATTGTTTTAGTTTCTTTGTCAGATGTTCTATTTGTTGTGCTCTCTTCTGATTTTTGAGTTTTTGTTGAGATTTTGATTTCATTCAAGTATTTGATGCTTTTCACTCTAAATTCTCATTCAAATTATTCCTTAAGTCATGATATTTGTCTATGATCTTCCTTTTACCTGGCTATTCATTCGTTTTGGTGGGTTTGTCTTAGCTTTCGCGTTTTTTTGAGTATTTTTGTTTAGGCTTGAATTGGGTTCTGCTCTGCTTTATTGATCATGGTGGATGCTTTACCGATAGAAATTTTGTTATTGGGTTCCTTTTTGTTATTGTTTAATGTCGTTGTAGTTGGTTGAGTCTTTTAGCTCCATTATTTTTTTCTTTTTTTTTTGTGGGTCTGTCTTAGCTTAAGTGTTTTTTTTCCAGTATTTTTGTTGTCTTGAATTAGGATTTGCTCTGCTTTATTGTCATGATGGGTGCTTTACCGATAGAAATTCTGTTTTTCCCATTTGTCCTTTCTTTCTTATTGGGTCTTTTTGGACTGGGTGTGATATTGTATTCTATTATCATAGTAAGTTGTCATTCTTGTTTTTAGTTGTCTAGAACATGTTCTCACTTGGATTCTTGTGATTCTTCCTCTGATATTTGATATGCATTATTCTTTCTTCATTGGTTTTGGAGACATTTTGATATGGGCATCTTTATCTTATAATCGTTCGAAAAAGTCAGTTATCCACCTTTGAGTGAAGTGTATGCATGTGCGAGAAATATCCCTATGCACCATAGAGCTGTGGTCGCATCAGGTCATGGTGACCTTGATTCTTCTCTAAGGGAGGACCTGTAATCCACAGACTGGGATTGCGACCCCTTGATTTATCAACCTGACTTTGATAACCCGCTAATGAGCCTCTGCTTGGACTGTGGGTCATAGAAAACACTGCGTCGGTTCGATAAAGCTAATGTGGTCTATATAGTTCACAGTTGAAGGTGAAATACCCCATTATTACAGATTGAATGCCTAAAACCATGTGGATCCTTTTCTCATCATATTAATTTAATTGTGTTCATTTTATTATTGAAATGATTTTAGTTTTATTATTTGAATTGTTATGAATCTCTCAATATTTTAATTATGATTTTGGACTTATAAAAATACATTTATTGATTTTACAAAGTCGTACAAATTCAAATATATGTTAATTTGTTTTATTTAATTTTAAAACTTTATAAAATTCTATGGGGGGCCCAAAGTGCACATGGGCGCACTATGTGGCATGTGAGTGGGGGGGGGCCACATGTGCCATAAAGGGGTGGCATGCCCCACCCCTTGGATTCTCTTGTTGCTTTGTGTTCAAGTTTGTTAAATATAGTAACTTTGTTTTGTGGCAGGTGGTCAAATCTTGGAAGGGCAATATTGACCTTATCTTATTTGATAGTATTTATTTGCTTGATAATTATTGACATATCCTTATGGAATATGTGACATGGATCATGCAATTTTATGGAGTGCATCATATTTATTTTATTTAAATATATTAATGAAAAAATGGTTTAAAGAAAGAGGGATAATAGTCCAAGCACCTTCTATAATGTTGATGGCCCATCTATGGAATGGATGGCTTTGATCTCTCACCCAACAAGTCACATTTATCAACGGTCTAGATTCAATCTCATGAAAAAGGCAAACTATGGAAAAACCCTAAGAAACCTTAAACTTAAATATTCACTATAAATAGGGGTGCTCTCTCCCCAATCTCTACACACAACCTCTCTCTCTTTCTCCCATAACCTCTCTCTCTCTCCCATAACCTCTCTCTCTCTTAAAGGGGCACGCCCCACTCTCTCTCCATATTTCTCTCTCTAATTTTCTCTCTCTAAAACCTTAAATAGTACTCTCTCTCCTCTCTAGATCTAAGTTAATTTTAAAGGTTGGAAAAATTAAAGGGGGCTTTAGTTAATTTTGGGGGTTAAGGTTTAGTAGAGATTTTAAGGGGCAGTTACCTGATTTGGCCGAAATCAGCTATCCCGGTTCATGATTGATGCTAAACCACAGATCCCGCATCATTGGATGTGGTGATTTGGTGTGGGGTATAAAAAGCCCGGTTGAGGTAATCCCCTACATCTTTTCTTTTATTTACTTGTTCTTTTATTTTATATTCTCAATCATAGTATTATGTTGTTTGAATGGCATCAAGTAGTCGAGAATTATTTTATTGATGTGTCATTTATTTTTGGAATTTCTATTGTTTGTAATAAGACCATCTGTGAGTGATCTTGTTGCCAAAATTATAAAGGGTGATTATTATTTAAAAAAATAAAAATTGTATTTCCCCAACAAAAGATCACATAAGTATTTCTTTCATTGGTATCAGAGCTAGTTTTACTTGATTGCCATTATGAGTCTTTTCTTATTTTTGCTTGAGAATAGAAATATATGGCTGCTCGGACCTTCATCTCTGATATCCTGAAAACCGAAAGGTTTGATGGGACCAACTTTGCTTCGTGGAAAAGAAAAATCAAATTTGTGCTCTGTGAAGAAAACTTACATGACGTACTATTTGAGGACCGACCTCGTCGTCCAACTGACGACTCATTTCAAATAATCAAAGATGTGTACGCCAATTGGAAGATGAGACACTTGAGATGCAAGAACATTCTTTTATGTGTCATGACTGACTCGTATGCTTCGGAGTACGAGTCAATCCATATTGCAAGTGAGATTTTTCATAAACTTGAAAGAGAGTATGTTGAACCCTCTCTCATAAAGCAAACTATGGCTATGAGAAGGTACAATGATTTAAAAATGGTAGAAAGTACCAAGTTTGCAGATCATATACACGTGTTTCATGCGCTAGTCAAAATTTTGGAAGATACAGGCATAAAACCCAATGAATCTATGCAAGTGATTCATTTAATGAATTCTCTTCCTAATTCATGGGAGACTTTCATATCTTCCATCTCTGTTAGAAGAAATGCACCAAAATTAGAGGAACTCATCACGACCATCAAATCTGAAGAAAAAATGAGGAATTCAAGGCAAACCCCAAGGGATGTTGTGCATATGGTAAAATCTCAACCATCTTTTAAATTTAAGAAAGGAAAGTGAATAAATACTTTTGAGAAGAAAGATATTTCAAAAGAAGAGATTTTGGAAATAAGGGAGCAAAGAGAGACTCGAACTTGTTTTATGTACAAAAAAGTGGGTCACATAGCCAATAGTTGTCGGTTCAACAAATCCGATGGAACTAACAAGGAATTGGCATGTGTGGCTTTCAAGTCCATGCTAGTTGACCCCAAGGGAGCTTCTTGAAGTCTTGACTCAAGGGCTACGGCTCATGTAACAAACGCCAAGGAAGGTTACCGTTCTTTCACTCCCATGGGGCCAAGACAGCAGCATATTTATATGGGAGGAAATCAGAAGACTGATGTACTTGGAGTTGGAGATTTTGAGCTGAAACTGAATAGTGTGAGCACCTTGATCCTAAAGCAAGCACTTTATGCTCTTGATATGAGGAAGTGCTTGGTTTCGGTTCCTAAGATGTCTATGGCTAGATTCCTAACCACTTTCATTGGGGACAAAGTAGTGGTCAAGAAGGGGAAAAATGTGATCATGACTGGATGACTTGTAGAGGGGCTATTTACTATTAAAATAAAAGAGAGCATTGCTTATATCTTGTCCCTATGGTGTATGAGGTTAAGACTCATTAATATCAAACAAATGGAAAGATCAAAAAGGACGATATTCTTCAAAATTATAAGGGAGATTTATCAAAAGCGTGCGAGTCTTGTGTGCAAGGAAAACTGATAAGGAAAAATACCACCAGGGCAAAAAGAGCTACTAGCGTATTGGAAATCATTCATAATGACATATGTGGACCTATAGATGTGACCACCAAAAGTGGAAAAATATATTTTATCTCTTTTATAGATGACTACTCGCGATATGGCCATGTATACCTTATTCATGTAAAATCAAAAGCCCTAAAAAATCAAAGAATATAAGGCCTAGGTAGATAATCAAACCAACCTGAAAATTGAAGTCCTTAGAACCGATAGAGGAGGGGTCAGATAATTGTGCACTGAAAATGAGATCATCCATCAGTACATCATGCCTCATACTCTTGAACAAAATGGTGTAGCTGAGAGAAGGAATATGACCTTAGTGAAAATGGTAAGGAGTATGATGGGGATGCAAATCTCTCATTGGAGTTTTGGGGAGAAACTGTATTAACGGCATGTTACATCCTTCACCGGACTCTCGCAAAAGCTGCCCCACTTACTCTTCGCGAAATTTTCACAAGTCGTATTCCCTCCATTGAACACTTGAAAGTTTGGGGTTGCTCAGCCCATGTCCTTATCCCACATCAAAATAGAACCAAATTGCAACCCAAAACTGTCAAATCCATTTTCATTGGTTACCCAGATCATGGTAAGGGGTATCGATTTTACAACCTTGAAACATGTGTGGTTATTGAAAGTCGCGATGCTCACTTCTTCGAGGAAGAGTTCCTTGAAGCAAGGGTGAGTAGAAAACAACCCGACTTTTATGAGGAGGCCCAAAACAAGGGTGTAGTTTGAGAACCTGAACCTGAAACTTCTAAACCAACCCAACCTAATCCTGAACTCCCTATAGAACGTAAACATTTACCTTGACCAAGACGAAGTAACCGATTCAACAAACCACCTCTTTACCTAGAACATTTTATCTACCTTGGAGAACATTTGATAAGGTTGGGGAAGATCCAGATTCAGAACCGAGAACTCACTGTGAAACCTTGACCTATCTTGAAAGGGAATACTGGGTAGAAGCCATGAAAGATGAGTATGCTTTCATTAACCAAAAATATGTATGGGAATTAGTACATCTACCTCAAAAACAAAAGGTCATTGGTTATAAGTGGATTTTCAAAAAAAAGTTGAACTCTGAAGGGAAAGTAAAAAAATATAAAGCAAGGTTGGTTGCAAAGGGTTTCACCCAGAAAGAAAGGATAGATTATGAGGAAACTTTTTCCACTGTTGCCAAATTTCCATCTATACGAATCCTTATAGCTATAGTAGCCCATTTTGACTTTGAGGTTCATCAAATGGATGTCAAAACAGTCTTTCTAAATGGGGATTTAGAAAAAGAAATTTTCATGACCCAACCTGAGGATTAGAGGAGAAAGGAAAAGAGAACCTAATATGCAAACTTAATAAATCCATTTATGTCCTGAAACAAGCATCGCGATAGTGGTATATAAAATTCTGTGAGACCCTTGCTCTTGCAGGGTTCTCCACAAATAATGAAGAGTATTGCATATATCAAAAGGTCAGTGGGAGTGATGTGGTCTTTATATCATTATATGTTGATGATATACTAATTGTTAGTAGCTCAATTGCCCTAGTAGTAGCGAAGAAAACTTTTCTTGCACAATACTTCGATATGAAAGATTTTGGAGAAGCTTCATATGTGTTGGGCATCAAGATAATAAGAAACAGGAGAGAGAAGACTATCCAACTTTCTTAGGCAACCTACTGTAAGAGGATTTTGGAAAAGTTTGATATAAGTATGTGTAAGCTTGTGTCTACCCCAATTGACAAAAAGACGAGGCTTAGTAATAAGATGTATCCTACCGAAAACATGAATATAAGAGTCATGGAGAGAGTGTCATACAGGAGCGCAGTTGGATCCCTTATGTATGCCATGACGGAAACAAGGCCTAACTTGTCCTTCGTCATGAGTCTGGTGGGCTGTTTCCAAAGTAATCCAGGAGATGAGCATTGAAAAGCTGTAAAAAGAATTCTCAGATATTTAAAAGGGACCATGAACTATGCGCTCACATATAAGGGGGGAACTGAAATAGCAATAAAGGGATATTCAGATGCAAGCTATCTCGCGATCCAGATGATGCGAAGTCTACATCTGGGTATGTGTTTATGCTTGGAGGGGGTACGGTTTCTTGGAAGTCAAATAAACAAGATATTGTGGCCTTGTCCACCATGAAATCTAAGTATATGACATGTTGTCTAGCATCCAAGGAGGCCGTGTGGATTAAGAAGTTTCTTAATCAACTTATTTTTCATCCTATACATTGTGAGGCAATGCGAATTTTTTGCGGCAACACTGCGGTTATTTCTGTCTCTAAGGAGCCTCGGTTTCACAAGAACTCCAAGCATATTAAGCCTTATTTTTATCACTTGAGAAATGATATGAGATTGAAACAAAATCGAGATCAGCTACATATCTATATATTTGATGATTGCAGACCCTATGATTAAAAGAGTTGTCCTTAATGTTTTTGTAAGACATGTGAGAGAGATGGGGATGAGAGAAAGTGAGGAAGAAAGAATGTAAGGCTTTCAAAGGCCAAGTGGGAGATGTTGGATTTACGTGACCTTTAAAGGCCTTATAAGTGTATATTGAAATATTTTATTATAGTGAAACATAAACTCAGTGGGAGTGTGGTCCCTAGAGGACCTTACTAAGCGAATGATGTTTGTCTATACTTGACTGTGCTTATCGATCTAGGCCAGTCAGTTAGAAAAACCAAGGTACTTGGGCATAAAGAATTAACCGAAGAAGGTTTTGGATTAGCCCTTGATGAGGTCGGAGCTTATGCCTAAATGAGTGAGCCGAGGGATTGTGTGACCCTTGTATGTGATGGTAGGCCTACTGAGACGGGGGTCAAAACATCATCCATGTTCCATCACACGGCATGCATATCGATAGATCGTTCGGGAAAGCCAGTTATCCACCTTTGGGTGAAGCGTATGCATGTACGAGAAATACCCCTATGCACCATAGAGCTGTGGTCGCATCAGGTCGTGGTGACCTTGACTCGTCTCTAAGGGAGGACCTGTAATTCACATACTGGGATTACGACCCCTTGATTTATCGACCTGACTTTGGTGACCCGCTAATGAGCCCCTTCTTGGACTGTGGGTCATGGGAAACACTGGGCCGGTTCGATAAAGCTAGTGTGGTCTGTAGTCCACAGTTGAAAGTGGAGTACCCCATTATTACAGATTGAATTCCTAAAACCATATGGATCTTTTTCCCATCATATTAATTTAATTGTGTTCATTTTATTATTGAAATGATTTTTATTTTATTATTTGAATTTTTATGAATCTCTCAATATTTTAATAATGATTTATGGACTTATAAAAATATAGTTATTGATTTTACAAAGTTGTACAAATTCAAATATATATTAATTCGTTTTATTTAATTTTAAAACTTTATAAACTTCTATGGGGGGCCCAAATTGCACATGGGCCCACTATGTGGCATGTGGGTGGGGGCCCACATGTGCCACAAAGGGGTGGCACGCCCCTTGGATTCTCTTGTTGCTTTGTGTTCAAATTTGTTAAATATACTAACTTTGATTTGTGGCATGTTTTCAAATCTTGGAAGGGAAATATTGACCTTATTTTATTTTATAGTATTTATTTGCATGATAATTATTGACATATCCTTATGAAATATGTAACGTGGATCATGCAATTTTATGGAATGTATGTACTTATTTTATTTAAATATATTGATGGAAAAATAGTTTAAGGAAAGGTGGATAATGGTCCAAAATCCTTCCATAATGTTGATGGCCCATCTATGGAATGGATGGCTCAGATCTCTCACCCCACAAGTCACCTTAATCAATGGTTTAGATTCAATCTCATGAAAGAGGCAAACTATGAAAAAACCCTAAGAAATCCTAAACCTAAATATTCATTATAAATAAGGGTGCTCTCCCCCAATCTCTGCACACAACCTCTCTCTTTCCCATTTCCTCTCTCTCTCTCCTAGAGGGGCACACCCCACTCTCTCTCCTCCATATTTCTCTTTCTAATTTTCTCTCTCTCCAAAACCTTAGGTAGTACTCTCTCTCTTATCTAAACCTAAGTTAATTTTAAGGGTTAGGAAAATTAGAAGAGGCCTTAGTTAATTTTGGAGGGTTAAGGTTTAGTAGAGATTTCAATGGTTAATTACCTAGTTTGGTCGAAATCAGCTATCCCGGTTCGAGATTAAAGCTAAACCACATATCCCTCGCCATTTGATGCAGTAACTCGGTGTGGAGTATAAAAAACCTGGTTGAAGTAATCTGCGACAACTTTTTTTTTATTTACTTGTTCTTTTATTTTATATTTTTAAGCATAGTATTAGGTTGTATGAATGATATCAAGTAGTTGAGATTTATTTTATTGATGTGCTACTTATTTTTGGAATTTTTATTGTTTATAATAAGACCATCTCTGAGTGATCTTGTTGCCAAAATTATAAGGGGTAATTATTATTAAAAAATATATATATATTTTTCCGAAAAAAGATCACATAGGTCTTTCTCTCAATATCTTGTTCGCTTCCGTTGTAATTTTGTTGTAGGAGTTCGCACTGAAATTCCAAATGTATCCAATTATAATCTCAATCAACTAGATAGTCTAAAGTTATCAAAGAAAAAAACCATTAATCAGGCCAGCTCAATGTAGAGAGGAAAATTTTCC
Source organism: Amborella trichopoda (assembly GCF_054954075.1). Classification (NCBI taxonomy): domain Eukaryota; kingdom Viridiplantae; phylum Streptophyta; class Magnoliopsida; order Amborellales; family Amborellaceae; genus Amborella; species Amborella trichopoda. Next base: position 27,252,922 of record NC_142342.1, read on the forward strand.
AAGCTGGGTTAAAAAGTCGCTTCTTTCTGTTCATAAGATGCTTTGGTCAATCTGAACAAGCGCTTGGCCATCTTTTGGAAACTTTTGCATAAACCTCCTTAATACTTTTTTGTGAGAGAGTGAGAGAGAGAAGACCATTCAATCCCCATTAATCCTTGTTTGTGAAGCTCAAAAGAGAGCTGCAGTAGACCACATTCAAAGGACCCAATTTGAGAACAAACTTCATTTTCGCTCTCTGGTTTTCCATTTAGAAAACCCATTTTGCCACTCTGACGTTGGCATCCCATTTCACAAAACCCATGACCCACAATAAGCGCATAACTAGAACTGAGAGAGAGAGTATCGTGGTTACCCAGCTTATTCACATTATTGCTTCCTAACGCTCCTCTAGAGTCTCCTGACCCTAAAGGCGTGTTTGTTTTTCTTAAAGATATCTTTTGAAAGTTGATTGTTTTGTTTTAAAAGGTTTAAATAAATTTTGGGTAATGTGTTTAATAACCAGGGGTTCTTTTCTATATTGAAAAAAGAAACCGTACCCATTGTAAAAGAACAAGTGTAGATTACTACTTTTCACGAAACAGTCCACATTCACCACACAGATCAGCAAATTCTTCTATAATTAACATCGGGACTTCAAACATTGTGCTTACATATTCCTGTATTTACTCTTGAATCATTTCTATACAACACAATCACTACATTCACCACAGATATGTCCATTACAATACTGCATTTCACCAAAAATGATTCTTTACTGTCCCCATTTCCATACAACACAATCACTAGATTCACCACATATGTCCATTACAAAACTTCATTTTACCAAAACAAATGACTCTTTACTGCCCCATTTCCATACAACACAATCACCACATTCACCACAACTATGGAGCATGTAACAAAAAATAGCTCTTGAACTATAGCAAGGAGCGTGTAACAAAAAATGGCTCTTGAATCTTTTGCGAAAATTTACTGTATCTTCTGTGGAGCATCTTTTTAACCTGCAACAATAAGAACCAAATACATAATGTCGAGGAGTATCTTTGTTGGCTTAAGGGAACACTAACTATTTGTGAACATGAGGGAAGAGACCCATAATTGAGAATTTAGAGAGAGAGAGAGAGAGAGATAATCAAATACATAATGCTGCTTACCATCAATAGATACATGAAAGCATACATGAGTACATAAGTAACTATTTGTTGGCTTAAGGGAACACTAACTATTTGTGCACATGCATCCACATATACAACATGAAAGCATACATCAGTACATGAAATATTTCATACATAGATGCATAAAACATAATGTTGCTTACCATCAATGCTCATGTCCCACGTTCTTAGGGGACTGAAACTTACAGTGGACTTTGGAAATAACCCTGTAGTAAGAAAAGAAATTGCAATATTAGCATTTCATAATGCATTCACAATGGGTAAGATCATATGGAAATTCTAATAAGAAATTTGATTAGTAATACATTTTTTAATATTTTTACAATATGGTAAATATTAAAAATTATTTTGGTCATTAATACTCACTTTTAAAATCTATTTTTTCAAAATAATCTAAAGGTATGGAGTACTACTTTTCACGAACGAATGATGGACAATTTCTTCTGTCATGCCCACTGCCTTGGCAAACTGCATTCCTAGACTTTTCCACTAGCTTCCATCCCTCTGATCAAGCTTTTTTTCTTGCATTTGTCAGCCGTCCCTTTGCCCGTGCTCATGGAGGATCAAGGATATTTTGGCAGTTGTAACTTCCATTTGGTGTGACACTACAACTAGTAGTACTCCTCTCATCATTGACATGGCTCATGGTATCAACCTGTGGACGTTTCTTACAACCGAATTTACCATCAACCTTTATGATATCATCGTTTGTTAAAGATATTACAAATTCATAAACCACCGCACTTTCTAATGCATGCTCAGCGAGGTATTGAACAACCTGCAGGACATCGTTATATCAAATAGAACGTGGTAGTGCAGGTGCATCATGACGTTGTTTGCCACTTTCATCAACAAAAACCCCCGCTTTACGTCCTTTGACCGACGCCTCATTATGTATTGTGGAACGATTTCAAAACTATTTTTCATCATAAAAATCTTCAACACATGCCGGCAAAGAAGGCCCATCCTCTCATATAAGTGACAATTGCAAGAAGTCGTCTTCTCATGGGGATTGAATTCCACCAAGAATGATATAGATCCAATTCCCATATCTGATACCTTAAAAGTTGCAAGCTGTCCATTTTCATCAACTCACTCACTCATTAAATTCATACAATTGGCAACCTCTTCCACAAATATCTTCAAAATATTTTGAGTATAGATTTTTTATGCCTGTGATTCAAATAAAGAAGTTGTTCTTAACATTGGAGTAGTTGTAATATCTTTTCAGTCGTTTACTTTTTCTTTTCGTACCTTCTTGCACATATTTCCAATAATGTACGTAAGCTTGTTTTGGATGTCAAGTGTATCTTGAAATTCTTATTCATCCATTCACTTCTTTGGCTAGAAGTCATACCCGATGTAAACCTATCAGTCAAGTATGCATCCACCCATTGCATGCGACAACCATAAAGCCTATTTAGTATTCATTGTTGTCCAACTCATATTTCTCAATAATTAATTTCTATCGCAATTCAAATTCTTCCACTGTTGGGCTACCTATACAACTCCTGAAGGTATCTGAAAAAGAAGGATGCATGCGCAAGACGTGGCATAGTTTTTCTTCAACTTTCGAAAGTATATGTCACTTACAGTAATGATGCTCACTTTGGTCAAAAACTTGTCTCACTGCGGCTGAAATTGAATGGTCTTGATCAGTGAGGATAACGCCCGGTTGTTGTCCACCCATTGCTTCTAACCAATTTTCAAATACCCAAACAAATGATTCTACCTTCTCATTAAATATGAGTGCAAATCCAAAAAATGTTGTATTGAAATGGTAATTTACACCAAGTATGGGTGCAAAGGACATACTAAAACAATTTGTTTTGGATGTGGTATCAAATGTAACCACATCAGAGAAGCATTGATAGGAAACTTTACATGTGGCTTCTACCCATAAGTTATTGAGAATGTGATCATCTTCATCTAATTTCAATCTATAGAAAAAAGATGGGTTTGATTCTTTTATTTTATAGAGCCATTGCATAATTAGACTACCATCTTCTCCTCTTAATTTTCTTCTAACACTAGCAATTTCATTTTCGATGTCCTTTTGTGCATATGTGACATTTTCGATCCCTCCAGCTTGCTCTATAAATATGTCATGAATATGTCTAGGCTTACCCATTGCCGAACTCATTGAATTTATCATCAACTTTGTGGTACTAAACAATATTCGGGGATGTGAATTAGACGAGCTTTTCCATCAATAAACCTAGTCACAACCCACTCGTTGTCCGCTCTCAGTCCCAGCTTAGCCTTACACCCACACCTTGATTCAAAGAGTTCCTTTCCACTGACCTGATCTTTTACTTTGCGAAATCCTTCCTTAGAGCAATTAATTCCTCTAAAGAAAACTTCATTCCTACACAGGGTACATTTGTTTCTAGGCCTTTGGTTGAGAAGTCAGGTTCTCCATCTTACATTTCTATGAATTTTCTAGGAGGAGTTGCAAGAAAAGCAACCTACTCCATGGGCTCATTGGTGTCACCCATGTTGTCTACAATTGCAAAAGTGGGAGATGACACAGCCTGAAACGGTGTGATCCATCTAAGCTTTTCAACTGACCCTACATAAGAAGACAAACTATATAAATATATGTATTCAAACCTTTATATAGACACAACAACACTCCTAGTAGACCAGGTAGCCCATTTGTTAACTATTCAAATTTTATTGCTTCTATTATAGGGTCAACCATATTCGAAACAAATTGTAGACAACAGGGGTGACACCGTTATTAATGTGAACTTAACTCTCAAAGTAATGCATACAACATTTAACATATTAAAATGTGCTTACAATGGTACAATCGAAAATATCAGTTTCTAAAACTAGTATAAATATAACTGTGCAAATTGTGTAATAATGAAATAAAATACTAATTCACAAAAAGATGGTATCATGGCTGAAATTGGGAATGATACATTTTAATTAAAAAGCATATCATTGCTGAAATTGATCATAAGGTAAGGATGCCCATATCAAAATGTCTCCAAAACCAGTGAAGAAAGAATAATGCATATCAAATAGCAAAGGAAGAATCACAAGAATCCAAATGAAAACATGTTCTAGACAACTAGAAACAAGAATGACAACTTACTATGATGATAGAATACAATATCACACCCAGTCCAAAAAAACCCAATAAGAAAGAAAGGACAAATAGGAAAAACAGAATTTCTATCAGTGAAGCACCCACCATGCACAATAAAGCAGAGCATAACCCAATTCAATCCTAAACAAAAATACTGAAAAAAACGTGAAAGCTAAGACAAACCCACCAAAGAGGAAGAAAAAAAAAGAAAAGGGAAAAATAATGGAGCTAAAAGACTCAACTAACTACAACGACATTAAACAATAGCAAAGAGGAACCCAATAACAAAACTTCTATCAGTAAAGTACCCACCGTGAACAATAAAGCAGAGCAAAACCCAATTCAAGCCTAAACAAAAATACTCAAAAAAAAGCGAAAGCTAAGACAAACCTACCAAAACGAATGAATAGCCAGGTAAAAGGAAGATCATAGACAAATATCATGACTCAAGGAATAATTTGAATGAGAATTTATAGTGAGAAGCATCAAATACCTGGATGAAATCAAAATCACAATAAAAACTCAAAAATTAGACTAGAGCACAACAAAGAGAATATTTGACCAAGAAATAAAAACAATAAAGAACCCTAAAAAAAACCCCTAGCAAAAAATGGAGCTTCCCATACCTATTTCTGCAATTTGGGTGTTTATACTATGAGAGAGGGCTCTGCTATTGCTGCTTCTTATGTGATTTTGTGTGAGAAATGGCTGCCACGATTAGAGAGATTAGGCTACAAGGAGAGAGGGAAAGGGTTTCTTGGGTATTTTAAATGGCTGCCACGATTAGAGAGATTGGGCTGCGAGGAGAGAGAGAGAGAATTTGTATGCAGTTCGTGTAGGGATGCTCTGTGAGAAATGGTTGTCACGATTAGAGAGGTTGTACTGCGAGGAGAGAGAGATGGGATGCTCTGTGAGAATGGTTTTCGTAGGGAGAGAGATGGGACTCTCTGTGAGCATGGGTTTCGTAGAGAGAGATAAGATGCTATGTGAGAAATGGGTTTCGTAGGGCTGGGTTGCGAGGAAAGTGAGGGTTTCGTAGAGAGAGAAATGTGTCTATTTGAATTCCCACCGCTCATTTGCTTCCTCCCATCTCAGCCGTTGGCGCACGAGCCTCTCCTACGCGCGCTGCGTAGGGCATCCTTTTCCCATCTATATATATATATATATATATATATAAATAAAAGAGGTGAATAATAATACTATAAGATTTTCCCAAACCCACTTGAATAAAACTTCACCCATATTTAAAAATTTTGACACACATATTTAAAAATTTTGACACACACATATTTAAAAATTTTGACACATATTTAAAAAACCTATTCACCCAAGTCCCACACCCATATCATAACTTTTCTAGAGATTTGCGTAAAAATTTAATAGTGATCTTTTGAGGTCCTACTCACATAGGTGTGGGACTGTCTCATAGTATCATTTATATATATATATATATATATGGGGAATGATTTCATGCAACGGTTGTATAATAGTATAATGCAATCATATTCGAAAACCAGGCTAGAGACATTTGTTTCATATGAATTTTTAAATGTACACTCTTTTCATTCTAAAAAACAATCACGAAAAATAAAATTTTGAGAAAACGCCCTAGGTCATGAAAAACCATGTTTGTGGTATTTGCATGACCTAAAATTTTGCCCACACTCTCTTCATTTCAATAATGAATCCCAAAAAAAAAGAAGTTCAATTTGAACCTCAGATATTGTTAAAATGAGACCCCTCTAACATCAAATCTAGACCATTCATTTGGTGAATTTTAAAATCTTAGCCTTTACAAACTCAAAATCATTTTTTTCTTTTTCAACATTATTCATCTAATGATAATAAAGTCATCTAAAAAAAATGGAAAAGAAAAAAACCTTCTAAGGCTTAGATCTAAGCATCTTATCAAAATGGACAGGCTATGTTAATTGGGTTAAAAAAAAAATTTCTAGGTTGTTCTTTCAAAATTTCTTTTTGTGTGGTTGTTCATTAAAATGAAAAGAGTGTACATTCTAAAATTTGGAGAAAACAAATAGTTTTAGTACGGTATGTGAAGATTGTTGTAGTATACTATGATACAACTGTTGTAAGAGATCATTGGCATATATATATATATATATATATATATATATATATATATATATATATATATATATATATATATATATATATATATATATATATATATATATATATATATATATATATATATATATATATATATATATATATATATATATATATATATATATATATAGTAATGACACTATGAGACCCTCCCACACCCATGTGAGTAAGACCCCAAAGAATCACCATTAAATTTTGACACATATCTCTAGAAAAATACACATGGGTGTGGTACTTAAGTAAATGGATTTATTGATAACGTTTCTATAAATCTGTGTCAAACTTTAATGGTGATTCTTTGGGGTCCTAATCACATGGGTGTGGTAGGATATATATATATATATATAGGAAAATGTTAAGATTGGCCCACTAGCTCATATGAACATATGTGTTCATATGAGCCCAACAGCCCAGATTGAATTGAGTCAATCTAACGGTTACGATTTCATTTCGTATTTGAATTTTAATTATTTTTTTATGAATCTAAATAATTTGAAGTTTTAGGTGTATATTCTTAAAAAATAAGAGAATCTAATAAAAACATAAAAATAATAATTTGTAATAAACAAATTGATCAAAATACCCCTTAAATGTTTTTGGGTATTTTGGTCAATTTATGTTTTGTGAATTATTTTTAAAATATTTTTATTAGGTGTTTCTTGATGAGAAGAATGAACGTCTAAAATTTCAAGTTATTTGGACTTATAGAAAAAAAATTAAAATTCAAACACGAAATGAGGTCGTGACCATCGGATTGGCCCAGATTCAATCTAAGCCGTTGGGCTCATATGTTCATATGAGTTAATGAGCTAATCTCATCATTTTTCAGTTAAAAAGCTGGGGTTAGCCCACTAGATCATATGAACATATGAGCCCAACAATCTGGGCCGATCTGATGGTCACGTATGTCCATCAGTATTTAAATTTTAATTTTTTTTTTATAAATCTAAATCATTTGAAATTTTAGGTGTGTGTTCTTCTCATCAAAGCACACCTAATAAAAATATAAAATAAATTATTCGTAAAAATAAAATGATCAAAATACCCCCAAAACTTTTTTGGGGGTATTTTAGTCAATTTACTTCATGTAAAATAATTTTTTGATATTTTTCAAAAATTCACCTATTTTTGATGAATACACGTCTAAAATTTTAATTGATTTTGATTTGGATTTGTAGAAAAAAAATTAAAATTCAAACACTGACAGACATCTGTGACGGTCAGATCGACCCAGATCCAATCTGGGCCATTGAGCTCATATGTTCATATGTGCTAGTGGGCTAACCTCAGCTTTTTCCTTATATATATATATATATATATATTATTGGTTTCTATCCATTCATGGTTGTATATTTTTTTGTTTTGCGGTACCTTTTTGCATCCCTAAGAATTCTTGGGATCAAGATCTCTTTGTCTTCTTTTTTTTTCTTTTGAGATCAGATCTGTTTCGTTTTTTTGTTTAAGGCCCCTAAGCGGGCCAGTTCCCTTTATTCTATTTTTTTTCTTTTATTTTGTTATCCTTAACAAGAAAAAAGGGGAAAATATGAAAGCAGCTCAATTCTCCTCCCTCAAGTTGACCTGGAAATCACTCGAGGCCTCCTGCTCACTGGCCCTAGAGCGCACTCTACGCTCGCATCTACCTCTCGAAGCTGAACGAACAGCACGGACCAGTGGCCACAGAACTATCCTCTAGCCCCAAATCGCTTGTGTCAGATCACCACCAGTCTGCTCCAATGCTGAGCTCACCAACATGAACTGGTGAATCATCACCGTCAGCTGTGACTGGAACAACTTCAACTATTACCTATGTGCACCCTAAAGAAAAGACCAGAGCAAAATCACTCACATAATGAGAAAGAAAAAACATGACAAAAGAAAGGACAAGAAACATAGAAGAAAATAGAAAAAAAAAAAAAGAACAAGAAAAAAAAAAAAAAAGAGAAAAAAGAAGAACATGCCCAGTCACAATGTACTCTCATGAAATTCTCGTGCAGTATGTTCACATCTCAGCTCGTAAAAGGAGCAGCTTGGGAAGGCCCCACACCCGAAGATTGAACCTAGCTTTAGGAGGCGCGCAACAACTCTAGCTCAAGCTGAGCCCGACCTCTCTCAGATCTCAACAGAGTATACTCCTACTCTCCCTCTCTATGGTCATGGCCTCAAGCTGGGCCCGCGTCTATGCAATCTATGTCAAGGCATCATCCTGAGCACGTGTTATCTCTTGCAACTAGCCCCTCAAATGCACTGCCTCAAGACAAATCGGATCACATGAGCCACCCATGCTTAGCCTATCACAACCCCACCCCCTATCCCCTACCGCACACACCGGAGGGCGATAAGGTGCGGGTCTGCGATCACGTGTAGTGAATGCCACTCAGGTAGAAGTACGCTCAACGTTTTCAAAAGATGGAAATCAAAGTCAATCACGAAATAAAAACCAAACTAACAAGCACACAACCCACAAAATACTGGACGATCCAAGTCCCAAAATTTCTATAAGATAGATCCAAAATATTACAAAAGAGTTCAAGGCACCAAAGGCCCAACAACAATTGCATAGGTTTAATATCAAAGACAACTATATGGTCCAACTGCCATCTAAAACATACAATCAAAATGAAGTTTCCTCAAGAAGTACGAGGCTCCAACCGCCAGCCGCGATCCCCAAACCGCCTATCCTCAACCCGCGGGCTATCACTCTTCACAGACGAAATTTAAAGGGGTGAGCCGTAAAGCTCAGTAAGTAGATCATGGTTCCATGCTTTCCTGCCTATGAATATCATCTCACAACAATGCTCAAGGTGTTATGTCATTCTAATAAAACATGAGTTGTATGTCATAATCATATTTATTCTTGTGTCGTGGATGATTCATAGTGAAGCAACAACAATTCAGATCAATGATATATGATATGAAGCAGAGGTCAATCAAATCATTCAACCATACAAATCTTAGCAAATCAACATATGAAGGTAAGCATCAACAATTACCAACTAACTCACTCATTAATTCGCCTACTCCCGAAGTAGAAGTCTTATCCATCAGGCCAATCCAATCTCATTGACTTCTATCATCACTCAGGAGGGAAGACAATGACAATGGGTGACCGATTTATTAATGCCTTCATATGCACACACACAATCCCCATCGTGCTTTGGGGCTTTTGATAGGCGATAGCCTTACAAGACAATATCCCTTACGCCACCTTGGCTGTGAGTGTTACATCTTATGGTTGCCAATCTCTATGAATGGGGGAGCGACAACTCAAACATCAACATCCTGACTCCCTTCCTATCATGAGAGTTAGGGAAAGATCGCAGCTGTCAGCACCATCATTCACACAATAGGTGCCCTGTTCATGCAGGCAACTGCCAGCACAATCACTCACACAGTATGTGCCCATCCATATATCACATAACATAAATCGCAGCTGCCAGCACCATCATTCATATAGTAAGTGCCTTTTCCTTCAGGCAGCTATCAGCGCCATCATCCACACAGTAGGTGCCTAGATCTCACAGCATGTGCCCTTCGCGCACATGTCATAGAGCATGTGTCCATGCACACATATCATATTATGGCCATGCAATACGCTCAAAGCATGCCAAGGAATCACAAAGTCAGGCCATGCAATACGTTCAACGCATGCCTAGGATTCACGTATCACATCAAAAGCACATCAAGCAGCTGCAGGCACCATTATTTACACAGTAGGTGTCCTTCCCAAACAGGCAGCTGCCGACCCCATCATTCACATAATAGGTACCCTTTCCAAACAGGCAACTGCTGGCACCATTATTCATATAGTAGGTGCCCATTCACATATCGCATGGCTGACCACACAGGTCTTTTCACATATCACATATCACATAGTTGACCCCACAGGTCTTATCACATATCACATATGGCATAGTTGACCACACAGGTCTAATTACATATCGCATATCACATAGCTGACCACATGTCTTATCACATATCACAAAGCTAACCACACAGGTCTTATTATATATCACATTTCACATAGCATACCACACAGGTCTTATCACATATCACATAGCATGTCTCAAAATCATGTAGACACATCACAACAGAACATGTATCAAAATCATGCACACATATCATAACAGAGCATGTTATGTGATATATGGATGGCCACATACTGTGTGAATGATTGTGTCGACATCTGCCTGTATGGGCAGGGCACCTACTGTGTAAATGATGGTACCTGTAGTTGCAATCTTTCTCTAACTCCCATGATAGGAAGGGAGTTAGGATGTGGATGTTTGGGTGGTGGCTCCCCCAGTCATAAAGATTGGCACCCAGAAGGTGTAACACTCATAGCCAAGATGGCGTAAAAGGTAGTATCTTGCAAGGCCATCGCCTATCAAAAGCCCCAAAGCACACTGGGGACTGTGTGTGTGCGTGTGAAGGCATTATTGAATGGATCACCTATTTTCATTGCCTTCCCTACTGAGTGATGGTAGAAGTCCTAAACAATGGGATTGGATTGGCCTGATGGATAAGGCTTCTACTTCGGGAGTAGGTGAATTAAGGAGTGAGTTAATTGGTAATTGTTGATGCTTACCTTCATATGTTGATTTGCTAAGATTTGTATGGTTGAATGATTTGATTGACCTCTACTTCATATCATATATGATTGATCTGAATTGATTTGTAACAGAGCAGTCAATATAGGATTTTTGGCCTAGAGAATCTTAGAAGTGTCCTTAAAGTAGTTTTTGGATAGGCTAGTAACTAGTGTCTCGGTGTTCCTGTTTTAAGTCAAGATGACGAGGACTCGTGCCAACAATTCGAGCTCAAGTAATGGGAACACGGAGGCTTTCGAGGAATTCTTTAGGACGTTCGGGGCCAGGACTCAAGTTATGAAGGATTGTATGCCGGCCCCGGCTGCCCCTGCCCCAGACTAGGCAAATAGTGGACTAATCGAGAGATTTAGGAGACTTACTCCTCCAACATTCTGGGGACATGGAGGAGTAGAAAAGGCTGAAAGATGGAGGAGGCAAGTAGAGAAGGTTTTTGAAGTTTTGCATTGTTCTGACGAACAAAAAGTGAGATTGGGAACTTTTATGCTGGAAGGGGATGCCGAGCATTGGTGGAGTTCGGTGAAACAGTCCTGGATGGAGACCGGGACTATTGCCACTTACGAGAACTTCCTAGTGGTGTTTAATGAGAAGTATTTCCCTGATTCTGTCCGAGAGAGAAAAGAAGTTGAGTTTATTGAGCTGCAACAAGGGAGACCGTCGGTAGAACAGTATGCAGTCAAGTTTGCAGAGCTCCCTCGATATGTGCCCCATATCATTATCATAAAGGCACGTAAGGCGAGCAAATTTGAGAGGCGCCTCAGGCTAGATATTCGAGGGAGAGTAATGTCAATCAACCTTAAGGCGTTCTCCCCATTGGTGGACCTAGCTTTGAAGATTGAGAAAGACTGTGACGAGTACCGGCTAAGGAAGGACATGTAGAAGGTAAGGCCTCCGCCTCCGAGAGGTTTTCAAGAAAAAGAAAATCGGGGGAACGGTATGGCCCAAAAGACTTTCTCAAGCGATGTGAGGGAGAACCAACACTAAGCATGCTTATATTGTGGATTGAGCAACAACTCTGCAGCTGAGTGCTACAAGAAGCCGAGAATGTGTTATCAATGTGGTAAGCCTGACCATTTGATCAAGGACTGCCTTGTGACGAAGCCTGAGAACAGACCGAAGACTCAGGGTTAGGTGTTTGCACTCACGGAACAGGAGGCTAAAGCTTCTACCTCAGAGATCCGAGGTAAGCTCTTTGTTTGTGATAGAGATGTTAAATCTTGACAGACCCTGATTGTTCTCATTCTTTTGTTACTTAAGCATTGAGTCTGCACCTCTTAATCATGCCTCAGTAGATTAATTGGAGAAGAGTGTCACTTTCAGACCCATATTTGATGATAAAGTATATGATTTTGAGGACAAAATCCTTTTTAAGGGGGGGATGATGTTAGGACCCGGACTTTCCAAGGTAATAACGGCTAAGTAGAATGGGTAAGCGAATGCGCAAGGATGGATGCGCGTTAGAGCGCACACACGGGTAGATGAGTCCATGAAGAGCGTGGGCAGAGGTGAGCGAGCATTTGGGCGCGAATGATCAAACTCGTAGTTAGGCGTGAGTGAACCGACGCGCTGTTGAGCGCAGGCAAATGAGTGTGCGCGTAGAGAGCACAAATGTTAAATGCGTCGTTGAGTGCAGTGAGCGCGTGGTGGAGCGTAGGCAGATGTGTGCTCTAATAAGCACAGATGGGCAAGTGCGCGTGATGAGTGTGCAGATGAACATGGAGCTGTTGAGCATGGATGAATGAGCGCGCTGGCGAGCCGGGTGGTTGGACGTGCATTGAGGGTGCGGGCCGATGAGCACACTGCTAGGCGCGGGTGTATACAGTAGTTTAGGGAGCTCCTTCTCTCTCATGTTCTCTCTCTCTCTCTCTCTCTCTCTCTCTCTCTCTCTCCATGCATGTGTGCCATATGGCACATGTATGCTGCGCCCACAATCATGATGTCTCCAATGCTTGTTCCCTCTCTCTCCTCTTGCATGCCAATTGTCAAATGTATGCTTCCATCCCATCATGTCTCTCATGCTTGCCCTTTTCTCTCTCCTCATGCATGCCCTCTTGGATGCCATGCGGCAATCGCATGCTGCCACCACCCAAGCTTATTTATATACCCCACCACCCATGAAATGGAGCTTCTATCTATCACCCACGTTCACCTTTCATCCCTTAGTCATTTGATCTCTCCAAGCCTTGTCCCGTGAGCTTGGACCTAGTCTTTTGGAGCTTGGTGTTTGAGGTAAAACCTGTGGAGAACTTTGGAGCTTCATTTGGTGCAAGGTAAGTGGATCTGGTTTCCATATTTTCGTTCTTTAGATTGAAACATATTTATTTAGCTTATCAAAGTATGAGATAAGTATGAGTATGGGTGTGCAAATGGGTGTGGATGTATGTTACTGAAATCCTGTTAGAGACTCTGTTTTTCAGAACTGTGGCTTCGGTTTGAGAAACTTTTTGAGTATCCTATATATCTCCTTAGATCATGAAATTTTGTGGAAACGTAGCTCATTGAGTTTATTTTATCATGGAAAATACCTCTTATTAATATCCTTTTTAGTTTAAAAGTTGTTTACCATTTTCTGAAGTATGTCAAATTTGTGAAATAGAATTCCAAGGATTTTATGTGTTTTTGTGTGGAATTGTTCACCAACCAAAACATATCAGAATGAGCCCAAACCACTTCTAAATGAAAAATAAATGAGTCTATTTCAAAAATAGTTCTAGAATTCTGACAAAATTCCTGTAGTTTTAAAGTTATGCCCAATTTCCATGACGATGTCACACTGGGTTTTCTGCTATAAAAACAAGAACTTTCCAAAACTACTGTGTGTTTTTGTACCAATCAAAACATATCAGAATGATCTCAAACCACTTTTAAATGAAAGATACATAAGTCTATTCTAAATAGTGCTTCGAGAAGTATGACTAAATTCCTCGTTATTTGAAAGTTATGCCCGCTTTCCTCTAAGTATGTCATCTTGGATTTTCTACTGTGAAAACGGGAAATTTGTTCAAGAATATCAAATAGTTTGGCAACTTCAACCCAAAATTTGGGATTACCCCCTCCATGAAAGTGGTGTTTTCATGAGCCTAGATGGTCATAAAAGTAGTTTCAGGTCCAAATGATATTTTTATCTCATGATATACTTTTATAAGTGGACTGTGTTCACTGTGAAAAACCAGAAAAATTATCGGAAGATGTCTTTTGAGCTAATGAGCCTGATGATATGTAGTATGCTTTGGACATATTGTTGTTTCATATGAACTTGTCTCTATTATGATATGTGTGCATGAAAGCATGCACTGTTATGAAATGAAGGCATAATAATGAGGCATATTCTGTTATGAAATAAATGCATGTCGATGAAGCATATTTTGTTATGAAATGAAACTATGCTCTGTTATGATATGAATGCATGTAGTAATACATGTTTTGTTGTGATATGAATGCATGATAATAAGATATGCTTTGTTATGTTAAGAATGCATGTAGTAAGACATGCTCGACTATGATATGAATGCATATAGTAAGATATGCTTTGTTATGTTATGAATGCATGTAGTAAGACATGCTCTGTTATGATATGTGTACATGATTATGATGCATGTTCTGTTGTGACATGTGTACATGATTTTGAGACATGCTATGTGATACGTGATATGTGATAAGACCTGTGTGGTTTGCTATGTGACATGTGATATGTGATAAGACTTGTGTGGTCAGCTATATGATATGTGATAAGACCTGTGGGGTCAGCTACGTGATATGTGATATATGATAAGACTTATGTGGTCTGCTATGTGAGATGTGATATATGATGAGACATGTGTGGCCTGCTATGTGATATGTGATAAGACCTGTGCGATCAGCTATGTGATATGTGATATGTGTGGTCAGCTATATGATATGTGATAAGACCTGTGGGGTCAGCTACGTGATATGTGATATATGATAAGACTTATGTGGTCTGCTATGTGAGATGTGATATATGATGAGACATGTGTGGGCTATGTGATATGTGATAAGACCTGTGCGATCAGCTATGTGATATGTGATAAGACCTGTGGGGTCAGGTATGTGATATGTGATATGTGATAAGAACTGTGTGGTCAGCCATGTGTTGGAAATGGGTTTTAGATCAGTTGATAATGATTATATATTAAATTGAATACCTTTTTGTGTAGGCAACTGGAGAATTGCTTATGTGAACACCTACCTTCATTATTGCTCTCATTTCCATGAAGCAATTCCTTTGCGTCACAATCACTACCATTTCATGCTACCATTGCTGCAATTTTCATTTTAACTCCTTCGCATCACAATTTACTGCTGCCATTTCCATGGGAAGTAAAATCATCAAAAAGGAAAAAATTGTCTTTATAGTTGTATGGCACGAGGACATGTTGTATGGGACCATATGGGCATCTGTTGTTGGAGAAGGCATTAATTTGTATTTTTTGGATTATAAACAGGTTCTAATGAAAAGTTTATTTTGATGCTCCTTTGACAAAGCTCTCTCTCTCCATTTGAAATGAAAAATGAATAAGCTATGAGATTCTATGCTGCCCAATCCATTCTCTTTTAATTGTTTTGATTTTTTTTCTTTTTTAGTAGAGAAAGAAATTAATGCAAATTCCCATTATGAAGTGAGAAAAGAGCGAAGTAAACATCAAGAAAATTTTCATTATATATATCTTGAGACACAAAGTGGACCTAAATCATAGGAATTCAACCTCTATGAATTTTTCCATAAGTATAAATCTTGAGAAAGGTAGCCTTCATATCTATAAGCCTCTCGAAAACATAATCCCTCAACCTAGTATCAAGCACTTCACAAAACGATTGAGCCCAATTGGGTAGCTTGACTGCCTCACTCCCAAGAAACAGAGCCCAGTCCTTAATCCCCAACTGCATTGACATGTCCATGGCAGCTTGATTGGCTCAATCCAAATAATAGAAGCCCAGTCACTTGTCCCCAACTGCATGGACATATCCAAAAGGAATGGAGCATATAAAGCAATAACAAACAACCAGCAATGGTTAAGAGCTA
This sequence comes from Amborella trichopoda, assembly GCF_054954075.1. NCBI lineage: Eukaryota > Viridiplantae > Streptophyta > Magnoliopsida > Amborellales > Amborellaceae > Amborella > Amborella trichopoda. The sequence continues at coordinate 27,268,972 of NC_142342.1, forward strand.
ACATAATGAATCCAAAAGGCATTGCATTTTAGAAAAGCTCTAGGAAGATTCTAAGCTACAAAACAAATATTCTAACCATGACAATATTGAGAGTAGTGCATACTTTAAACAAAGTGAACATAATAATCTAGTCCAATAAATTGCAATTTGATACAATCACCAAACCACTATAACCCAAGTCACTAACAAAAGCAAACCCATCATAAAGAAACACACGAGGGTGGTATGGTAGTTATGTCATGCACCAAGATATCCAAGCCAGAAGAAGAGTGGAAACTGAGCAAGTGCAGCAAAGAGCAGCAAATAGTGATTTATACTCCAGGCCTTATCATAGCTCCTCACCTCAGGAAACAATATCCTCTTAATCGTCATCACTAAGAAATCTCCAAGCACAAGCAAGTTCATGGCATCACGAAATAATATAAGTAGAAACGCGAAAAAATGAAATAAGTGCAAGGTAAAACTCATGTGAAGAGTTCAATTTTGAAAACTAAGCTATAGAAGTAGAATATGGTTCTAAGAGAAATAGCCAAATTGCATTCAAGAGAATGGTATATATTCAAAAGTTTATGTTATTGACCAAACAACTAAGACTTAAGGAGATAATTAATCACTTTTTTTTAATCTATGGGCAAGAGAAAAATATTTTTAGACATAACAAGGTGTATAATTCTAACAGGAGTATTTTTTCAAACTCTTTTGCTACACTCGCTTTTTTTCTCTGCGACTTTGTGAAAACTCCATCTTTCTCCCACTATCTCACTCCACCTCTTAGAACATCCATCTCACTCTCTACCAAGGAGGCTTGAGGGGCTGCTTCTACCCCCATAGAAAGAAAGTGAGAGAGAGATGTTGATAATGACAAATATAGAGAGAAAGGGGAAATGCCCTTGTTTCACCATCACTGTGTAGGGGCTGTAATGCAATCACCATGTCTAGGATAAGGCTACATTCTTATGCTCATAGATGTTTAGGCAGTGTGCCTACAAATAGGTAACTTTCTTACCATTTCCCCAACTTGGAGATCTTCAAAACCCAGATTTTTAGGCAGGGTGCCCACAAATAGGCAACCTTCTTGCCGTTTCCCCAACTTGGGATCTGCAAAACCCACATGTTTAAGGAAGGTGCCCACTAATATGCAACCTTCTTGAAATCTAGATTTTTAGGCAGGGTGCCCACAAATAGGCAGCCTTCCTGCCATTTCCCCAACTTCGAGATCCTCAAAACCAAAGTTTTAGGCAAGGCGTCTAAATGGGAGAGAGAGAGAGAGAGAGAGAGAGAGAGAGATGTATAGAGAGGACGCTGGAGAAGTGACAGATGAGAGAAGTGTACGCTTTGGCTTGAGCCTTCAAAGGTGCAGAAGCAAGACTGAGATTAGGAGGGAAACAATGAATTTGAAACACTCAGCCCCTCCCCCCCTCAAAAAAAATTTTTTTTTTTTTTTGCTTTAAGTGAAAATATAAAAAAGACTATTCTACCCTTTAATGTGAAAAAAAATAAATTCTCAATGAGGATATTTTAAGTTATTTTGATGTTCACACCCCCATTCTAAACTTCACCAATTGGTTTTTGAGGGTGTTAACTATAAAATAACCCATATATATATATATATATATATATATATATATATATATATATATATATATATATATATATATATATATATATATATATATATATATATATATATCGCCGAAGAGTGATTTCGCCTCTCTATTATCCGCCTTCTGTTTCAATTTAATGAAATGTAGGGCAGTGATCGAACAAAACCCCTACCTGCGCGTGAAAAATATTGGCCCAAAAGCTTCAAACCCAGATTTATTTTAACCGGTACCCCTCTCTTCCGCTCGCTCTCCTCTCTGCCACGAACGAATCCATACCCCTCTGTTCTGCTCTCTTCTTCACCACAGATGCCTCTCTTCAGCACCACATATGCCTCTCTTCTCTCCTGCTGCTAAAGACGTCCCCAAACCCCTCTCGATCTTTCTAGCTGCCACAAAAGTTGGAGCTCAGACACGAAAAGTTCTTCGGCATCAATTCAGGTGAGTGCACCTCAAATCTTATCCTCATTTGTGTTTTTTTTTTTGCTTAAATCCAAACCACAATTTCTGAATAAACTCCAACCCTAAATCAAGAATAAAACCTTTTTTTTTTTTTTGTCCAAGAACCAACCCAAAATTTTTTGGTAGATCCCAAAATGATATATTCCAATAAAACCTAACTTTTTTTTCAGAATAAATCAACAAAAATGGGAGAAGAAATCATAGTCACAAAAAATGAAAATGAAAGACAAAACTATATATTGGATAGGAAATTTTGGGTTTGATTAAAAAAAACTTATGTGTTTGTAGTTTATCATAGTTTAAATCGTATCTTTATCACCAATAAACACCGATATTGTTCTTTGATGTCTAAAACAAAGCCGAAGTTTGTGATTATATCCAAAAATGAAATTTGTGAACAAAGCCCTTTCTTTTGTTCTTCCTTCATATTGATAGAAATTGATTTTTTTCTTACGGTATTATTTTGTTAAATTTGGTTTGATTTGTGGAATTTGTACTTATCGTTCATTGGGTCAAATGGGTGGTTTTAGTTCCTCTATTTTGTTGTTGTTTTTTTTTTTTTTTTGATATAGTCTTGAACTGATTGTAGAACAAAATTTTGGAGTGGTTTTTCGTTTTTCTTTTTCATATCGATTACTTGTGTTTTTTTTTTTTTTTTTTTTAGAAAATTTGGAAGTACCATTCTAACACAAGTTTTTTGTTTTTTGTTTTTTGAACATTCACGATATATGATTTGATGACACTTGGGGTTGGGTTCTCAATAACCGGCCAGTTGGTTGGTCATCAAGATCACGCCATCAAAGTTTTCTAACAACAATTGATTCTTTCTTATGCTTCTTAGTGAGTTGAGTACAGGGATGTGCATCTCAACTCTATAAGAGCCCTACAGTGACCATAAGATTGTCAGAATACCATGTTTCTATTGTTCTTTTTTCTCTTGTTATAGTATCCCCTAACTTGAGTTTGCAACAAGCTTCTCTTCTCTCACACACTCCATTCATGGTCTCTAGGTAGCAAAAAAATATGCATGCAAGCCTCTACAAAATCAATGTGTTTCTTCTATGATTTTGTTCCATTTTTATTATTACAAATATTATTTGAAATTGGGAAAATGTTCCATGAGCAAGGAGAGAACCGGAGTCATCTCATTTGGCTCGAAATCCATTTGATAAAAGAGTTCTCTGGCTTTATGGGGTTGTTTGTTCTGTGTATAATTAGATATCATTGAATTCCATCAGCATAGATTTCTTTGATTAGGTATACTACCAAATATAAACTTTGCACTTTTGATATCCTTGCATTTAATGCATTGATTATATGGATATTGAATTACAGTCCAATTTTGAGTATACATACATGAACCCATATGCCCTGGTTTAGAAATTTGAGCACACCACAGGCACTAGAAACACTAACAAGGGTAATAGGGTCAGGATTTACAGATATAAGAAGCCTTTGTCAAAGGTTTTCGAGGCTTCTTTGCAAAATCCAATTTGTACACATCCAACTATAACCGTGTTCCATGAAACCACATGTCGCACAGAAATGTCCTCAAACACTGACAGTCCAGATTCTAAATCTCCACAATTTATGTACATGAAGATGGTAGCATCTTGGGCAGCTACATTTTGTGAAAGAACTCGATTTGATTTCCCAAGAGTGGATTAATCTCCCAAATGCAAGTGACTCTAAACAATCACAAGAGGAAAGAACATTTATTATAGGAGCTAGATTTTGACTAGAATTCAGCAAATCTCGAAAAAGTCTAAAGCTTGCAATAAGAGTGGGCATGATAGGTGTAATTGTCCGGTGAGGGCACGTGGGATATAAGTGCTTGTTTGCTTTATGTTTTGGACATAATAAGCATAACTGTCTTTATTTAGTTTTAGTTTTCGTTTATCTTCTGCTTTATGTATTAGACTGACAATACATATTTCTCTTACAGCGCTATTGAAGACCTCGAATCGAGGGTATGACAAATTGCGAGACTATATTCGCATGGAGGATATGGCAACTTGCAAGCCTTCATTTGCACATATGCATAAATGATTTTTGTATTGACTAATTTTGAAATTTTGGAGATATGTAAATTCCATTTTTTGTAATTGTAAAGGACCTATTTATATGGGCATGTAACGGACCTAATTGTGGGGGCATGTAAAAGATTTATTTTGGGGTCATGTAAATGACCTATTTTTGGGGTCATGTAAATGACCTATTTATGAATAGTGGAATCCATTTATAATGAAATGTAGGTTTACTTGAATGTGACCTATTTATGGGGCATATAAAGTACTTTTTTTGTAAAGGCCTTATTTTTTCATGTATGACATTTATATATGCAATGTGGGTTTACATGGATAGTGTTTGATAGCAGGTTCGTGACAGTGCGCCACAACTCTGCTAGAGCCATGATGACTATGGGAGACGACAAAGAGAGAAAGAGAATAGGAAGCCGTATAAGAGAGAAGGGATGAGCATTAATTCCATTGCTCACATATTCCCCACAGCCATTTAAAAAAAAAGATATGGGCTTTAAATTTCAAAATTCAAACTCTTCCCTCATTAAAAATATTCATTTTTCAAAGTTTAAAGTAAAAGTCTAAACCACCCTTCTATAAGCTTCGGTCTTCAAATAATATAGGGGCAGTAAAAGTAAAAATGAGATTCATAAGGGACTCTATGTTTGACCTATGTTTCTTGGGGGGTTTTTAACTTTAGAAAATCCCACACACACACACACACACACACATATATATATATATATATATATATATATATATGTATGTTTGACCTGTGTTTCTTGGGGGGTTTTTAACTTTAGAAAATCCCACACACACACACACACACACACACACACATATATATATATGTATATATGTATATGTATATATGTATATATATATATATATATATATATATATATATATATATATATATCTATCTATATATATATATATATATATATATAGGAAAAACCTAAAAAACGTTTATATACAAAGCGCTACAGTGTTTCACCCCGTCACAGACTTGCTATGTCTGTGGCTCTTTACTGAATAGACCTGCAATGAACGGTGCCATCTGCGGTAGTTCCGCGTGAATTTTTGGACCGCTACAGACCTAGTACGTTTGTGAGAGTCAGAAAATGTACACTATCCGATTTTTCAAACGGCGATTAGCCTATGGGCGAAATCACTATAACATTTTCGCCCATAAGCGTTGTGTAGATGCTTATCTATCTATCTATATATATATATATATATATTCATGGAAAACTATTCCTAACGCCTATAGGCGAAAATGAACAGTGATTTTGCCTACCCTCATCACCATCCAAACTTCATCATACGGTCAAAGTTATCCGGCAGTATTTCAATTTTCATTTTTTTCTACAATTCTAAATTACTTGAAATTTGGAGCATGTGTATATCATTGTGAGGCGTACCTAATAAAAATATGAAAAAAATAATAATTCACAAAATATAAATTGACCAATATACCCCCAAAACTATATGGGGGTATTTTGGTCAATTTATATTTTACGAATTATTGTTTTCATTTTTTTAATAAGTGCGCCTCACTAAGGTGTATATACGATCCAAATTTCATGTAATTTAGTAAAATAAATGAAAGTTGAAATACTACCGGACAACTGTAACCGTAGGAAGAAGTTTGGATGGTGATGAGGGTAGGCGAAATCACTATTCATTTTTGCCTATAGGCGTTTTGGAGCATCTTTATATATATATATATATATATATATATAAGAAAATTCTTCTCAATGCCTATAGGTGAAAATGAACAGTGATTTTACCTACGATTCACCGTCCAAAGTTCATCGCACAGTCACGATTGTCTGGTAGTATTTTAATTTTTTGTTTTTTTATATGAATCAGAATGATCTAAAATGTAGAGTGTGTGTATATCTTAGTGAGGCGTACCTAATAAAAATATAAAAAAAAACTTTTTTCATAAAATATAAATTGACCAAACTACCCTTGAAAATTTTCAAGGGTATTTTGGTCAATTTATATTTTAAAAATTATTTTTTATATTTTTATTATATTCTCCTATTTTTTATGAACACGCTTTCCAACTTTCAGATCATTCCAATTTGTAGAACAAAAATGAAAATTGAAACACTACCGGACAATTGTGACCGTGGGATGAACTTTGTACAATTATGAGCTTAGAAAAACTCATTGTTCATATATGTACGGTTATGAGCTTAGGAAAACTCATTGTTCATATATATATATATATATATATATATATATATATAGGAAGATACTAATAAAACGCTCATAGGCAAAATTTAATAGTGATTTCGCCTTCCTTCATCACCATTCAAACTTTATCGCATGATCACAGTTGTCAGGTAATGTTTCAATTTTCATTTCTTTTTATAAAATAAAAATTACTTGAAATTTGAAACGTATGTACATCTTAGTGAGGTGCGCCTAATAAAAATATGAAAAAAATAATTTGTAAAATATAAATTGAGCAAAATACCCTCAAAACTTTATGGGGGTATTTTGGTCAATTTATATTTTATGAATTATTTTTTTCATATTTTTATTAGGTTCACCTCACCAAGGTTACACTTTTCAAATCTCCGAATTTTAGATCATTCTGATTAGTAAAAAAAAATGAAAATTTAAACACTACTGGACAACTGTGATCGTACGATGAAGTTTGGATGGTGATGAGGGTACGCGAAATGACTGTTCATTTTCGCCTATAGGCGTTTTGTAGTATCTTATATATATATATATATATATATATATATATATATATATATATATATATATATATATATATATATATATATATATATATATATAAGGGTGTGGTTTCTATAAGGTCGCAACCTTATACAATCCAATTAAGGCACACCTCCAAATTTTATTATAAAATGTAATTTGGGTGTAAATATTTCTTAAGATTATCTCGAAATTTATTTTTATATCTAATTATAAAATTTTAAACTCCAAAAATAGTTAAAATGATCCTAAACGCCCCTTCGTATACGGCTTTATAAAATAGTTAAAATGATCCTAAACGCCCCTTCGTATACGGCTTTATTGTGCGCGCAACGGCAGGGATAAGTCCTGCCTATTTTGATGTGGTGCCTGTACCCAACGCTCGACATTAACCTGACATTCGCAGACTATTGGAAAACACAGGCCCTGACATCCACAGGCTATTGGAAATTGTAGGCCTCTCTCTCTACTGGAAAATGCAGGCCTCTCTCTCTCTAGTAGAAACCACAGGCCTCTCTCTCTACTGGAAAATGCAGGCCTCACTCTCTCTACTGGACTCATGCCTCTCTCTCTATACTGAAAAACACATGCCTTTCTCTCTCTACTAGAAAGCACAAGCCTCTCTCTCTCTACTTTAAAGCAAAGCTCCCTCTTCACAGACGCAGACCTCTCTCTACTTCAGAGCAAAGGTCTCCCTAGCATTCTCTCTCTCTAACGCCAAGACCACAGACACAGGCCTCTCTCTCTCTACTTCAGAGCATTACATTGATCCTCACAAACACTGGCCTCTCTCTCTACTTTAGAGAAAAGCCCTCCCCGCATCCTCTATCTCTCACGCCAGGACCACAGGTACTCTTCCTCCTCGGTTGTTTTAGGTCAAATCTCTCACTCTCTTGGTATGGTCTTTTTCCTGCACTCTCTCTTCCTCATCCCACATGCCGCGCCCTCTTTCTCTCTATCTTTCTCATCCCAGATGCCATACGCTCATGCCTCTCTTTCCCACAATCTAATGTTCTGTCTTTTTTTTTTCCCCTAATTCTCTCCCCATTTGTAGCCCATAAATTCAATCAAACCAGAGGAGTAAAATCTTATAAAAAATCAAAGAAAGAGACACACTGGTTCAATATGTGGTTTTGATTAGAGACCTCATTGATTCATGGCTTCTTGGTAGTGTAGTAACTCTGGGTTGTTATGCCTCTGTTTTATCCATTTAATGTTCAGAGACAACCCATTAACCGATCCATATTGTGGCCCTGATAATAATGATCATATGCATAAGGCCTCTCTCTATAACATTTCCCATCTTTGAGAGATGCACTCTCTCTGTAATCCTTCTGTTATTGTCTGTCTCTATAACAGGTTTGTTGAGTTATATAAAATGTTTAATAGGTTTTATGATTTCTGTAATATGGTTCCTCAAGTAGTTTGATTTATTATTGTTATTAGTGTTTTAGGCATTAAATTTCAATTGTTTTTGGAGAAGTTGAATAGATTCAGAGCCCCCTAATAGCATGTAACTCTATTGATCTTCCCCTGTCTCTCTCCCCATTCTCTCTCTTCAACCCCACAACCTTGATTTTTCCTTCTCTCTCCATGCAAATAAGAGAAGAAACCCTACATACATAGAATAGTAGAAATCCACTTCTCCCCACTAAAATCATCTTTGAAAATCACTGCACCGATCACCAAAATCAGGGACAGCGGAGCACTCATGCAAATCCCACACATAAGAGAAGTAGTGAGAAATATAAGTCCAGTGGTTGCCATAAAGCAAAACTGCCATGAAATTACTCCTCCAACCACTGTCAAAATGTAGCTCGAACGCCCCAATTCAAACTTACCCTTCACTTCCTCTCTCATCTCTCCAAAAAAGAGGCTGCAAGTTTGAGAATTTGGATTTTAAGCATTCGTTTTCTACAATATACCCTAATGGTATTCTACATGAGAGTTTTTTTTTTCTGATAGTTTTTTCATTTTTATATAATGGAAGAGTAGAAGCACTCGTTATTCTCATTTGATAGTTGATAAATTTGTTGTATGAAAAGTGTGATACTCTGCTCATAATCATGTCTCCTAATGTCTTATTAACTACGTTGAAACTTTGGTTATCGTTACAGTGCTATCCACTCAAGTACAATTTTGAATAAAATTGTCAAATTCTTTTTTTCCAATGATAGTGTGTTTTAGTGTTTTAGCAAGAAGTATTGTGGGGGCTTTCATTGTAGCACCCATGTTTTGGTTAAATTTGATGTTATTCTTAGAGTTTATTGTGCAAGCATGACCAAAACAAACTAAAATAATTAAGCTTTGTTGTGTAGAATAAACAAATTCATTCAGTCAATTTTCTTTTTTTTCCTTTCAATTGTGCACATCACATTCTTCACCATAAAGCGGCAAGGGAGTTGTTGTTCTTTTGTCAGGTTATATATATAGGAAAACACTACGCAATGCCTATAGGTGAAAATGAATAGTGATTTTGCCTACCCCATCACCGTCCAAAGTTCATCGTATGATCACGATTGTCCGGTAGTATTTCATTTTTTATTTGTTTTATACAAATCAGAATGATCTAAAATTTGAAACGTGTATTCATCAAAAATAGGGGAATATTTTAAAATTATAAAAAAATATTTTACATGAAAAAATTTGATCAAAATACCCCCGAAAAGTTTTGGGGGTATTTTGGTTAATTTATTTTTTACGGATAATTATTTTTATATTTTTATTAGATGCGCCTCAGTAAGATGTACATACCTTCCAAATTTTAGGTCATATATATATATATATATATATATATATATATATATATATATATATATATATATATATATGTTGACTTATAGAAGTGTTTTGAAAAAAAATATCTTTTTTTATTTTCTTCAATGTCAGTGTTTTAATATTTTAGCAAGAATTACACTGTGGGATTTTAGCATTGCAACAATGTTTTGGTTAAGTTCGATGTTGTTCCTAGAGTTTATTAGACAATCATGTTCAAGATAAACTAAAATAATTGAACTTTGGCGTTTACAAGTGAACTAATTCAGTCTGCCAGTTCCCTTGTTTTTTTATTTTTTGTTTTTCCAATTGAGCACATCACAATCTTCCCCTTGTGATGGCAAGGGAGTAGGTGTTCTTTTTTTGAGTTTTTTACTCAGAAGAATGTGACTCCTGCATTTGGTGCTGGGTGATGTAAATTCATCAGTATGTGCCTTTGCATTTTCAATGTACTCTATAAATTCACTCGTGATCTTTGCATTTTCAATGTACTATGTTCAGTGACATATTTGCAATATGTTATGATGTGCTTGAAGCACATAGTTATTTAGTCCTTCACAATGTGATTATGATGCGATTATTATAGGCCTTAATAATGTCATCTCATTCTATAAGTAATCGAGGATATACAACTCGACAATGCCCTAAGTGCAGTATAAATTGTGCTACGAAAGCATCGGCAAGCCCAAATAACTCGAACAAGATGAACTACAAATGTCTATTATGTGGGTTCTTCCAATGATGTGATGAATATGTTACCGTCGTGCAAAATGTCAATTTAAGGTATCACAATACATAACAATAAACTCCAATGGATGAACCAGAAGAACGTGTCATGGTCAATCAAGAAAGAAGTGTTGGCCATGATACGATACTCGGTGCCATAGAGCGTTTGCAACAATTCTTACTCGGTGCCTTTGGGCGTTTGCAACATTTTTTGTATTTTTTGTGTATAATAAATGTGTGCTTGCTTTCGCTCTTCTTTTTTATTTTGGTAGTCCTTATTCGAAACACATGAGATAGTGTTTTGGGGTTGCCTTTTTACTAATATAATTATTTCCATTGTATCATTCAACTCGTTCACCTATGATTCAACTCGTTCACCTATGATGGTTCATGTTGTAGTTGTGGAATTCAAATCTCTCCCTCTCTCTCTCTCCTCTCTCTCTCTCATCCGTAGAGAGAGTGAGATTGCTCTCTCTTATTCACTTTTGAAAATTTTGCACGCGATGATTCCAAGGATCTTAGAGAGAGAGAAAGAAAGAGAGAGAGAGAGAGTGATTGATGAGTCCAAGTGTAGCCTTTGTGTGAACCATTGGGCTATGGTAGCTTAATGTTTTTGCCAGATGATGAACTTATATTGTGAATGAACTTATAGGGATGCAAGGAAGATGCATATTTGTTTCCAAAAACGTAAGAACATAATCAATAAAAACTTAAGAAGAAAACAGAGAAGGCATAACAAATTTGATATAATTTTTAGCATGTTTGAAATATGAATTTGCCCAAAACAAGATAACCCCCAAATATAAATGCCAATGTTCCAACAATTGTCTTGAGCCATTTTACGTAGTTGCAAGTACAATGTTGTACCTCCAGGTTATAACAAACAAACTTAGATACATACAACTAAATTGAGATGAAAGAATCCAACAAGTCAATAAACCTTGCACAACGTTTGTCCATGAGCCATAATGCTACAATCTTATCATCAAAAAGAGCTAATCATGACTTTTGACATAAGCCACATAGTTTTCCAGCCCACTTCTAATTGCACATGAGTGAACAACGACGTCCATTCTCCAATGCTTGCCACAATTCTTGCACTAGATCAACAAGTGTATGTCACCTAATTGCCACAAATAGCCCCAAGAAATAGTTAGCATGTGCACAAATGGGTTCATTGTCCAAACCTATTAAAGGAAGACAAGGGAAACATATCAAAACCAGTAAGCAGGTGCTAAAATCAATACTGGATGTAAGTTTAAAATGCACCAAGATGGAACTTACATCCATCAAATCGACTTTACACTGCATCAAGTGTCCAAATTGGCTTTGCATTAAAAATTATGTACCACTTATCAATGCTATACAAGGATTTAATTCTAATGATCAATTACAATGTCTGGTTTCATCAAAATTTAAAAGACCGATCAATTACAATGTTTGAATTTTATTCTAATGATCAATTACAATGTCTGGTTTCATCAAAATTTTATTCTAATGATCAATTACAATGTCTGGTTTCATCAAAATTTAAAAAACCGATCAATTACAATGTCTGGATTTTATTCTAATGATCAATTACAATGTCTGGATTTTATTCTAAAGATCATAGAACCTAAAGGCAAACAATTTCAACAAGAATTGAGCAAATACTCATAAAAGCAAGCCTCCCAAAACAAACCGAACCATTTCAAGGAGAAATTACAAAAGGTCCATTTAAAATGTCGATTGCATTCTGTAAAAGATCTTGTCACAATCTACTGCCTCAATCCAAAAACCATACAAGAAGATAATAAATGAGAAAAATTTTCCATAAACCCATTGTTTAGGGTGCTGAGTCCTGCACTATAAACAAATTTGCATACCTCCACCAATCAAGAGAAAGAACAAATTCTCAAAGAAACATCAATTCATCAAAGAATTGCATAATTGCTCCTGCCAAAGTATATCTCAAACAAAAAACTATTAAATGAGGGATAACTGATATTTAGATGGATATCAAGAGAGATAACTGATACACCAATATGATTTTCAGTGGAAAAATTGGATCCCAATCTAAAAAAAGATACAACCATGAAATTAAGACCCTAAAATTTCACCATGAAACAAGGGAAAATTCAATGACATGGATACAACCACAAAAGCATGAAAATTTGAATGCAATAAAATTTCTTACAATGCAAATTCAATGCAACAAATACTTGTTTACTTATTACAGTGCAAAACACTAAAAATTCTTACCATTACTCGTGTTCCACATTCTCACATGACCCATCTGTACATCTTTTATTGACATTTAACCTAAACGAAGAAAAACCATTTCAAATATTTATAATTAAGAAATTCATATTATCATCACAAAGAGTATGAAAGATAGAGCAATAGATCATTCATACATTGAACGTGAGACAGCTGAGCAATTCCTTATGTCATGTTCACTCCCTTTGAAAACTGTGCACTTTCGGGTAACTTCCTTCTCTTTTGCTTTTGCTTTCGCTTTCGCTTTCTCTACCTCTATCTCTGCCCGAAGTATATATCTATCATTGGTAGGTCTCCCTTTGTTCGTGCTCGAGGAGACTCAAGGATGTTATGGCATGCATGCACGTCACACCCCAAGAATTTACAATACTGATATTCCTGAGATGTGGCAGTCAAAACATATATACATCTCTTGATATGACAAATTTACAGTGGCGAATACTTACAAAGTAACAAACGAAAGCTTAGGCACAATTACAATATCTTCCAAAGTTTCCCTTGACGAGTACTCAAAATGAAACCGCAGTTATCCTGAAAACTGTTTACCATAGTTTGATGAGTTTGGCTACTCAGTAAGTGCTCATCATAATCCTAAAAAAATAATCATGATTGAAAGATATAAACGAACTTTCAAAATGGAGGTCAATTTAAAAACAATGTGAGCACAAGCATTTTCAGAAATGCACAATTAAACATAATCCAAATCATTGAAATGCATGTATGATTTAACGGCAGTGCATAATTCAAAGATTCTACAAAATTACCCTACTGGCGTCCCAAGTTGGTCACCTATATACCCCATCAGCGTCCTGATGGGTCCATTTAATCCCTTTTGGCGTCCCAGATAGGTCCACTTAATCCCTGCAGGTCCACTTATACCCCACCGGCGTACCGGATGAGTCCACTTAATCCCTACCGACGTCCTGGATAGGTCCACTTCTACCTCACCGGCGAACCGGATGAGTCCACTTGCATACTTAAAGTATTTCTAAATCTCTTTAAACATTCAAAAGCAATAATATCATGTACTCAACATATCACTGAAATCATTAATATGAATTTCACTGAAACCATTAATAACAGTCATTTTCAATAACATTTCAAAAAAAACCAATCAAATATTTTGGGCTCAAATTTAGAAAGGTAGCAGTTCGTAAAGGCATTCTAGCATAATTGCCAATTTAATATGTATAGGAAAAACTCTTATAGAATTTCAAGAATACGGAATTATCACAATTTATGGGATATCAATTCACAAATAAACATTTCACAACAATGCTATAATCAATTGTAAAAATATCAATTTTTAAATAATAAGACAGTCATTTGCACATGAATTTTACAATATCTAAATATTCAAAAACAGTAGAAAGAAATATCACAATTTTACTAAAAGCAGAAATATCACATGTATTTCTAATAATTTTACAGTATCTAAAATTTTCCAACAATAGACAAGAAAAATAAATAAATTTATTTCTAATAATTTACAGCATTCAAAATTTCTAACATAGATAAAATATAACAATTTTTATTAAAAAGGTTATGTTTCAAAATAATGAGGTCGCGTGCACATAAAATTTATCGCGCCTGAAATTCATGATAATAAGCAGAAATAATTATTTCATTTAACTTTTAAAAAGAATGGATTATTTTTCAAGATAATAATGTCACTTACCTAAAATATTTGAGAAGGAGCTTCCGATAAAAATTCGGTAAGAGAGAGGAGCTCACTGTGTTTGTAAGAAGGAAAGCGAAAAAACCTCTGAAAGACCCCATGACCATGAATTTTTTGTGAGATGTAAGGGGCTAATCATGGAAGCATGAGTCCTCCAGCAAAAGATAAGGAATTAACACAGGGTAAACATCAAGAGAGAGAGAGAGACTATATGCTAAAAAAAAACGAGAGAGAAAAACAGCTATGCAGCAGGCTGTTTGGGGCGCCATCTGTACACTTTTTTTTTTTTTTCCTCTAAAGCATTTTAAAAGGGAATAGTGGGGTTAAAACGAAACGATTGATAAGGTAACACTTCATGGTACATATGTCCTTGACACATGAATTAGGAAGATGGCATACATATTTAGCATACATGTCATAGCATACATGTCATAGCATACATGTCATAATGGAAGTATCAAGGAACCAACACAAGTGAATGTTAACCTGCCACATCATAGGGCAATAATAAAAGAGAAGGCCCAAATAACACGTCAAATAAAAAGAATCAAAAAGAAATGCTGATCCCTTAGGGCCATGCTGTATAAATGGTCTCCCAATTGGAAATGTAAGTTATTGTTTGGAAACACTTTAAGAAAAGCTAATACTCCTGTCATTTGGCATCCTCAAGAAAGAATGAAGTTATCAGCTATTGAATATTGGAAGTCATAGCTGATACGAAGGGCACAAGTACAACTATCTAGACACTCAAAAGGTACCGACCTATCATCCTCTTATAATGCCATCGTATTAACTTGTGAAAAGGGAAAATTTAGGGAGTTCCTATGGTTTATTCATAATATAATGAACTATCATCCAAAAATTATATTAGTATTTTGTATTTTTATTATCATTGCTATTTTATTATTATTATTATTATTATTATCATTACTAATAGATAATTATTATTTTATTTATTTATTTTGTATTTATTTATGTTAACACCATTAATATTTTTTTTTTTTTTTTTTTTCCAAAAGTTTTTGGTCGTCACAATGCACTTCAACCTCAACGCGGTGGCTACTGCCGACATTCATATTCTCAGTACGACTACTGTAAGGGGTCTTAATAGCACCATGTGGTAATACCATAGCTCCAATCTTGGCCTCAACCTTTGCAATTGTACTTGCTATTTTAGATATTTTAAATGCATGAAGGTCTACACTTTCTAAAACATGCTCTGCTAGTACTCTAGTGGCTTGACAAACCTCATTAAAACGAATGGAACGGGGTAGATCAGAAGTACCTTGAATTTGTTTCCCGTTGGCATCAACTATAACACCTTGGATCACATTTTTCGTCCACCACTTCATTATGTAATGCGATGGGATTTCAAAAATATTTATAACCATCAACACCCTAATCCCATGCCTATAAATAATGCCTAGTCACTCATACATGTGGCAAGTACAAGAAAACGTTTGGTCGTGACTATTGAACTCTCAAGTGCAGACCCTTATTCCAGTTTCGCGTTTTGATACCTTAAAGATTGCAACTGTGTCGCTCTCTTCAATAATTTCACTCATGTAATTGACACCTCAGCAACTTCTTCCCCAAACAACTTCATAACTTTGTGTGTATATATCTTTGAAGCGTGAGCCTCAATGTCACACGTGGTTCTCAAAAAAGCCGTAAATGTGATGTTCTTTAAGTAATTTTCTCTCGTCTTAAGAAGTTTTTTATTATGCAATTTTAGAGTAGTTTCCAACAATGTGCGCAAGCTTGTATTGGAAGTCACATAATTTTTGAAGTTCTTATTCATTTTCTTCGCTTCTTTGAGTCGATGACATACCGGCTGTGAATGCATCTGCCACGTATGCATCAATCCACTGCTTTCGACATCTGTACAATCTATTGAGCCATTCATTCTATTGAAGATCATATTTCTCAATTAGAGATTTCTATTCTAACTCAAATTTTTCCTTAGTTTCACTCATTATTCAGTTCCTGAAGTGGTCTGGAAAATATGGACTCTTTCTCAAGACATGACACAATTTTTTTTTAACCTTTGAAAGTATGTGCCACTTACAGTAATGATGTACGCTTTTATTCATAACCTGTCTCACTGCACCGAACGTTACAGGATCCTGATCGGTGATAATTACTCTCGGTTGATGTCCTCCTATTGCCTCTAGCAATGTTCAAATACTCAAACAAAAGACTCCTCCTTCTCATCAAATATAAGTGCAAACCCAAAAAATGTTGTGCTAAGGTGGTGATTCACTCCAAGCATATGAGCAAAGGGCATGCCAAAAAAGTTTTTCTTATATGTGGTATCAAAAGTGGCGAGACCCAAGAAGTGGTTGTAGAACACCATTGACATTGCATATACCGATAATAGGCTGACAATATGATTTTCTTCATCTAATTTCACCTTATAGAAAAAAGATGGATTCGATTGGTCGGATGCCTCAATCTCGCCTCCCGGATCTAGGTGATAGGGTGACACGTGTCTCGGGTTCAGAAGACCCCAGACCTGAGACCGCTCTCTCAGGAACCTTGTTCACAGAACAAGGGCAGATGCTCAACTTGTGAAAGAGGAATTTTTCATGAGGTGGGGACCAACCTCACCTGAGTTTATCACTTGCTCGGGCTGACTCATGCGGGCGCCCTCTTCGATCATGACAGAAAGCCCCCCAACTGCTTCAGCTGGTTCGAAATCGCCTCCTTTAACCTACAATCTCCTTGTTTTTTGTAAAGTACTAACGTGGTTAATCTGCAAGATAAGTGGGCCGAGGGACCCACCCTTGTCTTGGGGTGAACATGCACAAATGTGCACATTCAGATAGCAGAGAAGATAAGAAGTTAGAGTGATGAAGAATAAGATTTGAATAAGGGGACAAAAGTAAAGAAGACTTGACAAGGGAACAAAACTAGCATGATAGTTGGACCAGTACAATGATCGACTCGGAGTGGTAGCAAGACAGGCACAGTAACTCAGACCGGCGCAATGGCAATACTACTCAAAACTAGGCTAATATGACCGTCCTAATTTGGTGTGGCAACAAAACGTGCATGTTTCTCTTGACCAGCACGACGACAATACTGCTCGACATCCAGACCGCTATGATAGTGCTAGACTGAGTCTGTACTTTAGTCAAGCGAGAAGAGAAAAAAAGAGAATGAAAAGAAGACGCGAGATGGCGTAAGAAGGTCCCGAAGGCATTAGGCATCGCCGCCCACAGCTAGAGAGTAATAGTGTCGTGGCCCCTAGATGGCATTGGACACTGCTGCTCGTGTTGGAGGGGTGAGCTGTGAACTGCTGACGATGTTGGCCATTGCCATCGGTGACACGAGAAGGCAACAACGACCCTTCACGGGAGATGATAGGCATCGCCGTCTGCGGCAGGCAGATGGCGCAAAAGAGAGCCGGCGGACGACAGTGAGCATCATCGTCAGTGATAGACGCAAAGCGCGGGTGAGACCCCCATGGGCGACGATAAGCATTGCCGTCTGCGATGGGCGAGCAACAAGGTGAGACCCTCGTGAGCGGCGATAAGCATCGCTGTCTGCGATAGGCGCGAAGCAGGGTAAGACCCCCGTGGGCAGAGATAAGCATCGCCGTCTAGGCGCGAAGACCCCTGTGGGCGGCGATAGGCATCGCCGTCTGCGACCCATAAGAGGATAGAGAGATAGTCTACGGTCGGCGATACACATCACCGCTCGTGGCACCAATCCAGGAACTACAACAATAGCCTGACCCGCTGCATGAGTAAGGCCCGACTCACCGTGTGCTCCTTCAGACGGTGCTACGCATAACAATGACTAACTCCGTGCGTGGACTATGTTGAGGGAAAGAGAAAAACGAATAGAGAAGGAAGAAAGTTCTCGCATGGCGCTCGCCATGCACGACCTGCTAAGGCGTAGGAGGAGGAAGAGAGAATAAGGAGAGGAAAGCAAGAGGGAGAAGAAAGAAAGAAAGACGCATGTACGGCACTGCCACTACCGCGCATGGCCTTTAAGAAAGACTCAGCAGAGAAGAAGAAAACAGACGAAGAAGAAGAAAAAAAAGAAGAGAGAAAAAGAAAAACTGAAGAGAGAAAATACCTTGAAGATAGGGGGTACTGCTCTAAACTTTCTCTCTCCTCTCTCTCTCCAAGACGTGCAGTCCAAAATTCAAGTGAAAAAACCCTAACTTTTATTGATGATCAAAAAGCAGGATCGAAGGTCCATGTACAATGATTTTCTAGAGAGTCAAAAGAGAGGTCCCTCTTCAATGAGAGGTAGCGTCTATTTATGGACTAGGGCTAAAACGTGGTTAGATTACCCAAACTAATGCTAATTGGGGATAATTACAATTTATGTGAATTAAAAAAAATAAGAAAATAGGGCACAAAATGGCTGATTTGCCCATGCCTAACAATTGGAAAAATTAAAAAACAGTCCCTGCTGAGAACTAGGGACGTTGAAAATCTGGTATCCGAATGAACAAAAGATGATTGTCATCGTGTAGGGCTCGATGCTACGATCATTTTAATATCAATTTTAAGCCATGAATCACACTTTAAAGGCATGATCACGTAACTTGAAATTTGAATAGATCTTAGAAACTTTTGATTGATAGTGCCTCTTCATCTTGATGTTTTTATTCGCCTTCTTCGCTGAATTACAATGAGCATGTTACCACGATCATGTTGCGACATACGGTACATCATTTGGTGCCCTAACGAAGATTTGACAATATTGAACTTTTGACTGAAATTTAGAATTCCGGCTGCCATAATCTGCAATGACTTCGACTTGATCTTATGTGAAATCCGACCGTTCATCACGCACAAGGTTCAAACCAATGATAGCAACGTACCTTATGCACGCGATACAACTGGTATTACGTCGATCGGGTCGCAAGCTTTGTGATATGGCCACTCGAGTGAGTGGAGGTTCTGCTGATTTTTTACAACTTGTGGCTTCAAATCAAGAACTTCTCTCTAGCTTTTCTCCTTGTTCGGACATCGTCACAGAACGTGCCACGTATCAAAATGCTCGTTCCAACGAGGCGAACACGCTCCAACAAGTTTGATCACAATCCGATCTCGGATGATCGAGATATGAACGTCGCAAGTTCATTGTTTGTGATTGTGCTTTAGTCGCAAGTTCACTATTTGTGATTGTGCTTTAATGGAGTTTAGTTGCAGGGTGAACTCACGAGAATAGTGTGCGGCTCGTCCTGTTTTAATGTTGTACCTATAACTTCTTTCTGGAGTGTCTGTTTAAGCTGAAATTTGACCCCTATGGGTTTTCAACCATCACGGATCTAATGGCAGTGGTCCCACGGCCATTTGATGCTCCAAAAGTATAGTTCCACTTATAGGGGTCTATTTTAGGGTGCTAGAGGCTGATTCTGCCGAAACTGTTTCTCAAGCTGCACTACCTTAAAGATATCAGAATGCAACGAAACTTGACAGGAGGCTTTTAGGAGTCCTTATGAAGATCTTGACCAATTCTGGTGTCATTCTGAGACTGTCGAAATTTTCATTGTTTGTCAAGCTTTATTGATCGGCTTCTCTCTTTTATTTAGCATCGGGGACCCATGGCGCTGAAAAATGTCTTCAAACATTGATGTTTTCATATCGGTTAACCATTCAATCACATGGTTCCCATCTTCCCTTTTGAATTTTCTTCTCTTGTTTCCTAATTGGTTTTCAATATCTTTTTGTGAGCAAGGGATATTATCAATCCCTCCAGCCTGCTCTAAAAGGATATCAGAGATATTATGAGACTTTACCAAAGCAGAGCTCACGGATTTTATCATTGTCTTTGTCATATCCGATATTGTTCGATGCGATCGGATGAGTCGGGCTTTCCTTGGAGATACAAGGTCGTGATTGTGGTCCTTAACAAACCTTGTGACAACCCACTCATTGTTGGCATTTATTCTTACATACATCTTCGCTGTACATTCACACCTTGACTGAGGGATTTTTTTTGTAGGCAGCACTTCTTTCACCCTACAGAATCCTTCTTTTGAACATATAAAATCCCTGCCAGTTCTCTTTCCATCCTTATTGCTGTTAGTTCCCTTTCTTACACCAAACCCATGCATCAATACAAAAGCCTTGTAAAACTCAAATGCATCATTTTCAACATTGAATTTCATTCCTATGTAGGGTTCCTCTATTTCTGACCCCTTGGACGATGACGCACCCTGTTTTCGGGATTTGTGAACTTATTCGGGGGTGGGGTTGTAACCAAGGGATCTTGCTCCATGGGCTCTACAGTATCCCCCATGTTGTCATCCTCTGACCATGTGCGAGATGCCACACTTTCTGAAATGGTGAGGTCCATCTCAAGTACTAAACTTACCCTACACAAATCACATTTTATTTGTCAATTAATGATTTCAACACTTCACATATTTTTTAATAAATGATTTGACAATTTGCATATTCTTTTCTTTTTTTCGTTAGGTTTAATTAGTTATCAAGCCTTATTACAGACACCCATCACATTCCATTTCAGTTCCATTTTAAGGGACTTTATCATAGTTTAGTTGTGTATATTATGTGCAAGGAGATGTTTCTTTCTATTAACATAACTCAATTGAATTCCTAAATTATAATTGTAGGCATGGCTCTCGGATATCTGTGATGAGAAAAAAGTTGCAAAACTGAAGCTAAAGGTGTGGGAATTATTTGTTTTGCTCTTTCAAAACTATGTTGTACCAAACACAGCAACTATGTTGTACAATTTTAGAATTTCAATAACACATGTTAACCATTACTTAATCATTTTGCTATAGCATGATAAGCTACTACATCAATATCAAACTCAGTGTATATAGCTGTAAATTAGTTATACTTGTGGTGTTCAAGTTCAATTTTGTTGCTCGAAAGTTTTGGGCCATCTTCAGTCCAAAATTAATAGTTAATATATCAAATATTAGAAGGTGATTGAAGCTCTATTCTATGTGTATCATCGACAAATATTTGGACTCAATTTTGATAATGTACAAAAACACACCATGATAAATTATTGGATTACTCCAAAGATTAGTTCATCTAGCATTATCAGAAATAGTTTTCACCACAATAAGCAACAAAAACCTTTTTTTTTTTTGTTTCTTGTAGGCATAAATTAGACAAATTCATAAAACTTATCATAAATCTTAGAACCCTAAAATTCTCCAAAAATATTGAAATTTAATGGCAAAAACACTAATAATAAATCACACTACTTGAGGAACCATATCCCAGAGCACAGAAATCATAAAACCTATTAAACATTTCACAGAACTCATCGAACTTGTTATAGAGAGAGACAATAAGAGAAGGATTACAGAGAGAGTGCGTATGTCAAAGATGGGAAATGTTATAGAGAGAGGCCTTATGCATATGATCAATATTATCAGGACCACAATATGGAGTAGTTAATGGGTCATCTCTTAACACTAAATGGCTAAAACAGAGGCGTGGCGACCAGAGTTACTACACCACCAAGAAGCCATGAATCAATGAGGACTTTAGTCAAAACCACATATTGAACCAGTGTGTCTTTTTCTTCAATTTTTTATGGGATTTTTCTCCTCTTGTTTGATTGAATTTATGAGCTACAAATGGGGAGAGAATTAGGGGAAAAAAAAGGACAGAACATCAAATTGAGGGAAAGAGAGAGGGCTACCAATTGGGAGAGAATTAGGGGAAAAATGCGAATGCACATCAGATTGAGGGAAAGAGAGACATGAGCGTATGGCATTTGGGATGAGAAGATAGAGAGAAAAGGGTGTGGCGTGTGGGATGAGTAAGAGCGAGAGAGTATAGGAAAAAGATTATACCAAGAGAATGAGAGATTTGACCTAAAACAGCGAGGAGGAAGAGTACCTGTGGTCTTGGCATGAGAAAGAAAGAGGATGAGATGAGAGGCATGCGTCTGTGAGGATCAATCTAATGCTCTGAAGTAGAGAGAGAGGCATGCGTCTATGGTCCTGGCGTGAGAGAGACAGGATGTGAGAGAGGGCTTTGCTCTGAAGTAGAGAGAGAGATGCATGCTACTGTGAGGAGGGAGCTTTACTCTGAAATAGAGAGAGAGGCCTGCATTTTCCAGTTGAGAGGAGAGACCTATGTTTTCCAGTAGAGAGAGAGAGGCTTGCTTCTGGTAGAGAAAGGCCTCTGTTTTTCAGTAGAGAGAGAAGCTTGCGTTTTCCGGTATAGAGAGAGAGAGGCATGCATTTTCTAAAGGAATGCATTTTCTAGTAGCCTGCGAATGTCAGGGCCTGCGTTTTCCAATAGCCTGCGAATGTTAGGTTAATGTCGAGCATTGGTACAGGCATCACCGTTGAAATAGGCAGGACTTATCCCTGTTGTTGGGCGCACAAGAAAGCCATACGTGAACGGGAGTTTAGGATCGTTTTCCTATATATATATATATATATATATATATATATATATTTTGGCTAACCAAACTCTCAGCCAACTCAAATGAAAATTGTAGAATTATAAGAGGCAGATTATATATTGTTTCCTAATACTGATTATCATTGTAAAGTTCAAAAGCATATTACAGTCATTAACAATGCCCAAAATTGTGTCAAGAACAATGCTGCCCAAAATTGTAGCCAAGAGTAGAGCTGCCAAAAATTGTTTGATGCCTTAAAATTGCAACTATATTGTGCCTTGAATAGAGCTGCCCAAAATTAAAGCCATTATAACCTGAATTTTGGTAAATCATAGTTAAAATACCATGCATAAATTTCTCAATGTACCACTAAAAAAAGAAAAGAAAAAAAAATAATTCCTAAAACTCATTAAAACTGCAACACTTACGAAAAGAATAGATCAATGAGACGAGACAACAAGCTATAGAATAAAAAACTAATCAAAATCGAGTAAAGCATAAATCCATACAAATTGGAACATATATTAAAAAATAGATAAAACCAAAATCACAACCCAAACCATGAATATCACATAGAAGGATAAATAGGATGGAACAAGCAAATCGAAAGCAAGCCTACAAGACAACACAACAACAAAACCCTAAAATACTCATGCAAATGCCATGGATACAAAACCTCAAACCCAAAATTCAAAATAGGATCCAGAGGAGATATACCTTGATCACATGGAGAGAAACTTATGATTTAGAGAAAGAAAAGAACCGTCTTTTGCTTTAGATAGAGAGAAAGATGATTGGGGAGGGTGAGGTATAGAGAGAGAGAGACACTTGGGGGAGTGTGAGGAGTAGAGAGAGAAGAGAGACAATGTGAAGGGAAAGATTCAAAGTTCCCTCCTTTTTTTCATTCTCGTTTTTTTAGTTTTTAAACCAAAGGTCCATATTACCCTTGTGGGTAGGCTTTGGGTTCTATTAATATGAGAGCAAAGGGGGTAAAAATATGCTTCACAATTTATTCTAACTTGAACTTATTGTTTTGGGGGGGGGGGGGGGGGCGGGGGATTGTTAATCTTATAAAATCTATATATATATATATATGGAAAAAGATGGGATTAGCCCACTAGCTCATATGAACATATGAGTCCAACGGCCTATATTGAATCTAGGCCGATCTGACGATCACGGATGTCTGGTAGTGTTTGAATTTTAGTTTTTTTTTATACAAATATAAATCACTTGAAATTTTAGGAGTGTGTTCATAAAAAAATAGGTGAATCTTTGAAAAATATCAAAAAAATATTTTACATGAAATAAATTGATCAAAATACCCTCGAAAAGTTTCGAGGGGGGGTATTTTGATCATTTTTATTTTACAAATAATTTTTTTTATATTTTTATTAGGTGCGCCTTGATGAGAAAAACACACACCTAAAATTTTAAATATTTTGGATGTATAAAAAACAAACTAAAATTCAAGTACTACTTGACATCCTTGATCGTCAGATCGGCCCAGATTCAATCTGGGCCATTGGGCTCATATGTTCATATGAGCTAATAGGCTAATCATTTTTTTTTCCTATATATATATATATGTATGTATATATATATATATATATATATATATATATATATATATATGTTTCTAACTTGAACTTATTGTTTTCGGGGGGGCCGGGGGGGGGGGGGGGCGGCAGGGGATTGTTAATCCTATAAAATCTATATATATATATATATATATATATATATATATATATATATATATATATATATATATATATATATATATATATATATGGAAAAAGATGGGATTAGCCCACTAGCTCATATGAACATATGAGTCCAACGGCCTATATTGAATCTAGGCCGATCTGACGATCACGGATGTCTGGTAGTGTTTGAATTTTAGTTTTTTTTTATACAAATATAAATCACTTGAAATTTTAGGATATATATATGTTTCTAACTTGAACTTAGTGTTTTCGGGCGGGGCGGCGGGGGATTGTTAATCCTATAAAATCTATATATATATATATATGGAAAAAGATGGGATTAGCCCATTAGCTCATATGAACATATGAGTCCAACGGCCTATATTGAATATAGGCCGATCTGACGATCACGGATGTCTGGTAGTGTTTGAATTTTAGTTTTTTTTTATACAAATATAAATCACTTGAAATTTTAGGAGTGCGTTCATAAAAAAATAAGTGAATCTTTGAAAATTATCAAAAAAAAATTTTACATGAAATAAATTGATCAAAATACCCTCGAAAAGTTTCAGGGGGGTATTTTAGTCATTTTTATTATACAGATAATTTTTTTTATATTTTTATTAGGTGCGCTTTGATGAGAAAAACACACACCTAAAATTTTAAGTATTTTGGATGTATAAAAAACAAACTAAAATTCAAGTACTACTTGACATCCTTGATCGTCAGATCGGCCCAAATTCAATCTGAGCCATTGGGCTCATATGTTCACATGAGCTAATATGCTAATCCTTTCTTTTTCCTATATATATATATATATATATATATATATATATATATATATATATATATATATATATATATATATATATATATATATATATATATATATATATATATATATATATCGAGAGAGAAAGAGAAAGAAAATAATTGTTTCACGCACGCTGGACGGCATATACGGTCCAAATCCATCTTAAAGATGGATGCAAATAGGTGATCCATTTAAAAACAATTATAACTAACTGCCCAAATGTTTTTTTAATATAATTATTATTATTTATAGTTTCCAAATTTTATTAATTTTTTCATATTCATGATCTCCATGTTAAAAACTATATATTCTCTAAAAATTAGGTTCAAATTAGATTTAAAAAATATTATTTATTGACAAGCTCGGACTATTACCTTTGATACACGGTGGTCACAATATATTTCGACCATTAGATGTACAATTGGGTGGCAGCATTTATTTCATTGATTAAGCTCAAAGTTAAAACAAATTTTTTCGAACCTTGAAACACATCAAGCTATCTGATTTTATATCGTATGATTATAAGTAATTGTGACCTCCTTACACTAAAAATAAATAGCCTCAATGTATACAACCCATTGTAATAAACGCCTTACCATAATTAACTATGTGGATATATACATTTTACTTAACAAAAAGTAATAGTTTCCAAAACATAAATTATTTTTCAATTCATCCCAAATTATGTGACGACTTCACATAATATTGCGATTTGCGCGTGACAGATGACCTACACCGTCCATCAACAAAGACATTAAATATCAATACCGTGATTGAGACATGGAAAGGATTACCCCAACTCAAGATTTTATCAAGTATGGATGGACGGTGGATATTGGCTTTCACAATCCTTGTTTCCGTCACGTAGAATATAAAATTGGGAAAGGCTTTGCTACTTTCCCTGCAGCATAGAAGATATACTGCTTTTTTTTTTCGAGCAGTCCAGTTTAGATCAAGTAAGCTGCTCACTCTTTGATATAGATTTGACATCTTATAGTATTTTATTTTTAATTTTTTTTTATAAATTATATCAATATGACATTTGGTATGTCCCGTATACTCAATGGGGTGCACTTAAAAAAATATTAAAAATTTTTTTTGATAAAAATATAATGACCAAAATACCTTTTAAAGATTTTCAAGGTGTTCGGTCATTTTATTTTATTGAAAATATTTTTTATATATTTTTTACAAGTGCACATTTAAGAGAGGAGTAGGTGCCCAAAATTTTGTGTCAAAATATTTTGTAAAAAAATATTAAAAATAAAATAATTTAGAGATATGACATTGTGATTAAAGTCATCTCAATCTCCATTCAAAATGAATGGATGGTTGAATAATAGGAAGTATAGAAGTTTTATACAATCGGGAAAACATGGACAGCTTGCCCTATAAAAATAATAGCCTTACCTCCCAACAACAAAGACAAAGACAGTTTGGATGTATTTGTTATCACTGTTTTTCTGATGAAGAACTATTTGTTGTTTAATAGTGACCATCATAAAGTTATTTGAGGAAACTTTATAGGAAGTTTTATATATTAAATTTGTCTGTTTTGAAGTTACCTAAAAAGTTTCCTACTACTTTGAGAGTATACTATCAATTTACTCCCTCAGATAAAACACATGCTAGTTAGATCTCAAATTCTAGAGATGTAATCTCTGCAACTATAGACAAATCTCAAAAAAAATAAAATAAAATAAATAAATAAATATATATATATATATATATATATATATATATATATATATATATCCAATAGAGGACATCCAATTTTTGAAGTGCTAGATCTATGTGTCAGAAAACTTAAAATCCAATGTTTTTTCTTTTAGAAATAGTCTTGTAGTAATTCTTATGTGGTTCCAAATAAAAAAAATCTTCCGTAATAGATATTTTGAGCAAGGGACTAGATATACAGTATGCTTTCACAAGAGCATAGTATCTATGCTTCTTACTTTATTAAGAGTAATTGGCTGGAAATCACGTACTTTTTGGCCATAAATATTTCAAATAGCTGAAAATTACCCAAAAAAATAAAATAAATAAATAATATACTTATATATATATATATATATATATATATATATATATATATATATATATATATATATATATATATGTGTGTGTGTGTGAAAAGAAAGGATTAGCCCACTAGCTCATATGAACATATGAGCTGGCTCATATTGAATCTGGGCCAATCTGATAATCACGGATGTTTGGCAATACTTGAATTTTATTTTATTTTCTTTACAGATCCAAATCATTTGAAATTTTAGGTGTGTGTTTTTTTCATCAAGACACACCTAATAAAAATATAAAAAAATTTATTCGTGATAAATAAAATGACCAAAATACCCCCAAAACTTTTCAAGAGTATTTTGATAAATTTATTTCATGTAAAATATTTTTTTGATATTTTTCAAAGATTCATCTATTTTTATGAACACAAATCTAAAATTTCAAGTGATTTGGATTTGTAGAAAAAAAAATAAAATGCAAACACTACTGGACATCCTTGATCGTCAAATCGGCTCAGATTCAATTTGAGACGTTGGGCTCATATGTTCATATGAGCTAGTAGGTTAATCTCATATATATATATATATATATATATATATATATATATATATATATATATATATATATATATATATATATGGTTTGTCTAGAGTTAACAACCACTCAAAATACAAAGGTTCAAGTTAGAAGGGGTTGTAATGAGTGTATTTATCAAAACAATCATTATTTTTTCATTAAAAAATTATTTAAATAGGTAATTTTATCATTAAACAAGGTAAATTTGAAATTTTCACAAAAGTACAATGGCACTTTGGAAGTTAGTGTAACATTTGTCTTGCAAGAATATTTACAAATTTGTCCCACAAAAGTAACTTTATTTTAAAAAATAGACAAAAAAATTAATAAATCCACCATTCACAACTCTTTCTATCTTAAACCTTTGTAATTTGAAGGATTGTGAAGTTTAGAATATCCTATATATATATATATATATATATATATATATATATATATATATATATATATATATATATTGACTACATATAATATACCAAACAACTAAAAAAATAATATTATCCAGATTATATTAATTTTAGATAGGATAGAATTATTCAAAGTATAATAATTTTAGATAAAATTGTACATTCAAGATAAAATTAAATATCATGGAAACATTCCCAAATCTAAAAGGCAATAACATAATAATTTGTCCCTTTTGAACCTCTTCTTTTGTTTGGGCTCTTTAGATATTCATTCATGACTTCACTTTTGTGACATTTGGTACTTTTTCTCTCTTTTTTTGCTGACATTTTATTAAGGAAAAAGGTTTATATAAGGTGTCTATACTACACGGGTATGGTAAACCTAAAAAACCGCTATAGAAAGTTATTTCTATGCTGGAAAACCCTTAAATCGATCATTTCAATCTCAAGATTCATTGACATGAAAACAATGGATTTCTAGTATTTAAAATAATTCATCTTCTAAAACATTATATCAACCGTCTATTTTCAAGATTTTCAAGTGCACACGGGTCTGCTTGATCATCACCATTTCTGAAATTTTAAATTGCATAATTGGAGTCAACAATAGATTTTCATATTATCGCAAGTCTTTTGTGGTACCAAAATTACATTTTCAGAATAGTTTCGAAGCACACCTTATTTTAAACTTTGCCCCTTTTTCTTTTATTTTTTTTGACGGTCTTACTTAAGTTTTATTTATTAGTCAAAGGTTACAGCCATTCAAAAAGGGGAACACCATAAATAAATAAATTATGCATAGACCTCACCCTTTATTAATTAGGCTTGCTAGACCAGTATTCACAAATGGCACCTTCAAATCGATTTTTTTTTTTTTTGCCACTCAAATTTCATTGCCCAAGACCACATGAATAGTTGCGCAATTGCCACAGCGAAAACAAGATACCCCACTAGTGAGTTCTTTTTCTTTCTTTTCTGCTTTTGTTTTTTTTTGCTCTTTTTTAGCTTTAATGGATCTCACCAATTCCTAGAGAATCTAGAGTGAATGATGACAACTCTCCTTAGTTCTATGAAATTGGTGTGTGGATTTTATAAGGTTGCAACCTTAAACAATCCAATTAAGGTGCACTTCTAAATTTTATTATAATATATAATTTGATGTAAAAAATTATTAGGATTATATGAAAATCTATTTTCACATTTAATTATAAAATTTTAAACTCTAAAAATAGTTAAAATCAAGTAAATCTATCAATATATGAAAATCTTGAAAATGGATGGTCTAGATAATGTATTGCAAGATGCATTTTTTCTTGCACTCAAAATCTTATTTATTTTTTCATATTCATATATCTCGATATCGAGATGGTCAATTAGAAGGTCTTTCAATATTAAAACAACTTTTTCCGATGGATTTTTTAGGTGCATATGTAATTCTACATTTTAAAATTGCAGCCTTATATAAACTTTTTCGTTATCTTAAAAGCCCACAAATTATCTTAATTCTTAATTTTAAATTTTTATAAATAAAAATAATATAATTATTATTTTATTTAAAAGGGAAATTAGCTTAAAAGCCCCTCATTTGCTGTCCCAGGCACCTCACCGATACGTTCCTTTCAGGCGGCATACTTATTTGTGACTAAACCTTTATCTTCAATATTTTTTATCCAAATTATCATTTTTTAACTTAGAGTTTCGTGAATAAGGAGCAATAGCTAATAGATACGGAGGCGTCACAAAGAGAGTAACAGAACAGAAAAAAAGAGAGGAGGGAGAGGAGAGGAAGGAAGAGAGAGAGTAGGGGAGAGAAAGGGTTAAGGGGGAAGCCGTGCTAGAGCGCTTCTCACCATTTTTCTCACGGTTGACATGGCAAAAGAGAACTTATTTCATCCATAATAAAATTCCATCATCAAGTGTTGAATGGGGGTAGGTACACCGGTTGATCACATTAGCGAAATCACCCTCACTTTTTTTAAATTATACTTTTTATATTATTTAGACTACGGCTATTAATCCTTAAAACCTTAAAATACAATGAATTGATTAACTTCTTCACACACACTCTCTCTAACCACCATCTCTCTCTAAAAAAATAGTCCTCTCTCTTCAAAACAAGCCAAAAGATATTATACCCCCACAAGAGTCCACTTACTTTGTCTCTTAGAATTAATTTTAGGACCCCCAAATTTTTGTGTAACACCTTAGTACAACCAAAAAAAAAAAAATTTAGATTAAAAAGTCGATACCACAAGTTCCATAGGCGTATCTATTCCGCATCTTCTAAAAACAAACACGCCCTAAGGGATTTGAAAAGGAATTTTTTGACAAATCAGGAAAAGTTGATACAGGAGTTCTACCAAGACGGCTAATTGAAGCTATATGGAGTTGGGACCCAACTGGTCACTGGTTTAAGCGCTTTACCCTAACATTCCACCCTCCATTCCTAGTCTTAATTTCTTAGAAAGGAACAAAAAGGATTGAAGGGAAGAACGACGCGCCTGAAAGCATCGATTTGAGACTACACTGTCATTTTCTTATTTTAAAAAATTAATGCTTTTTGTAGATAAAAATGAGAGGTCTTGGTAACCATGCGCCTTTCATAAATTTAATAAGGCTGCTCCTTCAAAAATCAAATCCGACTTTAGAGAAGTCGTAGAACTCTAAATATAATGTAGATCTGGAGAATTTATAAACATTTGAAATGGATAGTCAAAATAAATATTACAAGATTGACCATCTCAAAACCAGATTGTTTTTTTCAAATCCACGATAATCAAAGTAAATATAATTGATCCGTTGACTTGCTAATATTATGGCGCTGGAACTCCATATTAAAGTGACCCCGGATTCACAAATGCTTTTTCATAAATAAATTGCTGGAAAAAAAAAAAGCCTCAAAACTTTGTCCGAGGTCACTTTTTTTTTGTTTTCTTTTACCTCTTACGATAAAACTGAAATAGAACAAAAAGTCAATGATCTGAACCGTCCATCAGACATATCGGAGCAAGATTATTACTTAATACAAAATACAAGTAAATTACATAACATATTCTCACCAATCCCCATTCTCAGATTCTTCGTACCCGGCATAATCCACAATGGCTGTCAAAAGGTCAAAAAAAAAAAGAAACACAGCTTCAATGCCTGAGTTTCAATGCCTTTATTTCTTTTCATCTTTTTTTCCATCTTTTTTCTCATCCTTTTTCTCCTCTTTTGCAGGTCCAACTGATACTATGTCCACATGCCCCAGTTTTTTGAGTTTCTTAGCGACAGTGATGGGATCCATTTCTCCAGTTACCGTTACTTTCTGGTCCTTTAAATCAGCGGCAATTGAATCCACCCCTAAAAAAACAGTTAGAAGTTTTTTCTCAAACCTTTCGATTAGATGACAATTCATTCCATTTAGCAAAACCCATGATTGATTATAGGCCCTACCAACACAGAAATGGAGATTTTAATGGAAAATCGTTGCTAAGTTCTTGAAAAATAAACGATAAATATTATGATAAAATGAAAGAAATTTGTGAATAATACAAAGACTGCCTCATGTTTCCAATTTGCCCATTTCAGGCATATTTTTGTAAAATTAAGAAGCCTGTTTTACTTCTTCTCTGGTTTTCTCCTATTCCAAAAAGTGAAAAACCAGTTAAAGGGGTAAATTTTGAGGGGTAAATTTTGAAGGGCAAATTTAATTCGTGAAATCAACTAAAAAATAAAATTTCCCTCTCTTATCACTGATTTAATTTCGTGAAATTTCAGGGAAATTACCGTAAACCTCAGCGACTGCTTCCATGGCTTTCTTCTTTGTCGTTTCATCAACCATTGCAGTGATTTTGAATATCACTTTTTGCTGAGAAATTAGAGAAAGTTAGGAACAAAAAAACAGAAACACGGAGAGAGAGAGAGGGGGGGAGGAAAAGGATGAATTTTGCTAATTGAGTATCTAAATTGTTGCCATACCTGGGCCATCTGATGAATGCTTGCTTTTGGGAAATTAAAGACAAATAAGGGAAATAAGGAGGGGATATTATGAATAAAACCTATAAATGTATGGGAAAATGGAATGGAAAGAAGAAGAATCGTGGGGGGAATTTGCAAGCTTTTGAGCAGCCAATTCCTGCGTTTTATATATCCATTCAAATGGCAAACCAGAGAGAGAGAGAGAGAGAGAGAGAGCCGCAATGAAAATGGAAGAAAACGAGAGAGCCGCAAAAATTGACTATGGTAGGGAGGAGATGCCTCTTGAAAAAGGGCGAAAAAAAATAAAAAAGAAAGGTCGAAAATAAATGGATTTTTATATATCAATAAAAATGGAAGAAAACGAGAGAGCCGCAAAAATTGACTATGGTAGGGAGGAGATGTCTCTTGAAAAAGGGCGAAAAAAAAGAAAAAAGAAAGGTCGAAAATAAATGGATAGAGAGTGATCTATTTTAGGCATCATTATTATTTTTCTTTCGGTGATTTATTCGTGTTTCTCGTCCTTCAGAGCACGAAAATCTAGAGAGAGAGATAATCTACAGAGAGAGAGAGAAGGGGAATTAGAGACGTGTCCTTGCAAACTGGCGTAATCTTTAGAAAGAGGCCCGAGGGTGGACCCTTTGGTTTGCTTGGGCGGCAGCCTTGTCAAATAAATAAAGCCTCATTTTAAAATTTATAGAAAAATTGTAATTCAAATATTGAAAAACTTTTGCATTGATCATCTCAGATTAACGTTATGTTGTAAAAAAAATTAAGATTTTAAGTTCTAAAATTATTGGTTATTGTATCACGTTATCTGCATTGTTTATTTCACCCTAAAAAATAGGTTTTCACTTATCCACAAGATTTGTACTGTTTTTTTTACCTTCAAATTTGAATGTCCGTATTAAAAATTGATTTTAAAGTCATGATGGAGATTTTTGTTGCGGAAATTAATTTTCCGGATAAAAATTTTAGGTGAGGTTTCAATTTGTTTTCGTAAAAACCTAGGTATTATGTATTTGTCAAAAAAGTAAACAAAAAAAAAACCTAGGTCTTACGGAAGCTTCTTCCCCAAAGCAGCCGCTTCCTAAATATGCCTGCCACGTATCCAGAATAAGAGAGAGAGAGAGAGAGAGATTTTGATTGTCAAGAGAGAATTTTTTCCTTATCAGGCCTATTACGGCTCTTAGATTAAACATAGCCCAAAATAAGGAAGACAAGACCAATAATTGGGGTTATTTTTAAAAGAGAAAGACACGTTATTGTTTTTTTTTAATTATTTTAAGGAAAAACATAATATAAGGGGGAGGCACCTAAACAATCAAATTAGGATACACTTAAAAAATTAACTAAAAAAAAAAGATTGTTTTGATCTCCAACAGTTTTCAAAATCAATCATCTCGACTTCAAGGTTTATGGACATGTGAAAAATAGATTTTAAGTCTTGAAAATAATGCATTTTATAATGTATTATTTGTGCCATTAATTTTCAAGAGTTCGTAGACCTACACAATGTACACTTATTTTTTAAGCTTTAATTTTTATAAATAAGGATAAATTTTGAGGTCATCATAAATATTTTCAGTACTAAAACAACATTTTTCTACATTATTTGAAGGTGCACTTTACTTTGATTGTTTATGGCCTCAGCCTTATACAAATCAACCCTTATTTTAAAACTTGTCAATTTTTTATGTGGATTGTAGATCTAGATAGGAATCCGTTATGACCGAACAAGTTCGAAGATGGTATGGTTCCTGACCCGGTTCATTCCTTAGATGCCCTTATATACTTTTTCTTTTTAAAATTTTGTTTTTAAACTTGTCTAATGCTTTTTCTAAATCCCCGTCCCATAAACTTTTCCATTTTAATTTTAATTTTATTACTTATTTTTAATATTTTTCTAAATCACTAATTCGAACTAATCCAAACTTGATCCTAATCACATATTCTAACGATTCAACATGGGTATGTGGTGGGTGAATGATGTTAGTATTTTTGGTATGGAAAAACGATTGGTTTTATTTCAAAACAGCATTATATTTTATATAGTTTTCCGAAGTTTTAAGGTGTGGGTTTTAAACCCACATTGAAGAGAGGAAGGATCAAGTGGTTTATATATGTAGACAGTCTCATACCTTTCATCCCTAAAACGAAAATGAGAGTGTGGGTGTCTTTTTGGAACAAGTGAAGCGTTTAAC
Organism: Amborella trichopoda; assembly: GCF_054954075.1. Lineage (NCBI taxonomy): Eukaryota > Viridiplantae > Streptophyta > Magnoliopsida > Amborellales > Amborellaceae > Amborella > Amborella trichopoda. The sequence continues at coordinate 27,303,292 of NC_142342.1, forward strand.
GTGTATGGCTGTGCAAGGACACTTGATGACGCAAGGTGCCCTTAGCCCGAGCACATGCCTGGATCAGGCCCTCAGCCCGAGCACATGCTTGGATCAGGCTCAAAGCTCTCTCACGCTGTCTTTCTCTACTCATTTTTCTCTCCCTTGTTTTTTTTAAATTTAAATTTTTTATTTACATACTCTAGTGCTCTACAGTAGGCTTCCGGTTCATTCTAGCTTTGCCACTTTTTTCACCCAATCATTTCCAATGGGGCCCACATATTTTCCACTAGAGGACCATATTAAGCTGCTTCAAGGCAATGGTGGAAAGGGTTCTCTCTCTCTCTTAAACCTATGAGTCTTCTCTCTATGTAAGCAGGGGATTGGGATTCCCTACCTACGATTAAGAATAGACATACCCAGCCGGCCGCATGATGGTCGGATCTCATTGAAGTTGCACAAAAAAGGAAAGGAACAATTTTTCTTTCACAAGACTGCAATTGTATACTCTTGCCCTTCGCACATCACTAGAAGAATAACCAGATCGAAAACTATCTAAGTTAGCAAGAAAATGGTTTTAAAGCCCTCAAAGTGTTTCATCTTTTCATATTCATTTTGGATTCTCAATTTCAAATCATTAGATCGACCAAATCTGCACCAAGTTCTCAAGGGTGACATAAATTTACATGCCATTATGAGGATTTTGGCATGGTATCTAAATTTTCTAGCATGCTTTTAGCAGTGTATATATCTAAATTGGGGCCAAACCTCATCCAATCATAAGCCTATCAATAGAGCCATTACATAATAAATGTGTTCCTTCCAAAGAGGAAAATATAGGAGCATGATTATACATGTAAAAGGAAGGTATAACTATAAATACAAGATATTGTATTTGCCCTTCCAAAATACATAAATTACAATATACACATGCGACATTGACCTGATGGCAATATATATTTTTCTTTCACAATGCATAGGTATACATAAGAAATGGGGTTCCAGCAATCAACCTTAAAGATAAACTTTGGACCTAAATTTTATCAGGTTTATAACCTCAACCACCACAATCTTCAATCTAAATGGAAAAATGTATTTTGATCCTTAAAGATGTAAATATAGCCTTGTTTTATTATTTTTGAACTATTCATTTTAATTCTTAGCGAATCTGCACATTTTTCTAAGTTACAAAGCCGTGGATTTAAAGTGAAAATATATTTCGACTCTAAGATGTATCTCTAAGGTAAATTTTGGAAGCGGGTTGCATTTTAACTGTGCCGCATTTTAGTTTTCCCTATAAATAAGCCGTGGGATCATGATTTAATTAAAGTGGTTGTGTATTTCCACCTCCAACTGAAGTTCATTTTTTTGCTATCCACCACCAAATCAGAAGCACTAGATTAGCATGTTAATCTTCACTAGTTATTATGGTGCTTGGCACTCTGATATAAGTGTTCATTAGTTTGCAACAAGATCACATAAAGGTGAGAGAGCTTAAGATCCCAACCTTTGTTTGCTTGAAAACCCAAAGAAGCTAACCTAGCCCATTTTTTTTTAGGTAAGAAAATAGTTAAAAATGACATAGACCTTACGAGAAAAAGTAGAGCTTCTTTTCAAAACTCACTAAAAATTACAGCTTCGGCTTTGAAAAACCTTTAAACCGATCATCTCAACCTTAATCATTATGGTAATGAGAAAAAAAATTAGGACTTCAAACCCTGAGAATAATATATATTATAATACATTATCTGGACCATCTATTTTCAAGTGTTCACATATCCACAAGATCTATACTATTGTTTTAGCTTCAAATTTCATAGTCCATTACAGAAATTGATTTTAAAGCTATCACAAAGATTTTTTACACGTAAGGTATTTTCCTAATGAGGTTTCCGAACAAAGTTTCTAGGTGAGGCTTTACTAATTTTTTAGGCCTTATATGAACTACATCCTTCAGTTAAATGCATATGTATTCTATCAGCATTTAACGTACGGGCACTTTTTGTGTGTTTTTATTATATTTGATATTATTTTTTATTAAAATTATGAGGAACACCTTTTCTTTTCATATTACTGTTTTTTTTTTTTTTTTGGTAAGTTGCCCTTCGTGTCCGCAATAATACCCTTCATGTGATAAACCACACTCTCCTTAAATGCGTTGCGGTTAAATTAAAGAACGAGGCACACGCTCCTTAAATGCATTGTGGTTAAATTAATGAACATGCACACGCTCGTTAAATGCGTTGTGAATAAATTAAAGAACGAGGCGTACTCCTGAGGGAGTATAATGTATGTTTACTCCTTCGGCAAAAATACCTACTTTAGAAGTTATTTATATTTAAAATTTTGAATCTACTTAATTATCACTAAATGATCATTTTCAAATGTTAAAATTTGAAATTTGGGTTTTTTAACACTTAGATCTTACCCTCTAAAAATTAGGCCGTCTATGTTAATCTTGAGACATTATTTTTTTCAAATGTGTAGCAATTAGGAATTTTTTGTATGGAGGTTCATCCATGAAAACGTTATAGGGAAAAGTTTATATAGAGCCGAGGCCCTAAACAATCAAATTTGAACCTACCTCAAAACTTTCACTAGAAGTCGTGGTTTTGATACCCAAATATCTTCAAATTGATCATAGCGATGTCAAGATGCATGGACATGAGAAAAAAAATAGATTTCAAGTTGTGGAAATAATGTATTTTGTAATGCATTTTTGGACCGTCAATTTTCAAGATTTTCGAGTTTTCATAGATATGTCGATCTACATTATTTTTTAAGCTTTAACTTTATAAATAAATATGAAAATATATTTTAAGGCTATTACAAAAATTTCCAGTATTAAAACTATATTTCTCGATATTATTTGAAAGTAGGCTCTAATTTGATTGTTTAGAGCCTAGGCTCTATACCCAAGTTTAATCTCCAAAATTTGGGTTCCTAAAATTAATTATAGATGTAGTTTTACATATGGTAGTAAATGAACAGTCTATTGCCAAGGGAGCATAAATTTCTTTGGTAATTAAACAAAAAAGCAGCCCCGACACGTTCGTCTTTAGCGGTCTTATGGGTTATTTCCCTTTAAACCCTCATGCCCAGCCCCCATTAAAAGATATTATAGTCCTTTGGGAGTATATTATTCATTCACTCCCTCAAGTGAAACTGTCCCAAGATTAATTTAAGTAACCCAAATTTTGAGATACAACTTCTTCAACCTAAAGATTAACCTCAATAAAAAATGGTTTTCTAATTGCGCCCTCAGCACACTTGAAAAAAAACAACATTGTCTCAAAATTAAATAGGGCCTATCCCAATATTTAGAGGGGGAGATGTAAGTGTTAGAAAACTCAAATTTCAAATTTTGACTTTTGAAAATAATGGTTATTAAGTGGTTCTCAAAATTTTAAATTAAAAAAAAAACTCTTTTTATCAAGGGAGTATACTTATACTATACTCCCCTAGGAGTACGTCCTCTTCTTTAATTTTCCGGCCATAACGCGTGTGGGTTTTAGGCCATTTGTATAGGCCCTATAGCATAAAACTTATATATTTTTCCAAATCCAACCTTCCAATCTAAATGGAGGATTAATATTGTCACAATCACAATGTCATGTCTTTACACTATTTTATTTTATTTTATTTTATATATAAACTATTTTAACACCAAAGTTTGGAAGTCCAATCTTCTATTAAATTCATACTAGCGAAAAATATAAAAATAATATTTTTAATAAAATAAAATGACCAAAATACCTTTGAACATTTTAAATGATATTTTGGTCATTATATTTTATCAAAAAATTATTTTTAATATTTTTTATAGGTACGCCCCAATGAGAAGATGGCAAGTGTCAAATTTTATATTCATACAATTTGTATAAGAAAAACTAAAAATAAAATACTTTAAGACGCCGGATCTAAGATCAAACAGTGAGTGGCTCTCTTGATCAAAATTGGATGGCTGGATGGTAAAGGAAGCATAGTTCTTTTATGTTGTAGGGGAAGTATAGAAACTTTTCCCTATTGTAATTGCTCCATACGAGGGCAACTCAAAGTAAGAAAAACAACGGCGTAGAATGGGTGTTCTTTGTAATTTTTAGGAAAAATAAACATCAAATGGTAATAAAAAGACACAAAAGGTGTCTGAACCAAAAAAAAAAAAGAAAAAAAAAAAAAAAACTCTTATTTTATTGATACTAAATATTGCAAGATAGATTATCTCGGACCCCATGCAGCAGCGGACGCAATCTTGTCATCCGCTAGTGCATCACACGGCATATTTTCCAAGGTTCGAGAACGCTCGTTATATGTTGTGACCGTTACAAAAGGAAACGACTTTCACTGATGATCTTATGCAATACAACTTGTTGGGGGGGCCTACAAGCTTTTATGAGAAACCTCCCCAAATGTTTGGTCTAAACTTTTGAAAATTGAATATAGATAGAGAACACCATCAAATTATGGTCCATAAAGATGTCGGTTTCCAAAGATTGGTTTCTTCTTAAAGCTATCTTGAGATCAATTAAAAATCCACCTCACAAACCCTAGGAAACTGAAATTAAATTAAATTAAACTAAAATTAAAGAAAAATAAAGAAAAAAAGTAAACTTAATGTAGCCAGGCTGGTTGGCTTGGCCAGCCTGAAGACTTGGAGTTGGTGCTTGTATCAGACCGTGGGTTATTTACGTTGATCTCCTTCTCTTTTGTTGAAGAATGCTTAGGGCATGGTTATTGGGCTTTTGGATTTGAATAAAATTGTAATCTAAAATTAGGGTTTAGGATGTGTTGAGAATTGGCTAGGGTTTCCTAGATCTAGGATTTTCGTTAGGGTTTTCTAGGGTTCTTTTAGAGTGTTTTTGCTATTGTCGCTTATGACCTTTGAGATACTATTGAATGCTAATGTTTCCTAGATCTGGGGTTTAAGTGAGGGTCTTTTGAGAATTGGGCTATTTTTGGTGATGTCACTTTTTTTTGGTTAGGGGTTTTGGGAGTTTTTTACACCAATTGGTCCCATGTCACTTTTTCACACCAATTGGCCCCATGCCCTGCACCATTTTCATGGTGTATTCCCCCTAAGTCCATTTAAACCATGCTTTGTTTTCACCTCTTTCTTTTTTGACCTTTTTTTCTTTTTTCTTTTTGGGGTGAAAGCTGCCTACCTTTGCTTTGACCTTCTTTTAACAAAAATGATGTACTCCCATCAAAAGGCCCCTTTCTCATGTCCATTCCAATTTCTTTTCCAACTGTCTTTCATTGCACATGCATGCGCGATTCCTTTTATATTCTCTTCCTAATTTTAATTATTTCATAATGTCCTAAGCAGCATGAAACACTTCGTAAGTGTTTTATACACAAATTAAATTGCCATTTAAACTTATACTTTTTGTACTTTTTGTCATTTATGTAACTCTACTCCCAATATAATAAGTTATTTAGGTATGCACTATTACGTAATCAACCAATTGCCCTATTTATTTACTTCATTTTTTTTCATATAATATGTTGAAAAATCATTAGCAAATTGTCTTTACAGAATTAATAAACATTAGCATTCCATAGTATTTCATAGGCCGCAAGTGACAATAGCATAAGGACACCAAACAATCAAATTAAAGATATAAATTCAGTGTTCATCACACAAAAACCAAAAGGAAAATTATATATATAAAAAAAAAAGCAAACCACAAATTTTATGAAAATGAGTGGCCTCCAAGATAATCATATTTGAGAAAATGTGAGCCACTAATATCACTTTAGAATATATTTATATTTATTTTACATGATGGTGCACGCGTGCGGATTCTCATCGCTGAAAAGTGAGGCCGCAGCCTCATCAGAAGCCAGGGCAACAGAGTAAGCCGCAGGGGTATGGAAAAATGTGTGGGCCGCGGCCGTGCCTTGTGAAATATCGTAGTACTGCTCAGCAACATGACTTGGGAATTTGTAGAAAGACGAAACATGGGATGAATATTGTGGAAAAGGCCATGGCTCAGCCACCTTTCCTGTTTTGTTAATGGCCTTTACAATTTTTTTCTCTTCAATGGAGTACCCTCGAACTGTTACTTTGTGCATCTCCATGTCAACTTCCACTGCCTCAACACCTGACAAAAAAATAAACTATATATTAATCATTTTGAATTCTTCATGGTTTACATCAAGGATTTCAATAAAATTATATATTAATCATTTGAAGTCTTCATGGTTTACATCAAGGATTTGAACTTGAGTTGAATATTTAATAAACATTCCAATTGAATATTTGATAAGCTTTGGAGTTGTATATTTACTAAGCATTAGATTTGATAGGCGATTATTTTAAGAGCCCAAAGAGATTGAGATAAATATTGAAAGAGAGAGAGAGAGGGAGTCCTAATAAAATAATGAGGAAAGAGGAATGCACTATGTGATTGATAGAGAGAGAGGGGGGAGGGGGGAGAGAAGGTCGTGTTAGAAAACTCTCAAATCGATTATCTCAATGTCAAGATTCATAAATATAAAAAAAAAGATTTTTAGACCTAAAAATAATTTATCTTCTAACACATTATCTAGACCGTCCATTTTCAAGATTTTTAAGTCATCGCAAATATGCTTGATCATAGTCATTTCTAGAACTTGAAATTTATAATTGGGGGCAACAATATAGTTTATATTATCACAAGGCTTTGCGCCATGAAACTACATTTTCGGCATCGTTTTGAGGTGCACCTTACGTCAATAGTATACATCACCCTTGAAAGAACGCGTAGAGAGGAATGCACTATATGATTGATGCAAAGATATGCAAGTTTAAGTTAATAAGCTCCTTTAAGATTGTAGAGGTTACTAGTGACTAATACAAATTTAGGGATCTCATTACTCTCTCTCTCTCTCTCTCTCTCTCTCATGTGATAGTATACCTTTGAGTCTAAAGAGAGCTTTCTCTATCTTGGCGGTGCAGCCGCAGCAATCCATGTTTTTTACCAAGACTTCCACCACCTAAACACCACAAAATTGCCAGAATTTTAGCCGGAAAATGACCCACAAAATAAAATTATTTTCCATTAAAATGTTCCGATCGTGCAATCCGATTATACAAAATATGAACATTTAAGGCTAAGCACAATATTTACTAATAAGATATTACTTAATTAGTGAAGATAAACCTAAACATAAGTCTTTATAAAATAAGAAAACACTCACCGACATATTTCCAGCTTGAACTCCAAGCATTCAAGAGATGGATGGATAAGTGAGAGAGGTATTATATAGACTTTCAAATTTTCAAATATTCAATTAATATCATTTCCTTTTAGGAATTTTTTTTAAAAAAAATTGAAAATTGGAGGGAAAATGGGGAGCGCATGGTGATTCATGAGAAAAGCGGATTGGCTTTGGCGTGCAATTGTGAAAGAAGATAAACTTTTTTTATCACTTTCCTCAAAGCAAAAACAACTACTTTTAGCAGACAAGGAGACAACTTTTCTTCTTAGTTCCTAGAAAGAGAAGAGCATAGTCTATAGCGTATGTAAATAAAGATGCCCAAAAGCTCCCTCTTATGCATAAAAAGCAACAAAAAGCTGTCTACACCAGTAGTTATTTATTCTTTTCTTTTCATTCTTCTTCATACAGTGACCCACAGTGGATCCCATTTCTCTCCCATTTTTCAAAATATCTATTTCTATGTTTAACTTTAATTTGAAATGTGAAATGATGTTTTTGACATTGTTGCAAGCCACAACTCACTCTTGGAAGAATGCATAAGGAAAAACAATGTGAAAAAAGGGGAGCATACGCTGTGTTTTCTGCCTTGAGATCTTTTATCTTTTTAAATTTTGGAATTAAAAATCATTGGATGTTATTATTCTTTGAAAAAAAAGATTTTCAGATCCTAAATACTTTTATGTTGTGGGGTTCTTGGGAACCCTCGCTTGCGGAACTAAGGATCCCAAATACCAGAGTCCTGTTGTGCGCAGAAGATCTAAACCTGACAGGTTGATTTTTGGTAAATATAATACGAGAAAAATAGAGCCGGCAACAAGCAAGAAAAATCAAGCATGAAATTAATAACAACAAAAGTGAGCACCAGAATTTACATGGTTCGTCGTATTAGATGCAGAAACAAGATCCCAAAAATTGGATCCCACCAAGAGCATGGTATTATACAATTAGAAACAAAATACAAGAGTACGAGATATAATATGATAAATAAAGCATAAAACACACACACCACAAGAGTATACATATTTAAGTAATTCACCCAAAAGGGCTACATCCACAGGCACGGCAAACTGAAATCTATTATACCAATTAAAGTTACATCATAGATTTTGGGACATAGAGTTACTTATTTAACCCTCGACAAAACCCAGATGAACAAACCCTTTTAGACCTACTCTCCCAATAGGTACAACTCGTCGATCTCTCAACTCTATTCCACAGCTAAACTACTGTCCAGGAAAAGACACATCTTTATTCACAGTTAAACTATTATACAGGAAGATAACTTTGAGAGTAACCAAAATTTTCTCTAACTAAAAGAGGAAACTACCCAAAATCTTCAGGAGAACCGTTTCTCTTTAAGAAACCAACTTCTCAATCTAAAGGAGGCACCATCGTAGTGTTTCTCTCAACATGAAGCTCGCTTCTCTCTAAGGGCGTGTTTGTTTCCTTAAAGATATATATGCGTGTTTGTTTCCTTAAAGATATATATTAACAATATAAATATAAATATATAACATAATATAATATATAATATAATGTACTTTATATATGTTATTAATGTAAATTTATATTATATGTAACATATAATATATAATATAATATAAGATATTTACATATTATATATAATATGATAAATATAAATATTATATGCAATATCATAAATATATATTATATATATTATAATATTTATTATATCATATTAATAATACTAATATTATGTATTTATATCATATATAGTAAATAGTGATCAACAAAAACATTCCTACCCTCCCTCGCCCCAACTCCCTTCCAAGAATTTAATCTTTTATGTTTTAATTAAGGAATGGGAACTTTGTTGGAAGACTATTTTCTAAACTTTTAGATGGAAATTGTGTGTCAAACATGGAATTTTTGGAAAATTAGAAAGATTTTTTTCTAAAAGAAATATTTCAGAAAAACAAACGCCCCCTAAGGGGTTTCTCTCCATATGAAGCTCTCTCCTCTCTAAAGGGAGATGTTGCCTCTCATGCATGGGATGCTTCTACCTCTCTCTCTAGAGAAAGCCGCATTTCCTATATGGCGATCCAAATAGGGTACTGTCAACCCATAAATGATTTCAGGCAATTGTTGTATAGTAATATGAAGCAACAACCTTAAAAAAACATCTTATATCCATTTGTTTGACCCAAATTTTGAAATATATACTCTTTTCATTCTAATGAACAATTACAAAATAAGAAAATCTTGAAAGCCCAACCTAAGAAGTATTTTTTAGCCCAATTAAAATAAGCCGTTCATTATGGTAAAATGCTTAGATCTAGGTCTTAGAAGGCTTTTTTTATTTCCAATTTTTTTGGATGGATTTATTATCATTAGATGAACAATGTTAAAGAAATAAAAAAATAATTTTGAGATCATAAAAGCTAAGATCTTAAAATTCACAAAATGAATGGTTTAGATTCGTTTTTTTTGGGGACTCATTTTGACCATATCTAGCGTTCAAATTGAACTTTTTTTTGGGGGGGGGGATTGATTATTGAGATGAAGAGAGTGCGTGTGCAAAATTTGAGGTCATACAAATACCACAAACATGATTATCTAGAAGTGTCATTGCATTATACTATGATACAACCGTTACATTGGATCATTGCTATATATATATATATATATATATATATATATATATATATATATATATATATAGAAAAAGATCATGTCAACCCATAGGTTGATAACTACAGTGTCAGCCTATGGCCCAGATTAAATTTGGGCTCAATCCAATGGTCACGACCTCATTTGGTATTTGAATTTTTATTTGCTTTATACAAATCAAAATCACTTGAAATTTTGATCATCTATTATTAAACAATTAGAATCTAATAAAAATATTTTAAAAATAATTCGAAAAATATAAATTGACCAAAATACCCTTGAAATGTTTCCGGGGTATTTTTGTCAATTTATATTTTTCGAATTATGCTTAAAATATTTTTATTATGTGAGCCTTGATTAGTAAAAACTATGTCTAAATTTTAAAGTGATTTGGATTTGTAGAAAACAAATGAAAGTTAAAATACGAAATAAAGTCGTGATCGTCAAATCGGCCTATATATATATATATATATATATATATATATATATATATATATATATATATATATATATATATATATATATATATATATATATATATATATATATATATATATATATATATATATATATATATATATATATATAAGAAAACTACGTAATGCCTATAAGCGAAAATAAACAGTGATTTTGCCTATGCTCATCACCGTCAAAAGTTCATTGCACGATCATAGTTGTCCGGTAGTGTTCAATTTTCATTTTTTTTTTATAAATCAAAATAATCTAAAATTTGGAGTGTATGTTCATCGGAAATAGGTGACTCTAATAAAAATAAAAATAATAATTTTTAAAATTTAAATTGACCAAAATGCCTTGAAAATTTATAAGGGCATTTTGATTAATTTATATTTGTGAAATATTTTTTTTCATATTTTTATTAGGTAAGCCCCACTAATATATACACACACTTCAAATTTCAAATCATTTTGATTTATAAAAAAAAAAAAAATGAAAAATGAAATACTACCGGGCAATCGTGACTGTGCGATGAACTTTGGACGGTGATGAGCATAGGAGAAATCACTGTTCATTTTCGCCTATAGACATTGGGAAGACTTTTCCATATATATACATATGGGCAATGATTTCATGTAACAGTTATATAGTAATAGAATGCAACCATCTTCAAAAAAAATGTTAGGGCCATTTGTTTGATCCAATATTTGAAATATACATTCTTTTCATTCTAATGAATGATCACAAAACAATAAAATTTTGAAAACCTAAACCAGAAAAAAAAATTTAGCTCAATTAACATAGGTCGCCCATTTTGATAAGATGCTTCGATCTAGCCCTTAGAGATATTTTTTATTTTCCAACTTTTTTAGATGCTTTTATTATCATTAGATGAACAATGTTAAAAAAGGAAAAAATGATTTTGAGTTTGTAAATGATAAGATCTTGAAATTCACAAAATGAATGGTGTAGATTCGCTATTGGAGTGTGTGCAAAATTTTAGGTTATACAAATACCAAAAACATAGATTTCTAGAAGTGTAGTTGCATCATACTATGATACAACCGTTGCATGAAATCATTGCCTTATATATATATATATATATATATATATATATATATATATATATATATATATATATATATATATATATATATATATATATATATATATATATATATATATATATATTAAAAAATCTAATAATATCTAGCCAACTATAATGAATAGTAATATAGGTGGAATGGGAATCGTCAGATCTTCATCATGCGGTTCATAATGCATATCACTATTTTAATTTTAATTATTTTTTTATAAATAGCATCATAATGAAATTTTATACATAGATACTAAAAAATAGGGCGCACAAATAAAAAAAAATTATTTTTCAAAATATAAAATAACTAAAATACCCCTGAAAAATTATGGGGGTGGTAATTTTAAATTACTGAAAATACTTTTTTTTATATTTTTATATGGTGCACAATAGTGTTAGCATCCAAAATTTCATATTAATCAGATTTATATAAAAAAAATTAAAATTAAAATAGTGATGTGTATTCTGAACCGCATGATGAAGATTTAACGACTCCTATTCCACCTATACACTATTCATTATGGCTAGCCAGTTGTTGTAAGGTTTACCATATATATATATATATATATATAAGTAATTATCCTACGAGACCTTCCCACACCCATGTGTGTAGGACCCTAAAAGATCATCATTAAATGTGGTACAAATATCTAGAAAAATTATCATATGGGTGTGGGATTTGATTTTTTTAGAGATCTGTGCCAAATTTAATAGTGATCCTTTAGGGTCCTATACACATGAGTGTGGGAGAGTCTCACAAGGTCTATATATATATATATATATAAGGTTAAGAATCCAAAATTTATATAACAAAGAGCTATACCCAAAAGTTATAATCTTTTTGGATTTCTATTTTCTTAAAGAAACTTATCATATCAATCCTAATCCGACATAATATAGGATTACCTTATGTGGGTGAGTTTGGATATCATTGTATCCAATAATCTCCACCTTGACATCAAAATCACTTGCTCATCATGTCAACATCCATTGGATAACTTTATAAATTCTTTATCTTTTACTAAATAAATTCTTTCATCATTCTTGTTAGAAAGATTGTCTTTGTCATTATATTTCCCCACCTCAAATAAAACATTGTTTGTCATTATATTTCCCCACCTCAAATAAAACATTCGTATACTTTCCATGTGCTTTTTTCAACCGAATGCACAAACATTAGCCATGTACTGAACCATGTGTTCTGATACCACTTGTTAGGATTTAATAGCCCTCATAGATGCAGAAATAGGAATCTCAAAAGTTGGATCCCACTAGGAACGTGTATTTATCCAGTTAAAAACAAAATAGGTGAGAGTCCAAGCCATAATACGATATGTAAAACATAAAGCATACACACCGCAATAGTACAAAGATTTATGTGGTTTACCCCAAAAGGACCTACATCCATGGGCAGAAAATTGAAATTCACTATACTAATGAAAGTTAAATCATAGATTTTGTGACATAGAGGTGCCTCTTTGACCCTAAAAAAAACCTAGTCGAGAAAATTCTTTTAGACCCACTCTTTCTATCGGTACAACCCGCCGATCTCTCATCTCTATTCTACAACTAAACTATTATCCAAGAAGAAACCCATCTCTATTCCACAACAAAACCACTATCCAAGAAAAGAACGGTGAAAACAACCAAGACTTTATCTTATTAAAAGGGGAAACCAACAAAAATCTCCATGAAAACTGCTTCTCTACAAGAATCCAACCTCTCAATCCACAAGAGACACTATCGCAATGTTTCTCTCTATAGGAAGCTCTATTCACTCTAATGGGAGGCCTTTCATCTCATGCACAGGATGCTCCTGCCTCTCTCTCTAGATGAAGCCATATGTCCCATATGATAATCCAAATAAGGCACATATATTCTTTCCTCTTTCATTTCATATAAATAAGGTGAGAAATCCATATTAAATAAAAATTTTTTCATAAATGTTACATATATCTCAAGAAGCAAGAGATATACTCAAGAGGTTTAATCTTTTTGGATTTCTATTTTCTTTAATAAACTTATCAATATCAATGTAATATCATATAATATGGGATTTCCTTATGTAGGTATTTTGACTATCACCATATCAAACAGATCCCACCCAAGATCGTGTACATGATTGGCTAAATGCGAAATACATAAATAGATCTACAAATTAAGTGCAAGAAATTAACAAAACCATAATCACACCCCAACAAGACAAGATTTATGTGGTTCACCCATAGAGTTACGTCCACTACCTCAGTAACTAGAAATCTATTATCTCAATGAAAATTATAATTTTGGTTTACGAGAGATAATACATGTCTCTAAATATAAGTAAGAACATCACCGATCTTCCCTTCTAAACCCACTCTACCGATCGAGCAACATTCCCGATCAATATTTCTTTTCCACCGTAATACCGTTATCGAAAGGACAACCTCAATAGCAACCGAGAGACTTCTTCTGTCTCGAGAAGAAAAAACTTAACCAATTCAAAACTCCCATAGGAAAATTGCCTCTTTCTATGACGTCACACCTCTCTCTCTCTCTCTCTCTTGTAAATTCATCTCCATCTTAGAAATCCCTTCCCATAATCCCAAAGCGGTGGATGAGTATTTATGTCTTCCTTGGCTCTCTTTTAGATATCACTTGTGCTTTTTTCATGTTTCTCACAGAAGCCCCCCCTTTTTTTTCCCATAATACCCTCAATTTTTTAATAAAATATAGGTGTGATGATTTTGACTATCACCAAACCTAACATATGTGACCATGCAAAAAAGATAGTTTTCAACATGAGAATGCTAATTTTTCGAGCTCGTATAGAAAAAAGATGGTCTTTATTCCATTTATTGTTCTTATTACATATGGTTTCCTTCTTCAATCAACAAATAATAATAAAAATGTAATTAATTGCAATCTTATCCTTTGAATTTTGATGTGTGACTATTCAAATTGATGGACCCATCCGATTATATCCATGTGTTGATACAAAAAGTAGAGTTTATTCAGTATGAGGAAGTCTAGGTTAAATGCATACTTATAGAGTGCATATGGAGAAAAGAAAAAGAAAATTATGCTATTGATAAGGTTATATCCCCAAATTCGAGTTCTTAATCATTTTCCTATATAGGGATTGTGGTCTAGTTGTAGATTTTCCTCTTGCAGAATTCGAATTCCTAATAATTTTATATGTTTTCTCCTTTTTAGTAAAAGAAATTCTTTGTTGTTCTCAAAGCTCTCTTACTGGATTGTGGTCTAGTTGTAGAATAGAGATGCGAGATCGATAGTGATGTCGGTCTATAAGAGTTGCTCGATTGGGAATTGTTGAGAGTTGCAGAAGTAACTTTGTGTCATAAAATATGTGATGTAATTTTCACCAGTATAGTGGATTTCAGTTTGTCATGCCCATTAATGTAACCTTTTTAAGTGAAACTCGTAAGTCATTGTACCCTTGGGGTGTATGCATTTAACCTTTATTTCTCATTTTATGGTTCGTAGTCTCTCATATTTTATTCTAGCCGGTTAAGTATATGATCTTGTTAGGATCCAACTTTTGAGGTTTGTAATTCTTCTTTTAAGAGGATTTTTAAATCCTAACAAGTGGTATCAGACCAATGGTTAAGTACATGGTTAAAGTTTGTGCATTTAATTAATGAAAACTACATGAAAAAATATTAGAAGTGTTTAGTTTGAGGTGAAGAATATGGTGGCAAGCACAAGCATTTCAATAAAAATGATGAAAAATCTATTTGGCACAAAGGAAGAATACATAGAGCTATTTGATAGATGTTGCCATGTAAGGTAAGTGATTTTGATATCTAGATAGAGAATATTGGATATGGTGATATATAATATCAACCTCATAAAAAAATACCATGTTATATAGAATTGACCTTGATATTGATAAGTTTCCTAAAAAGTTAACAGTTCAAAGAGATTATAACTCTTGGTTATTTCTCTTGGTTTTCGAATTTTTTATATCTTTAGAAAATTTCCTATTTTGAGTGGAGTCCTATAAGAGGAATGAGAGAGGAAATAATATGTTTAACTTATTTGAGTCATTATATGGGAAAGATAGATTTCTATGGAGAGAGATATATATAGGCCTCCTATGCATGAGAGACAAGGCCTCCACATAGAGATGAGAGAAGTGAGCTTCCTAAAGAGAAAAACACTTCGATGGTGCTTCTTGAAAAATGAAAGTTTAGTTTTTTGTGGAGAAGTGATTCGTATTGAGACTTTAAGTTGTTTCCCCCTTTAGTAAGAGAAAGTTATATTACTTTCAAAGTTTTCTTCCTAGACAGTAGTTTAGCTATGGAATAGAGATGAGAAATCGACTGGTGATGTCTGTCGAGAGACTAAGTGTGAAAAGGTTGCTCGACTGCGTTTTGTTAAAACTTAGAGAAGCAACTATATCTCCCAAACTATGTGATACAACTCTCATTAATATAGTGGATTTTAGTTTTCCATGCACATTAGTGTAGCCTTTTAACGTGAACCACGTAAATCATTATGTTCTCATGGTATTTGCATTTAACTTTTTATTTCTCGTATTATAGTTCGTAGTCTCGCCTATTTTCATCATAGATGACTAAGGGTAACTTTTGAAGTTCATATTTTCGCATCCAAGAGGACTTTTATATCTTAACAAGTGCTATCAGAGCGCATAGTTCAGTACAAGCCTAGAATTTGTCCATTCTGCTAAAGAAAAACACATGGTAAAATATACAATATTTTGTTTGCGGTGGAGAATATGATGGAAAGCAAAGGCATTTCAACAAGAATGACAAAAATTTTATTTGGCAAAAAGGAAGAATTCATAAAGCTATCTGATAGATGTTGGCATGGTGATAACGTGATTTTGAGATCAAGATGAAGATTGTTAGATACAGTGATATACAAAATCACCGCAAAAGGAAATCTCATGTTATGGAGTTGATCTTGTTATTGATAAGTTTCCTAAAGAAAATAGAAGTCCAAAATAATTAGAACTCTTGATTATATCTCTTGGTTTTTTAGTATGTGACATCAATGGGAAGGTTTCTATTCAATGTGAATTCCTAACTTCTATATCCTAAATGAGAGAACAAATAATATATGTGCCTTATTTGGGTCACCATATGAGATATGTGACTCACAAGAGAGAGAGAGTGTGTGTGTGAGAGAGAGAGAGAAAACAAAAAAAGAGAGGAGAGAAGTGAGCTTCCTATAGAAAAAACATTGCGACGATGCTTCTGATAGAGTGAGATGCTAGTTTCTCATAGAGAAACAATTCTCGTAGAGATTTTTGGTGGTTTCCTCTTTTAGTAGAAGAGAGTCTCTGTTGCTCTCAAGATTATCTTCCTGGACAGTGGTTTAGTTATGGAATTGAGATGAGAGATCAGCAAGCGATGTCGGTCGAGAGGCTGCGTTTAAAAAGGTTACTAGACTGGGTTTTGTGAGAGTTAGAGATGTTAGCGTGTATATATATATCTTGATTGTATAGGTATATATCTCTTGATAAGATTAGGTGTTTAGGATTATGATAAGATTAGTTAGTAATTATTTATAGCTTTTGGTGTCTATCCATAACTTTTGGTGTCTATCCATTGTTTTTATCCAGAACTGTTACCAGCTGTATATTTATATGGAGCCTAGTATATAATTTATTAATTAATAAAGAGAGAGTTCTCTGCACTATTCTGAGTTTCTAATATGGTATCAAAGCCATAGGCTCCTCAACCTCAAATCTAAGCTCGTGCCTCAGATCTGAGGTTGCCGTATCTGAGCTCGTCTTCAGATTTGTTCTGACTCTCTGTCAAATTGTTGCACCCTTTCTCTCTCTAAAGTGATATCAGCACATTGCACCCTTTCTCTCTCTAAAGTGATATCAACACATTGCACCCTTTCTCTCTGTAAAGTGATCTTAGTGCACCATTTCTCTCTCTAAAGTGATCTCACATAAAGTTGGATTTTCTTTATTTAGGCGACCCCCATCGCAGGACCATGTGAAACGTACAAAGCTATGGCCCCCAAAATGGCATCACGTCATACCTTAGACTCCTGTACTCTTCACCTCCATAGATGAAAACCCTTCCTATTAGACTCCCACCTCCCTTAAACCCAACACAACACAAATCCAACAACTCTCTCTCTTCTTCTTTAGTTTTTGCCTCGTCCTTGAAAACCCTTTGAGAAGATGACTTGGAAACACCATTCTTCAACCCCTTACCCATTTAAAGAACACGACCACTCTCTCCCTCTTCTTGATTCAGGAACCCAACAGAATCCCAAAAACTCTTTCTCTAAAAGAAAAAACAAAGCCTCTCTCTTTTAGGTTGTCTTCCACAAGCATCTTAGGTTGAAGCAGGCATGGAAAACCTTTGTGCACCCCTTAGCCTCACACCCATATTTCCAACCATGCTTCTCATCCCTTGTTTTTTTTGGCTCTTCCAAGTGCCATTATGTTTTCTCAGCTGTCTCAACTGTTTGCTCCTATTGGTCACGCCATGTACGTGAAGCCTTAAAGATCCAACCCTTTCGTTTATACAACTTATTGTTCAAACTCCAGTTGCTTTGTATCAAAGCATTTTGAGTTTGAAAGGAAGTGTTAGCGTATATATTTATCTTGATTGTATGGATATATATCTTTTGAGAAAATGAGGTGTCTAGGACTATGATAAGATTAATTAGTAATTATCAATAAATGTTGGTGCATCTCCAGAACTATTGGTGTATATCCATAGGTATCTATCCAGAACTGTTACTAGCTGTATATTTATATGGGGTCTCGTATATTTTTTATTAATTAATAAAGAGAGAGTTCTCTACATTATTCTGAGTCTTTAATAAGAGAAGTAACTATGTGCCCCAAAATCTACGATTTAACTCTCATTAGTATAGTAGGTTTGAGTTTGTCATGCCCATCGTTGTAACCTTTTAGGTGGACCACGTAAATGATTGTGTTCTTGTGGGTGGGTGGGTGTATGCGTTTTATCATTTATTTCTCAATTATGGTGGTTCGTAGTCTCACCTATTTTGATCATAGCTGGTTAGGTACACGATCATGGTAAGATCCAACATTTGAAGTTCTTGTTTCCACATCTAAGAGGATTTTTAATATTTTAAGAAAAAATATATAATGAGACCATTTATCATTAGTACAAGGTGGTCACAATTAATCTTAACCACTAGATGTAAAATTGGGTGGTTGCATTTATTTCATTGACTAAGCTCAAAGTTGAAAAGAATTTTTTCGAACTTTGTGATGCACTCAAGATACTAGATTTCACATCAGATGGTAATAAATAACTGTGACCTCTCTGTATTAAAGGTAAATGGTCTCATTGTACACAATCCCATATTTTAAAAGTAAGATTATTTGCATTGGTTTGGAGTTTTAATGGTTAGCATTTAAGGTGATAACTATTTCTTGTGTTTAAATTCATCTAATTCACCTTTTAATAAAGTTTTAATATAATTTTATATTTCAATCCTACCTAAAAATAGTAAATCTACCAAGTTGGCACTAAATTATATTTCCCCTCTAAACTAGAAGAGAAAAATGGCCTGGGAAGTCCCTTGGCCAATGCCAAGCCACCAAGCATGGGTTTCAAGCCCAACCTAGTGTGAGGGCCGACTTAGGGGTGCAAACCATATATAAATCCAAGGCAAAGCTGGTTGCCCTTTAGCTCAAGCATTTTACTTTCCATTCTTTCAAGTGCAGAAAAAGCACATGTTGGAGTACTAACTCTTAGTAAAAGAACATCAATTCTCTTAAGGGTTACGTTAAGGTACTCATACATGAAAGCATTTACTTAAAGTACTCAAACATTTTTTTACATTAAGTACGTTACTTTTTATTACAAAAGTTTTTTGAACAATGATATTTTTCTTCTTTATGAGAGGCATGATAATTCTAGAAGAATTTAGTGGGCATTTAATGCACCATGTGGATCATGTTCAACCCATATAGATGGTGTCATTCTCCACTATAATTAATAAATGTTTTTTTTTATATCATGAATTTCTACTTTACCCCTAAATAATTACCCAAAATACCTTTAGATAAAAGTTATTATATTATAGGGTAAGGGTATTAAATGTCTAAAAATATTGGTACATTAAGTAAATGCTCACATGTATGAATACCCTAACATAACCTTTCTCTTTAAATAGCATAATATATGTA
Source organism: Amborella trichopoda (assembly GCF_054954075.1). Lineage (NCBI taxonomy): Eukaryota > Viridiplantae > Streptophyta > Magnoliopsida > Amborellales > Amborellaceae > Amborella > Amborella trichopoda. Next base: position 27,322,815 of record NC_142342.1, read on the forward strand.
CATGGTATGCCAGGTTGCCATATCAATATTCATGGGACCAGTTAAAGAGTGGAACATCACTTACCAACACAACATAATAAAAAATTGGTGTTTTATCTTAGGCAAAAGCTTATCTAAGGTTGCAACCTTAATCTGTAAAATTTAAGGTGCACCAAAAAATCTATTAGAAAATGTTGTTTTAATATTGGGAAACCCTCTAATTGGCAACCTCGACATCAATGTATATATATATATATATATATATATATATATATATATATATATATATATATATATATATATATATATATATAAGAAAATACTGAGATTAGCCCACTAGCTCATATGAACATATGATTCATATGAGCCCAATGGCCCAGATTAAATCTGGATCGATCTGACGGTTACGACTTCATTTTGTATTTGATTTTTTTTTTTTACAAATCTAAATAATTTGAAATTTTAGAAGTGTATTCTTCACAAATAAGAGAATCTAATAAAAATATCAATAAAATAATTTGATCAAAATACCGTTAAAAGGTTTTGGAGGTATTTTGGTCGATTTAGTTTTATAAATTATTTTTAAAATATTTTTATTAGGTGCGCCTTGAAGAGAATAATGGATGCCTAAAATTCAAGTTATTTGGATTTGTAAAAAATAATTAAAATTCAAATAGAAATGAGGTTGTGACCGTAAGATCGGCTCAGATTGAATCTGGGCCATTGGGCTCATATGTTCATATGAGCTAATGGGCTAATCTTTTATATATATATATATATATATATATATATATATATATATATATATATATATATATATATATATAAGTTATCAATAAATTCATTCACTCAAGTCCCGCACCCATGTGATGACTTTTCTCGAGATCTATGTCAAACTCACATAGGTGTGGGAGGGTCTCATAGTGTCATTACTCATATATATATATATATATATATATATAAAATAATCATTATGCATAGTTCCTATAAAAGATGTATCACTACTTGATGAAGTAGTGTCTGTATCTGAACTATTAGACGAATCATATATTTGAATAATGTCATATATTTTATTTCTGATGGACTCATCTAATGTAATAGAGTCTAATTTTTGTTTGACTTTGCATTGGCTTTTATAATGGCCAACTTTTCCACATTTATAGCAAACAGATAATTTCTTACTATTTTGTTGGAATTTTTTAGAAGCAAAACGTTTAGTAAATTTCCTATATTTTTTATGTTTTGTTGGAAAAGACGTATATGTTTTTTCAGGTTTATTAATGCGATGTTTTTCCTTTTTATATATTTTATGTATTTTATGTGGTTTGTTTTTATCAATATGATAGCCAACTTGTTGGTAGAAGTCTCCTAACTCCTTTTTACCACTTATGTTTTGTTTATCAAGTTGCTTTTTAAGTTTCATATCTGTGCATATGGCTAATTAGGGTGTGCTAGTATCATCTTTTTTAGATAAGCAGATAATGTAGGTAGGCTGATTGTATTATGTGCTTGTGGGTTCAGGATATTGTTCTGAGGAGGTATACGTTTAAGGGGTAAGGAGGTAGGATTAGTACTAAAAATATCCCACCATTTAACTTTAAGGGTTTTGCCAAGTTTAGGAATGTACTCATAATTATTCGTATTATTTTCAGAGATAGTATAATCCCAGTTTAGGATCCAAGGTATTTGGTAGATGGCCATGAAGTAGAGATGAAAATCATCCAGTTCGGTACAAGTATTATGTTGTGTAAATTTGGTTTGAAAGGCTTGGAAAGCATCGGGTAAGATTTGGGTCTGTGATCCCCATAATAAAAACCAGTGGCGGAACCAATTTGGAAATCTTTCGTAAATAGGGAGTTTAAATTGCAAGTACCAAGAATGAGTATTATTTGGATTCTGGTATGAGAATACCTTATGCCAGGCTTCTATGTACTCAACATATTTATAATACTTATATTGGAAATCTGGATTTAACAATTTTTTCCCTTGGAGAGGATTACATCCCCAATCGTCATAAGAAAGTAATTTTTTGATTTGAAATTTTGAATAAGCATATACTTTAGTAGTTCCTTGATAAAAATGAACAATCGAAATCGAACCGGTTTCCATGAGAATAGATTCATACTATTCACGGGTTTTGACCCCGTATGATGGATTTAAATGGTTTACAAGGTAAAGGGGAGCTAATTTATTTGGGTTAATTTGTGCATGGTTATCAGAAATGGGTATATCTGCTAAGAAGGCTGTGTCTATATAGACTGATTTAGCAGAAGTAGAGGTTTGCTTATTTGGGTATGTTGCAGGGGAAAATGCCGGACTTAGACTTGAAGTTTGTATTGGACTTTGAGGAGGAGTTTGAATCAACTATTCAGGTATGTTTGTAGATCTGAGAGGTGACATAGGTGTCAGATTCAAAGAGGAATGGATGGGCATAAGAAGCCCAAACATATTGCTTGGTACTAAGTCCATGGGTTGTTTTCCTCTTTTGTTGTTTGGAGGATTAGGAGGATTATTCATATTGATATTCTTATTGGCAAGAAAGAGTTGCAAACCGTATGAAAGTGTATCTTCGTTAGGAAGTGTGGATAAGGTGCGGTCCCCCATGCAAAAATTCGTTATGTAGTTTGTTTTTATCAATATAATAGCCAAATTGTCGGCAGAAGTCTCCTAACTCCTTTTTACCACTTATGTTTTGTTTATCAAGTTGCTTTTTAAGTTTCATATCTGTGCATAGGGCTAAGCCTTCAGCACATATTTCAGAGGATAATTCACCTAAAGTATATTGAGCGTAATTGATTACACCACTATTTTTATTTTTCAGACGTTCTTTGACCTTTTCAACGAATAGATATGGTAATCCTGCTACGAACTTTTCTTTCCAGTGGTCAAGATGACTATCTTCTCGTATAAGTAAACGAGAGAAAAAAACGTCTTTATACCATTTGTAGTGAGATAGTGTAGGACAATGTAAATTAGATAAAAGATCAGCAGTTTGAGCTGCAAGTATTGAAGTATTTCCTATGAAATGAAGGGCAATTGTATAAATCAGTGAATTGACAGCATCACTTTCAGAATATACCATATCTTGGTTATGTTCATTTTTTGTTGTCCATTGTCGAGTATTTGTTAATATTTGTTGTTTTGTTTGTTCATTGAGATAGGAATCCCACCATCCTCTTAGCCATCCAGTAAATCCTGAGACTATGGCTTTTGCTATTTCTTGATCATGACTACCAGCCATTTTACATGCCGAAGCATACATAGTCATATGTTTCATTGTATCTAATATTCGGTGATCGGAAATTCCATCAATGTTCCAGTCTATAACAGTTCGACCAGTATATGTAGAAGTATGACTTGTAAGGTCTTCTTCTAATTTGATATCAACTGGGGTTGGTCTCTTATAATATGGTCGGGCATTTATTGGTTGCCAATTTCTATTATAATTTACTCGATTTATCGTATCTGGAGTAATATGAGTTTCAGAAAATGCTTTTTGTATATTTGTTATTGTGTTGGCAATTGATGGTTCCATATTTTCATCTGCTTGGAACATTATTTCTTCTTGAAGAGTCATATTATCATGTTCTGGGATTTTTGTTTTTCCCTTATCATTGTCTGGTATAACAATATTTTGTTTGAGATCTTTTATTTCTAATTTGGATAATTTGGAAATTAATTGATCCATGAGTGTTTTATTATCATCACCTATATGAAATTTTTCTTTATTTAATTCAGGAGGAGGTTTAAAAAATAATTGTTTCTTTTCCTTAAAGGTGGGAGGATGTAATAAGTTTTCTATTCTTATAGTTTGTTGTCCAATAGTGTGAAGGTAGAGATTCGTATAATTATTTTGTTCAATTATGTGTGAAAGTAATTCTATACGAGCTAAATTTGCATTATTTAGTTTATATGTAGTAGCTACTGTTTCGTATACAATCATTTGGGTTGAGGTTGAGGATCCCATATTTTGCTCTATGTTTGATCCTGTAGTGGCGGATCCTTTCGTAGCTATTCCTTGTATTTTCAGACTTTATTCAGGAGGATGTATGGCTTTAATTGTGTTTCCTTCAGTAGTATTAAATACTGTATACTGGGTTTCCAGTGTGTTTATTTCAAAATCGAGAATAGAGATTTGTTTTTGGCGTAGGATGTCTTTTAGCCAATCAAAAAAGCATGTTCCTTTATTTCCTTGTTTTCTCCATTTGTTGAATCTTTTGTGAAACAAAGATACTAATTTAGGATCAAAAGTTTCTACATACCATTCTCTGATATTTTTATTTTCGAGGGATAAATAATCATTTATGATGAATTCTTCATCCAACGTTTCTTCAAGTTGTAGTACTTGAATGAATTCTGCTTCAGCAGGTTCTTCTTGAGCTTGTTTATATTGAGGGATAATGATATTATCAGGTGTTCTTAATAGTCCATCAAATTGTGGTTTTATTGGTGTTGATGGAATATTTATGATAGGAGGAATTCTATTGTAAGTAGTAACAGATTTTCTTGCTGGTTCTGGTTCTCGGAAGGAATAAGTACTTGAAGTACCTGAGATGGATGCATCATCCATAATTCTATTATTTGTGGTGAATTGGATTTCAATATTTCCATCTGTATATTCAATAATTTTATCTGGAATGTTTTGGGTAGATGTTTGTGATGGTTGATTTTCATTATGGATGGACCATGTTTGTGGTAGAACAATATCTGACCATGATATTGTCTTTGGTATAATCGTATTAGATTTTTCCATATTGCTTTGAAAAAATATTGTTTGTCCTCTAGTATCTATTTGAAGTACATTTGGACATAATGTATTCATTACTTTATAATAAATACGATAAATGATGGCTATGTTTTGAGAACCTAACATCATATTAAATCCTTGAGTTTTTAGATTTAAAGATAAAACATTTAAAATATTTGGATCTGTAAGAGATACAGAATAATTTGGAAAACAATTGAAATATATTGGTCCACTACATAAACTAGATTCGACCATTCCTAGTAGTGAATCAGAAAATCTATTATGCCTAGTATCTTGTAAGCATACTAGGATAGAATTATTTAATCCTAAACGAGTTAAAGGTTTTACAGCTATTTGGATTAATCCTATATGTAAATATTTATAGTTTTTTGAGATAGTAATTGAAAATCTTCTTGATTATTTGTAACAGATAGAGTCTCTTCTACTGTTTTAATAGCATATCCGATTTTTAAATCGAATGTGCCTTTCTTATAAACATCTGATATTGGAACTTTGGGTATGTTCCAATTTTGTATTTGATTTTCAATATCATTAATAATAATTTCTTCTTTATTTTTTATCCTTAGAGTTCTATTAGTTGCACTAGTTGTTTTATCCGTTAGATTCTTAATAAATTTTTCCATTATTAGGTTGCTGTTGAGTGTTATCTTGACAGTCCTCTTTGACTACCTCTTACGTCTTCTAGACCTCAGCGGCTCTCCTGGCCTAAACGGTCAACTGACTGGGTGTCTGAGCGTCTCTAACCTCAATACTCGGACCAACTTTCTTTAATGGATTAATTTGTTAAGTTTCTTAAGATAGAAGAACTAGTGATAACTCTTAGTCCTCTAATACAGGGTTGGCTTTGATACCATAAATGTGAGATCACCCTATAAACGAAACCTATAAATATAAACGAAATAACCGAAATAATAGAGAACTTATCTTAAGAATTGAAATATTATACCATGATAAGAAATTACTTGCTGTAATATGTTAACATAATAGAATAATACTAAGATAATAAAAATAACAGACACAATAGATATATCTATGACTATCCACGAAGTATGAGTATGATTCTGAATTTTTATGCTAAAGACTAATTTAAATTGCATTGTACAAAAACATACAAATCATATATTGATTCAGGAAAGGAATTCACACTTACGGATTATTACAAATACAGAGGCTGGACAATGCCTGCCATTCGTGAGGGCAGTAAGAGGGTAGAGATGATAGATTACAATCACATATGTATACTAAAAATAAAGAGTAAGAAGTTACCGACTTGAGAGACGGTAGAGTTACAGCGCTACTCAACTACTGTCTTAGAAAGAGTGAGAAAACAGGAGAGAAAAGCAAAGGAGAATAGAAGAAGGTAGAAGAGGAAAGAGTAGAGGTCTGGGCTTGATCTTCTTTAGTCTGCGGGGAGTCCTTGCCTGCCTTCTGGTAAGTGAAAGGAGTTATTTATAGAGGGCGAGAGGTTGCTTGGTCACGAAGGTATTTCCTCTGATTGGCTGAAGGTATCTTGGTGTTGAAGCTATCTTTTGATTGGCGGGAGGTAGCTTAGTGCCGAAGGTAAAGGATGGGATGTAACGTTTTGTCGTGTTGTCAAATACGTGTTGGTTGTGTATTAGTTGATGGGGAGTTGATGTGACGGAAGAATCTTTAGTACTATGCTTGAGGCGTCGCGGCGAGTGTCTGCGGTCGGTGGAGTCACGTCGGCATATAGTGGAGTCATATCGCGAATATAAGAATCTGCTTTATGTCGCTAATCTGCTTTATATCTTATCATGTGAACTGTTGCTGATGCTGATTGTATTGATCGGGTTTTGGTCGGGTCGGGTCGTATTCTCGAGCTGTAATTATTGGTCGGGCCTCTCGCTGAAATCTTATAACAATGGATTGCCAGATTGAACTGTCTCTTCTGACGTAGTCGGTGCAGTGGTATCGAGAGCAAAGATATTGAGAAGATTTTGCTCTAATTCTTCAAGGGTAGCATTAGGGTGTGCTAGTCTCATCTTTTTTAGATAAGCAGATAATGTAGGTAGGCTGATTGTATTATGTGCTTGTAGGTTCAGGATATTGTTCTGCGGAGGTATACGTTTAAGGGATAAGGAGGTAGGATCAGTACTAAAAATTTCCCACATTTAACTTTAAGGGTTTTGCCAAGTTTAGGAATGTACTCATAATTATTCGTGTTATTTTCAGAGATAGTATAATCCCATTTTAGGATCCAAGGTATTTGGTAGATGGCCATGAAGTAGAGATGAAAATCATCCAGTTCGGTACAGGTATTATGTTGTGCAAATTTGGTTTGAAAGGCTTGGAAAGCATCGGGTAAGATTTGGGTATGTGATCCCCATAATAAAAACCAGTGGCAGAACCAATTTGGGAATCTTTCGTAAATAGAGAGTTTAAATTGCAAGTACCAAGAATGAATATTATTTGGATTCGGGTATGAGAATACCTTATGCCAGACTTCTATGTACTCAGCATATTTATAATATTTATATTGGAAATTTGGATTTAACAATTTTTTCCCTTGGAGACGATTACATCCCCAATCGTCATAAGAAAGTAATTTTTTGATTTGAAATTTTGAATAAGCATATACTTTAGTAGTTCCTTGATAAAAATGAACAATCGAAACCTAACCGGTTTCCATGAGAATAGATTCATACCATTCACGGGTTTTGACCCTGTATGATGGATTTAAATGGTTTACAAGGTAAAGGGGAGCAAATTTATTGGGTCAATTTGTGCATCGTTATCAGAAATTGGTATATCTGCTAAGAAGGCTGTGTCTATATAAAGTAATGATCGTATAGGACCTTCCTCTACCCATGTGTGTAGGACCCCAAAGGATCACTATTAAAGTTGGCATAGATCTCTAGAAAAATTATCACATGGGTGTGGGACTTGACTTTTCTATAAATCCATGCCAAATTCAATGGTGATCCTTTGGGGTTTTACACACACGAGTGGGGGAGGATCCTATAGGATATATATATATATATATATATATATATATATATATATATATATATATATATATATATATATATATAGCTTGTCTAGAGTTAATAACCCCTCAAAATACAAAGGTTAAAGTTATAAGGGGTTGTGATCGGTGTATATATCAAAAAAATAATTATTTTTTGTTTAAAAAATTATTTTAATAGATAACTTAACTATTGAGCAAAGGTAAATTTGAAATTTTTACAAAAATATATGAGATTCTGAAAGTTAATGTCCTCAAATTTTATTTGTAAAGTGCTATCGTCTATTAGTAAAATTTTTAACTTTACCCTTTATGAAGATAACAAAAGTACTCATTGTCTTGTAATAATACCTTATTTAATGATGAAGATATCACAAAAAGTAATTTTTTTAAAAAAAGTAGACTACAAAATTAGTAAATCCACCCTTCACAACTCTCTTTCTATCTTTAATATTTGTAATTTGAAGGGTTGTGAAGTTTAAATTATATATATATATATATATATAGAAAGAGAGAGAGAGAGAGAGAGAGAGAGAGAGAGAGAGAGAGAGAGAGAAAGAAAGAAGATGGGATTAGCCCACTAGGTCATATGAGCTTAATGTCCCAGATTGATTTTGGGCTGATTTGACGATCACGGATGTCCGTTAGTATTTTAATTTTAGTTTTTTTTTTACTAATCCAAATCACTTGAAATTTGAGGCATGTGTTCACAAAAACAAGTGAATCTTTGAAAAATATTAAAAAATATTTTACATAAAATAAATTGATCAAAATACCCCCAAAAATTTTCGACAGGTAGTTTGGTCCTTTTTTTTAACGAATATTTTTTTTATATTTTTATTAAGTGCGCCTTGATGAGAATAACACACAACTAAAATTTCAAGTGATTTGGATCTATAGAAAAAAAAAAAAAATTCAAGCACTACAGGATATCCGTGATCATCATGTTGGCTTAGATTCATTCTGGGCCGTTGGGCTCATATGTTTATATGAGCTAGTAGGCTAGTCTCATCATTTTCCATATATATATATATATATATATATATATATATATATATATATAAAAGATTTCGAGTGACAAAAAATAGTGCATCTTGCGAAATGTTATCTGGAACGTTCATTTTCAAGCTTTTGAAGTGTTTATATATCTGTTTGATTTGAATTCTTTTGGAATTTGAAATTTTAAAACTAAAGATAAAATAGATTCTCGGGCTATCTTAAAAAAATTTAACACCAAAATTACAACTCATGATAAAATTTAGAGATGCATCTTACTTTAATTGTTTAAGGTCACAAAGCACACCCTTTAATCTTATGGATATAAGAGAGGAAAAAAAAAAGAAATTCAAAAGTACCGACTTCCATGATTGCGCATGTAAAAAAACTAAAGTTAAGGTTTTAGATATGGCTATCTGGATGTGGACACAAGACCTTAACAATGGACCCCAACAAATGCGTTTTTGTTGAAAAACATCTTCAAACGCAGACAATTTTTTTATTTAAAAAAACGTAGACAAATGCGTTTTTGTTGAAAAAAACGTAAACAAATGCGTTTTTGGTGTAAAAAAACGTAGACAAATGCGTTTTTTTTTTATTTAAAAAAAAGTAGACAAATCCGTTTTTTTTTATTTAAAAAAACGTAGACAAATGCGTTTTTGTTTAAAAACATCTTCAAACGTAGACAATTTTTTTATTTAAAAAAATGTCACTCTTGAAAAACATCTTCAAACGTAGACAATTTTTTTATTTAAAAAAATATATTGTTTAAGTACATGGACAGATGGACTCACGCAGTAGCATAAACCATTTGGAAAAGTAGAGGTCTAATGGACATCAAAATTTTACATACATGTAGATCTCAACTAGGTAAAAAAAAAAATGGAAAAGTAGAGGTCTAATGGGACATCAAAATTTTACATATGTAGATCTCAAAAAATAATAATAATAATAATAATTGCTTATAAGAAAAATGAGAGACAATGAGTAACATTTTAAAGAAATGGGGCCTCAACTAGGTACAAAAAAAAAAGAATTCGTATAAAAAAAATGAGAGACAATGAGTACCATTTCGAGAAATAGGACCCCTCATTTGGTGAAGGCGGGTCTAGGTCTTCAAGAACTCAGCGATCTTTTTTGGAAGTTATTTATTTTTTAAATTCAAGATGGACAAAATTTTAGCTCAAAAATATAGGACTAGCTGTAAACCCCTTTATAGAAATATTCCCTTTTGTTACAACTGGGGTAAATTTTTTTATTAATCTCACGTAAAATAGTCACGAATTGCCTCTATTACAATATATCTCTTGCTTAATATGGATGACGTTTGTATAAGGTACCCTTTTTATATTTCGAAAACTTTATAATGTTTGAAAATATATTTTCAACCCTAATTATAAAATTTAAAATTTTTAAAATATTACAAATCGAGCAGATCTATAAACAGTTGAAAATCTTGAAAACCGTGGTCCAATTAATTTGTTACAAGATGTATTATTTTTAAGACTTGAAATTCTTTTTTTCTTCATATCCATACGTCTTGAGATCGAAATCACTAAATTGAAATGTTTCCAAACATAAGAACACTCCCTTTTAGAAAAATTTTGAACACCTTACTTCAATAATATATGATTGATAACTCATGTAAACTTAACGTTCGAACGCTAGCATATGTATCTGAGAACATATTCTCTCTCTCGTGTTTAACTAAATATTTCGTCCAAGCACTCAGCGAGGCTTCTGCTAAGGGGTACCCTTGACCACTGGCAGGTGAAAATTCTCAAAGAGTTTGAAGTTCTGGAATTGGAACCTAAATTTTTTTTTTGGGTAAGTCAATGGAGAGAAGGCTCCCTACCCGATTTTTTATTCATAGAAAAGGGATAACACGTTATTATACAACCTTATAATAAGGCAGTTGCGCCAAATCATGTAATAAAAAAAAACAAAAAATAACGATTACGTCAAATTACGGCTCTTGTATAAAGCGATTCTAGAGCATCAGCTTCCATATTCACCTCACAAAAAATATGAGCAATAGACCACCCATGAGGCGATAACCTAAAACTTTACCTATATAGTAATATGTGATATTATGTTGTATAACCTGTCTGGAGTTATGGGAATTGCTATATGCCATGTTTGATTGAAACTAGAGTTTTAGAAACTTGGAGATCTAAAAGTTAGCCTTTTTTCCTTTTTTTTTTTTGAACAATTAACAAGTTGGCCTTTTTTTTTTTTGGAACAATTAACAGTAGCTATCGTTAGAAGAGAGCAAAAGCTCCATAGTACATAATAAAATAGCGAGCAATAGCCTATACTGCCAAAGACGACCAACCCAAACTTAACATCCCTGACCCATTAAGGCCCTGTAGTGCAAGCAAAATGACCCCAACTAAGCATACCCAAGCAACTTCCACAAACCTCAAGAGCTTCGACCTACACCACTCAAACCAAGACTCGCACCAAAGACCCATAGGAAGCTCCATCCCATGCACGATATCCTCTCGAACCGGGGTTGAGACTGCGAACCAAGCTGCACTTGTCTAATGACGCCCATAAATAATACATTAAGATATTAGCAAATTTTAACCGTTCAATAAAGTTTCAATGACAAATATTTAACGATCATACATCTTTAACATAATCGACGGTTTAGATCTCACAAATATAAGGACAAATGATTATTGTTTTGCATTGAATTTCATTTTTATTTTCTCGTAGCACATCCATAATAGTACACAAAAGTAAATATGGGAAATATAGAACTAATTTGACAATCCTCTCTGTCTCGATAAAATGCACTCTCGCTCTCTCTAAATAAAATGCAACTCTCGCTCTCTCTAAATAAAATGTAGACTCTCTATCTCTAAATAAAAAGTAGACTCTCTTTCTCTCTAAAATAAAAAATAAAAATATATATCTCTCTCTCCAAAACGGACCCTTGGAGGGAGAGGAAAGCTTTAGCAATTCTCTTCATCTCTCTATCTCAACAGGAAAACCAGGTTAGCACAAACTTCCCACGACTTCTCCAATCAAATCCGATGACAAAATCAGGAGTATCCATTATTCAACCCCCAAATAAGTGCCATGTGATATATTCTTAGTTTATTTTTTCTGAATAAATATATTCTTAGTTTATTTGTTTCCAATTTTTAAAAAATTGAAAGCATTCAGTATTCATTTTTAAATTTTATCTTTTGTACAATTTTTTTAATTTTTGCAATGTTCCGCTTTTATATTATGCATTTTTGGTTTCTAGGGGCTTCTACGTTTTTATTTTTCAAAAAGCACTTCAGACTTGAAAATGGAAAAAAATTATTTTCTTTTTTGTGATTTTAGTGTTGAATTTTTAAGAGATTTTACAATTTTTAAAATCTCTTTAAAACCAAAAAAAAAAGAGTGCAAATTATGTACGGACATTATTGGGAGGGATCAATTATCAAATGGGCACTCGTTTGCCCAAAATTACGAACACCACCCCCCTCCCGCTATAATTTTTTTCCTAAGTGGCTTCCCTATCCGGCAATATGAAAATTGGATAGGGTTTTTATTTTGGCACTCAAGAGAATTGTCGGCAATTGCGTTGTCAAACAAAGGGATCCAAAAACACAGGCGCCAATTTAAACTTGGGTCAATTTGTTGCGAAATACCAGACAACTATTTAGACTTTCTAAAACCTGAGAGGCTATTTCACTACTCTGGCCAGTCCATTTTCTCCTCCCTCTCAAGTTTGATTTCTCTCACATCCTCTCTAAAGTTCTTCGATTTCTTTATCATCTTTCTATGTTGGATTATAAGGAGATGGGCCTTGTGGCGAGCTCTTCTCCATTTTATAAAGAGAGAAAATTAGTCTGAGAGAGATGGGAGCTCTTCTCCATTTGTATAAAGAGAAAATTAGTCCCGTGAGATAGGAGAGGGGAGCCCTTCTCCATTGTATAAAGAGAGAAAATTAGTCCTGTGAGAGAAGAGAGCAAAATGTTGCCCTCATTTTTGTTTTTGCATAAAATGCATCTTCGTGACGCCCTAGCTCCATTATCTCCTAATTTTCTAGACTTGGTTGCATTTTTGGTTTTAAGGGCTGCTACAATTTTTCTTTCGTAAAATAACTTAAAAACCAAAAATGAAAAAAAGTAAGAAAAATTATTTATTCAATTGTTTGTATCTTTAGTTTTTGATTTTTTTGAAAGGCTCTTAAAATTTTCCCTATCTTTTTTAGAGTTCTCTTTATTTTTCATAATTTTTTAATTTTTTAAAAATTATTCCACCAGTCCCACTGGTGAACCAGTCTGAACCAGCCACCCTGAACGGACCAGTGTGCTCACTGATTTAGCGTGCTCATTGGTTTAGTCGGAGAGTATTGGCGTGCAGGGATAGAGAGCATTTGAATTACTCGTGGCATGGGATTATCATGGCCTCAAGGGCATATTTCAGAAAGTGACTATTAATTGAAAGGACAAAATGTAAGAGCATATTTTACTGTAATCTACGTGCACTTGCTGGTTTAAGAAAAAAAAACATATACCATATTAATCATGTAATGGGTTAATCTTCAAGGTGGAATCTAATCCAGTATTTTAACACAAACCACAACTCCAAAAGGGTATCATCAACGAGGTGAAAGTTGATTGACGTAAAAGAACATTTTTTTCATTCGAGTTTGAAAGATAACTTGTGGGATGATTTATTGCATATACGTCCATAAATTACAGACTTAGATTACTTTTATTCATCGAAAAACATGCACATCCACAAAAGAAACAGTGGGAAAAAGAAGAACATATCTAGCAAGGATCAAAACAATATTTACCACCCTAGAACTGGAAACTTTCAAGCAAACTAGATAATAGATTGGCTTATGGCTCCTATGTATAATTTCAAATGGAAACTGACCTCATAATCTCATTGAATAATACTAAACATTTAATGGACAAACTCTAGAGGAGTTCACGAACACGCACTGGCCTTTTAACAGCATTTGTGAAACCCTGTATAACATATCCAAGAATTGATTCAGGACTGAGCTTTTTTCCTTTTTTGGGGCACAAACAAGAGTTCAAAAAGTAATATTAGATACAGAGTTAGATAGTTTAAAAAAAAACAAAGAGAGAAATTTTCCACAGTCCATACCTCATTAAATTTGAATAGAAGGGGGCGCGAATCTCTTTCTATAGTTGCTGATTGTGGCAAAGATGCGTCCGGACCTTGAGACCCTTTGCAGTTTGATTTCCTAAACCTGATAGAAGAAATTTAGCGTAGTTAAAGCCAGAATAAGAAAACCAATCAACCATATAATGTGTGTAGTTTGTGAGAACCAAAAGTAACATATCCATCAGTCTGCATGCCAATAACAATCTCATTAAACAAAAACTATCACCGTTAACATTCTAAATTTAGAGTTAATTTGCCCTGGAAATTAATGAATTGACGGAACAAAAGGCAAGTTTTTACATTTTCTTTTCAACAGTAGCAGGGACAACTTAGCTAAACAAATATTTGAGTTACGGCCGGTGCCCACATTCTTTTAAGGTGATAGTTCTTAGGTAGTTTAGTCACCTCTTCTTAACTTAGACATCTACCTCGGGAAAACCCTTTCAGGTTAAATACAATTGGAGTGTTAAAAGTGTGTTTCCAGTATTTTGACATTTGATTACAACATAAATAAGATATCACAATAGAATATATGAAGGCATTGAAAAGGTTTGTTTTTTTTTTTGGGGGGAGAGAGAGAGAGAGAGATAGAAAGCACCTGTCAAAGAAATTGGAGCCACCCACAGGCTTCTTTGCATTTCCAGTTGTCTTAGTCATGAGCCCAACTGCCTTAACATTATTAGATATCCCACCATGAACATTCTGTTGTCTTGGTCTTACATTTTCTGATTTTGCTAGACTAGTTTCTACAGGTGAAGCCGCATAACTAGCTTTGGTAGAATATGATTTTGCATCTCCTTTACTTGGAAACGGCACGCTTTCATGAACACTGACTTCAGATGGAAGTTCAAATCTACTCCTGTTTTCACCCAATAGTTTATGTTTCTCAACCTGCAAAGAGGCTTTGAAGATATCACAAGGGATTATGCTTACTGATGCATACATGCAGTAATTTTGCTTACAACCCACAAATATCCTTTCACAAATCATAATTTTCTTTTTTCAGTGACATTTAGGGCCTTGGGAAATAAAGGTTGCATGTTCAACTGTGAAACGAAATAAAGGATACAAATCATAATTTTCAAGTGAAAGGCTCGAATTCAAAAGGACATAGTTGGAAGTGGTGAGAAAATATATGGGGACTTATGGCCTCACTAAGGGTATGGCCCTTAACAGAGCAGAATGGCGGACCAAGATTCATGTAGCCGATCCCAATTAGTTGGAAAAAGGCTTTGACGATGATGATGATGATGATGTTCAACTGTGAAAACATATCACACATTATCTTTTATTTTATTCAAATTACAAACGTGATTCTTGGCACGTAAACTTAGGAGCTATGTGAGGCAGATTGCCAACAATACAGTTCATATTAAAATGAATAAAATAGAAGAATACAAAGTACACAATGCTAAACCCATGCATGGAAAAAGCGTACACCACAAAAATTATCAACTGTCGGACAGGATCGCTTGTATATTCTAGCTAATACGATATCCAAATTTGACCTAATCCTCTTGGAATCCCAATGAGATGCAACTTGGTGATGATTGCCTTTGATCCACAAATTGTTTATTGTATTCATACTTGCCCTTAGAAAGTAGAAACACTTCATTCTACAAACAAAATAGACAATGATCCTAGTATCAACCTTTATGAAAGGTGAACCAATAGACTCACCTCATGAACCAAGATCTGTCTCACAGCTAAAGGGAGGATATAGTGCCCAGGATGGTGGTCCTATAACAAATAAATTCAAATATTAGAAATGTTTCTAGTAGCATGCACAAATCAAAACGAATTTAGTGATGCCATACCTTAAATTTCATGAAATCACCAAGAGGAGGATCTAAACAAAGTGTCGAAACCTCAGTAGCCGCATATTTCTGTGTACCCTCTGGGGGATCAACTTTTCCATTCTTATATGTTATTGAATAAGAAACCATTGTTTCTACTACGTTATTCACATGATCCCTCTCTCGATCAGATAATAAATGCATTGCAACCTGAAACAGAAAGTGTGAAGGAAATTTGTAATACGAAGCAAATGTCAGAGTAATCCCAGATGGTTCCAGTCATGTTCCAGTCATGCATAAAGAGGGATATAACTGAGTCATCCAAAGTTATTTCCCTGTGATGGCAATGCACCAATGCCTTTAAACAAGTGCAAACAATTTGCAGCTTGGAGAAAATGCAAGGACCGGAAGTGAATCAATCACAACAAGATATATTCCGTATTCAAATATCTGAGCACTTGACTATTGAAAACAGCAAGCAATATACATTTCATAAGCTTTTACATATCAATGAAGTTGTACGGCTTCTCATAGAATAAACAAATAATCCACGACCAGTAGAATATGGTATAAATGTACTTTGAAGGGGTCACAACATCCAATTCTGATAACAGACAATGGAACATCAACCATGTCGGAGCAAATATTTTGGTGGGCCACACTGCACTTAACCTCTTGCGTGAATCATCAGGAATATATGTGGATGCCCCGACAGATTACCATATTCCGCACATTATTGAATTATGATAATTTAGTCAACTTAGATATTGGAAATCTTGACTTCTATCTTCTAAACATAGGGCAGACCTGCCATCCAAGCAAGAACAGAAAAGCATTGAAGGGAAGTGACAATAAATTCCTAAAAGTGGTCTGAACAAGAGCAGATCAAAATATTAGTTTTACACCAAGCAAAAATGTCATAAATATTAATTAATAGAGCAAGGCAATGTTAAGTCAGAAGCTTATAGTAATAGGTGCAAGATGAAACTTTTGATTAGGTGCCAAATATACTGGATCCCATACCATGTTATCACAATTCGTGATTACATGGGCAAATAATGCTCAGATAGCAAGAATAGTTGTTGGAATAGGGATCTGGCTCCAGATTGGGATCGGGAAAGGGAGAGATGGATCGTGAAAGGCAAGAAGCTCCCTAGGGTAAGGATTGCCATTCTTATACCCTAAGATATAGGGATCTTGGTCCCCATATGTATGGGAGCTCGATCCCAATATGTTGGAGATATGGATCCTGATATGTGACAGCTGAGCTAAATATGAACCTTGGGCTTCAACTTAGTACTAATATTACTGGAATTCTTACTTTCTCAGTATTAACTATTAAGTTGAACCTTAATTCTACTATACTATACTTTATACTAATATACCATTGATGCCGCATTTAAACTTTGACGGGCTATGCTCCATAGTCCATAGTCCATACCAGTGTCATAGAAACTATTAAAGTTCTAGTGATCTAGTATAGTACAGCATTATACAAACTAAACTGTAGTGTAGGACAGTTACATTAGTAGCATAGGGACATTTATCAAAATACTCATAAGTGATCAACTATTGAACATTTCACCCATATTTTTTTATTTAATTTCAAAATACCCATCAAAATACACATGAGGAATAGTTGAAAAAGGGTAAGTTGTCAATTTGTTGAAAAGTTAGGTGTATTTTGATAAATTTCTCAGAGTATAATCAAGTGAATATAACATATTGCATTACACTATACGTAGTATTTAGTATATAGTATAGCGTAAATGAGTACATGATACAATATAGTATTTGAAAACCCTGAAGGGCCAATAGATCGGCTATCCAAAAAACTGATCCCGAGCGTAGATCAACCAAATCAGCCCGATCCAGCTTTAAAAAAAATTCAAAAAATTAAATTGCTATAAAATCTTTTTTATGTTCCAAAATAATATTCACGTATTATTTTACAAAAAATACATGAATATAGAGATACCATTTTCTGTCTGAATGTCTTTTCATCATTGCATTTACATCACTTGAAAAAAGGAGAATGCAATCATCATGGATATAAATGCATGGTCCAAAATGGAGCATACAATTATGAAAAACATAATTCTGAAATGAAAGAAGACATTGTTCTTCCTCTTCATCATGTTGTCTCCACTCGATTGGGACAGATTGGCCTCATAATCATCTTTTCTCTCACCCCCTCTTCCTCCTCCTCCCCCTCCCCCTCCCCCCACCCAACCTCCTTTCTTTTCTCCTTCAAGATGTACAACATAAGAATTTCTCATACATCCCTGCTCGTCAGCACCTTCTTTGTCATCTTCCTTACTAATTGTCTCAAGCAATGCTCTCTTATATACCGTTGGCTTTTCTTCTTACACTACCCACTGCTCAGTTGTATCTCCGACAAATATTCCATTTAGGTCGACTAGGTTGTACTCCTTAATTTTCCTCATTATTGTTGCTCTCAAATGCTCAAATTGTAATGAATATAAACTAGTTTTGAAGACTCTTTGATGTCAGTCAATTCCTTATTGAAGAGCGAAACCACTAGTATGTGCACCTAGTTTCATTGATTGTCATCCTCTGTAAGTGAAGTGTGTCATAACGATGTATCTCCCACCATTCAACTAAACTGAAACTGCAAAAGAGCCATGTAAGAAATGGGCCAAATTATTTCACAAGGTGAAAGCTGTGAAATAATGCCTAGTTAGTTAAGACATAAGAGATAACCTAGTTCTCATCGCACTATGATAATCCCTATCAAATCTAGATGCAACTGAGTTTCTACAGCCCTATAAACAAAGTTGAGAGAAAAATTGTGTCTTGGTGCTTTAATTAGACCTTAGAAATGCACCAAGTCCATGAAATTCTTAAAATTAAGGTTAATATTTACCTTCCTCAGTGCTTGTATTTGATTCCTATGGCTTATCTCCAATGATATATCTCACCCCCTCCATGATCTTATTGAGAATATTAAGCATCAAGTAGAAATATTTGGGGTGGAAGTAGAAACCTAGATAGCACAAAGATGGAGAGACCATTTAAGTTTGC
This sequence comes from Amborella trichopoda, assembly GCF_054954075.1. Classification (NCBI taxonomy): domain Eukaryota; kingdom Viridiplantae; phylum Streptophyta; class Magnoliopsida; order Amborellales; family Amborellaceae; genus Amborella; species Amborella trichopoda. The sequence continues at coordinate 27,341,533 of NC_142342.1, forward strand.
AAGGACGAAACATTTTAATATTTAAACTTCTAAAAATATATTTTACCAGCATAGTGAATCATGTGGGCCACCTGAATATTCCACCTTCTCTCAATGATCTCTACCACTTTAGAGGCAAAACTTGCACTTCTCTAAAATAGCCACCTTCTCCCTCTCGATCCCTTCCGAGAGGCGCCTCATAGAGGTTATCTTGTCAGCATCCACCAACTGTAAAAGTGTCACCAAAGGAGTGGTGGCATCCACAATCCTAGCACACCTAGACCAGAACCACTTATCGATGACTATGCTCTCCACTTTCACTCCCTCACAGGATTTTGAGAGTTGGAGTTTTATCCACTCTTCATAAGTGAACAACCTCTTCATTGCAGCTTGCTATTATAGAATAAAGTCCATGGTCAAGTAGCATGTCGTGAAGCGAGAGAGGGAGAGCTGATTAGCTCCTTATTCTCATATTGCCCCATCAAGTTAAGGATTTTGGCATAGTTGTAGATGAATTTCGTCGAATTTCGTCACTAACTTTACGCAATCCATAGTCTCCTTCACAACCTTGATCTCGCAAGTCTCCTCTAACATGATATCCATGCAGTGGGCAGCTCAGAGCGCCCATATTAGATGCTTCCTTTTGAGCATCAACTTCGACCCCAAAGCAACAGATGCCCTGGCATTACTGGCAATAATCTGGACCACATGTTTTTCTCCCATATCCTGGACTATCTACTCCATTACTTTTGTTAGGAACTTCATTTTTTTCTTCATTGTTTTCTCACCCTTGTGACCTCTCTGCTGGATATTAAGGTCATTCTACGTGAGTAATAAACCAAAATGTTCAAATAATCATTTTGAATGGCCTTGTCCTTCTAACCGTGACTCATGATGACGACACTCGCTCTCAACTAAACCTCCTAAAACTCCCCAATAAATTTTTGAACACCCTACATCTCTTCATCCAAGATTGGTCCACTGAGCTTGTATGCCGCAGGGAGCATCATCCCAAACTCCCTTCTGAATTGCAGTGATCATTGACTAATATGCTTTGATGGGGATCCCTTCATCATAGAAAGATTTTCCAATAGCCCTCTTCACTAGGTGCCTTACACCTATAATCATGCTCGCAGAGATGTCTATTTGTTGCGGCCTAGGCTTCGAGAGGAATGGGGCAATGCGACCCTCAACCATGGGTCTCGGAGGTCTACTGTGTCCTCACGCACCTAGCATGCATGACATTAGCATTCCTGGATAAGCTAGGAGTAGTTTCCTCGAGATGTGATTTATGGGACGAGGTTCCCCAAGATTCCCAAATGACCCTTCTGTTGCACTAGAACTAGTACCAAGTGCCCCTACACCTCCATACATGCCCATAATTGCGCCTTACAAACCCATGTTGGGCCTTGCCAACATACTTGTGTCGACCCCTCCATACATGCCCATGTCTCCCTCCATGCATTCTCATGCCGTACACACCGTACATACCCATCCCACTCTTCAATGGTGCACTTCCTGAAAGCTTACTCTCATCACAAGCTCTATGTTGAGGTTTGAATCACTCATTTGCACCCATCCCACTTGATGGCACATAGAGGCTTGCAATCTCCTTGTCCATCATTTGGTTGGCTATCTTCTTGCCGTTGTTAGCTTTAAGAGCCGCCATTTGCCTCCTCACATTGCTAGGAACATCAGAGAAAGTAGCAACCTCAACCCCAATCCCTGCTAAGCACTGCGTAAACCAATTTCTCTGTATTTATCCCATTACTAATGACCCTGTGGCAATAGTTGCACACAATTTTGTCTTTTCTTGTTAGATCCTATCTAGCCGCATGATGCCATGCAAGGTCTTCTTTATGTTGAGACATGGTGAAAAAAGTGGAAACTATTATAAATAATAGGACAAAATATTATATCGATTCCACAAACAATAACTTCGTACTTTATTGTAATGTTATAAAATCTTGTTCACTAACATTCTAATTGGCAATGTTCAAAAATGCTGATTCAGGCGCCTAGGCGTTTTGGGTGCCTGGCCGCCTAAGCACCCGCCTAGAGACCGGGTGCCCTCACCAAAATTGAAAACTAGCCCCCTTACTCCCCCCCCAACCCTGAAAAAATAAACGGGGGAGTTCTTAGGGCATGGTTTTAAGTCTTTGGGAGTTTTTAAGGAAATTTTAAAGCCCCAAACTCCTCATGAAATAGACAAAAATGTATTAGTACAATCACATTACAGATTGACGGATACAAGACTCAAAGAGAGTGTAACTTGTAAGACATTAAAATGCTTGAAATCCCAAATATTATTGTAAGAAACTAGAAATCTAGACTAGAAACGATACACAAAGTCAACAAGGCAAAATCAAAAAACAAATACATCAAGTCATCAACCAAACATGTAAATATATTGTAAAAGAAAAAAAAGGTAAAAGAAAAAACAGGAGTCACAACATAATAATATGTTGTAGCAAAATAAAATCAAAACCCTCTTTCAAATATGATAATACTTTAAAAATATCAAAATCAAATCGATGTCGGTGCAAACTTCATCTATTGAGTCCCTAAAAGTCCTCATAATCAACTACTAAAAGCTCTAAATCCACCCACGAACTATTGCCTATGTTTTAAGAAGAAATTGAAAAAATCAAAACTTTATCGATCGTTCGATAAATCACTAAAGAGTAGCTTTTTGGGGAGTTTTTCTCGCCCTAAAAGCCACGGTTTTTGTTTTGGAGGTATAGAATATCCCCAAAAACCCTTTTCTCCCCTTTTTAGTGGGGAAAATGACATTTTTTTTTACCCTCGCCGAGGGTTTTTTTCGCCCTTCTACAAACTGTCACTAGTCGGGCGCCAAGACTGTAGCGCCTAGGCCGGCGTCGAGAGACAGACCGCATGATTCCACCGTTCAGAGAGTGCCTAGGTGTTTTTTGAAATTTTTTGCCTAAGCGGGCAAGTGAATTTTCGAACACTGCTAATTAAATATTGTGAATATTCCACTTAGATATATTCTAATATACAATACAACAATTATAATTTAGTATTACTTGTTTATTATTTAAAAGTTCATATATTCAACTGTAACAAATAAACCAATTATAATCCACAAGATAATTTAAAAATTCTTATACATTCTTTTTGGAATAAATATTAAAATTAAGAATTTCATACATTCTTTTGGAATTATTAATATTCAAAATAAATAGGATAACAGTTGAACATTAAATCAGCTTGACATAATAACTTTCCCAAAACAAAATCATTTTAACATTAGCACATGGTTATTTTCATTTTGGAACCAAAATACCAACTATAGACTAAAAGAAAAAACACAAAATTATACATTCTAATGGAATAATTTGCTATTACTATTTTTTGAAAATATGTAATTATTATTTTTAAATAAATATTCATTATTATTTTGAAAATAATTATTATATTATTAATTATTTTATACAATCAATTTTAATAAACTTCATACATCTATTATTGAATTGTATAGCAATTACAATATAATAATTCTTAGAAAAATATTATACAGTTTATTGTAATAATTAATCAATTTAGTAATAACAAACATTTCAAAAAATTTATTTTACCAATGCATACACATGTATGTGTCAAGCAATAATCTCCATGACCAAGAGAAAATACGGACATGGCAATACATGGGCAATAACACAAAACTCCATGATCACACCATTAATTAACTTAATGTCTTATCCAAATACGGACATGGCAATAACACAAAACTCCATGATCACACCATGAATTAACTTAATGTCTTCTCCAAAACTAATTTCTTTCAAAATCCAGGGCAAAAGAATGATGCAGGGAAATAAAGACATAAATCATTAATATTTACAATATTAATAATTATTTTCAAATAACTATTACAAAATAGAACTTTTTTTTAAAATGTACATTCTATTAGAAATTTGGAATAAATACTACAGTTACAAAAAAGAACTATAAATGTTAATTATTTTAAACATTGTATTTTAATAAATTGTATACATTCCATTGTTATATTGTAAAAAAATTATAATGCAAAATATAATAGTTGTAACAAACAATTGTACATTCTATTTCAATAATTAATAAACATAGCAATAACATACTTCTTTAAGAAAGTTTATTCTACAGAGAAATAAAATAGACAAAGTAGAATCAAGATAAATCAGAAAAGTTCAAGAAAAAATAACAGACTCCAAAAACTCAAACTACCTAATAAATTTTACATCATAACATCAAAATAATGTTCATTTCAAAAAATGCGAGCATTCTTTTGCTGAAAAATGAGAATCGGGCCAAGAAAAATCAAGATACTTTGTTACGATCTTAGGTGGTTTAAGGGCCTAACTTTCCGTGTTTCCATAACCCAAGGGTTTTGGGGCTCATAAGTTAAGTACCTAACATATTTAATGAGTAAAGGGAAAAAGAATCAAATTAACAATTATAACTGCCAACAAGATATCAAACTGATCCCCTAAGAAAATTTTACGGGTTATGAAAAATTTGTTTTCTCAAAAATGATTTTTTTTGGGGCAAACCCTAAACCCTGTCAGTTTTGGGGCTATATCTATAGGACAATTGGTTTAGATCCATTAAATTGAAAAGTAGTAATGTAGAGTGATGAATGAAGCTTCATTTGAACCAAAAAAAAAAAATTCAGAATCAACAATTTGCAAATTTTCAAGAACCCGAATATCACATGAAATGCCAAATTTAATAAATAAAATATAAAAAATAATAAATACCTGCTGTGAAGAAATTAGGTCCCTTGTAGATCGCGACCACAAATTGTTAGCCCAAATACAAAGAAGAATTCAATGTTTGGCTGATTTCAGAAACAAGTAGAAGGAAACCTTAAATTCTTTCGGGCTAGATCCACGAAAAAATGGGTAAATCATCAAATTGAGCCTATAATCTTGTAGAAGGCTCGATTACGACCATTTAGAGCCAAATTTGAGAAAATTGGGTCCAAAAATGAAGGAGAATGGCGGTGTTTGACAGATTTCTCACAAAACAGCAGAACAAAAAAAATAGAAACCAAATTTTCAATCAAAAAAGGTAATTTTAGGTGAAATAATTCTAGAGAAAAGCATCTAGATGGCTCCAGCATCCAATCTACGGCTTCTTATAGCCCTCAGATCAACAATTTCATTGAATTATTGATCTGCAAAAGCTGGGAAAAGGGAAAACCTCCAAACAAAAAATGCTTTTACTATAAAATCATTGTTTGACGATCCCTCCAAATCACAGTATAAGCGGACCGCCAGTTCTCTGACAAGAACCAGTAATCCAAGAGAAGATTCAACCAGTTTCCGACCATTAGGGAACCGGCCTAGCCTATAGCAATACCCAATCCTGTTTGGACGATTCTGATCTGGATCGGCATTTTTTAAACAATGCTACAAAATATATTCTATTGTAGAATAGTATACCACATAGTAAAGTACATCGTATATTATAGTTTAATGTATAGTACAGTAGTATCACGTACATGGTTATATGGTATGGTAGTATAAAGAATATTAGATTTATAAGAATTTATGTCAACAACTGAACACATGTGCTTCTAAAACTCAATTACATCGTAAAAGAATCTCAATCCCATGCTGGTGGAACCTCAATCGGTTTACCCATGAACCTTTGGATATGATGCTAAAGAATATAGATACAATGCAACTCAGGATCTAGATCCCTAATAGGAAGGATCACAATTCCAAAGTTTAAAAAATTCTAGTGGAGCGAGGTCTTGCTCCTTAGAGCACAGAAGAGAGCTTCGACCCGCAATGGACCCTTGGTTGGGAGATCCCAACAACTATGAGCAAGATCTTACCCATATTACAGTAGTCAACACAAATACACTTCCAAGAAAGAGATCACCCACAAAATCACAGATACCATAAGAGAGCCTATATTATGTGACACCTGATTCGAACATGAGACATATGATATGGATCATAGGACAGGCCCACAAAGTGATTCTACTAATTTTACCTCGAACTATGAGCAATATCTCAATGCCATGCACTATAATACAAACAAAATTTTGACATCCAGCCGTCATTCACATCTCCATAATTTGTAAATTTATATTTACTAACGTTATTCATTTGAAACTCTTCAATGCATTCATATCATGCTAAAATAGGATATGATACAATAGAAAGTTAAATAAGACAAAATAAAGCTTCTAAAGGAGTGAAGGACAAATTCAAGAACGCTTACAGGCCTTAAAGTTGGCGGTGATAGAATATTTAATAACAAAGAAGAAGCATCTTGTACAAATGATTCAGGTGCGAAGTGCCTTGATATAGATGGTGAAATTTTGCCAAGCCAAAGCTTCAGAAGATCCTTCTTTTCCATGGAAGTTACTCTGGATCTAATCAGTCATGCATAAGAAACATATTATAAATATTTCTAAAATGGAAAGCACTAGTTAGAATTAAAACAGAAAACTATTTATGAGCACAAGGTACTTCGAAGTGATTTATAGCACTCTTCATTTGAATTAAGGCAGAAAGTTATTTATGAGGAGGTACCTTTGAAATGACTTAGGCCACTCAATAGTTGGTTTCTCAACCTGCGCAATAAAACTTCGAATAGCTATGGCCAGTGATGCTTGATAAGCTACAAGGTTCACAAATCTGTCATTCTATCATGAAATTTATGTAAGCTGTTGTATATATGAACCACATAAGGAATCAAGCAGTTACCATGGAGTGAAAACTGTTGGGTCCGTAAAATTCTCTGAATAAATGAATCAGAAACTCCAAGAATATCAAGGCATTTCACCTTTCAAGTCATAAGATATAACAATCACACATCACATAGGATAACAAAAACTATAAAACCACATATCAATGAAAATAAACATTCAAACTTGTACTATAAAGACTTACAGTTTTTTCCATCAAAGCGTCATGATAATGCAGATTTAGAAAGTTCTCGTAAATCCCATCCATAATCAGCTCGTAGTCTCCACTAAATGTCAAATTTTGAGCAAAGCCAAGTCAAATATGAAATAATGATAACCTATACAGAAGTAGAAATGCCTATCATGAAATCCCATCTTACTGGTTTGAAATGAGGTCATGAAGATGATCGAAATCCTTGTGTAAATTTTTACAGTCATTTCTAGTAGCCCTCTCAACTTTCACTTTTCTCTTTTGGAAAACCTGCAAAATGTTTTTAGATGCAAAGTTTAACCATAGACGATGTAACAGAATTGACAACAATGTATTATATATGAATGAAGAGCAAAAAAAAAATAAAAACCATTCGTAACTACAAAAACTTTACCTCCTTCCAAACATCAAAAATACTTCTCGACATGTCCTTTCGACCAATTACTTGGGACCCAATGTCTACCTAAGCATGAATGGAACATAGTTTTCAATACCCAAACGAGATCCATATATTCATAACAAAGTAAAATAAAGGGTTGAATATGACAATCTTACAGTGTTCAGATTCTCTTTCTTCTTGTAAAGAAATTGAAGCGCGTTTAGACATGAACGTATATCACATTCTGCAGAACAAACAAACCAAGAAAATAAAAAGAAGCATCTCTAAGTGCACGAAGTCTATATTAGAGAGAGGGTGGTAAAAGAAACCATCAAATCAAACATCCTCAGAATGTATTTACTAAAGGAATTGGAAAGAATATAATTAAATCCTTTTATTCACAAGAATACAAATTTTGATCGAAATTCCAAATTAGGAGGCGGAGCTTTAGATTATGGGGTTTTCCACTAATATTCTTTATATTTGGAAGTGTGGCCAGCATGATTGTAGTTCAAAGGTATAATCACTTTTGGCCCTTTAGGAAACAAACGCACTTGATATAATAGTGGGGCATCCCTGAGTCATTTATTATTTGTCTCATATGTACATTAATTGAAAATAATTCAGCTGGTTACTCTCACTTGTATGGTTGATCAGTTCTGAAGCAAGTCCTGATGCCTAAGGCATACAACTCAAGGCGATGTCAACCAGTGTACTAAAGCCTTGCGACCAAGACAAAAATTAAAGAGAGAGAAAGAGAGAATGAAACAGATAAAATATAATTTGCATTGGGACATACACTTCACAAGAAGCATAAGCAATTGCCCCCATTTCCTGGTTAGCCATCAAGCATAAGGTTCTTTAAGTTACTAAAAACGCTTCAATGTAAAATGTAAAAGCGCGATAGGAAATGAAATAAAACAATGAAACAATAAGAACCAGAGTGAATTATTCTTTTCAATTAAGGAAAAACCATACAATCCCGTATACCCCATCAGGAGCAAACCATATTGGTCCTCCTTATACCAGTTCACGGCCAACAAACATCTCTGTTAATCTTACAAGCTGTTATTCATGATTTTCTTCCAAAAAAAACACAAGAAATAATCAAAAAGGATTTCCAAAGAATTTATCGAGTTCAATTCTAGTCCATCATGCCAATGATATGCAAATCACATGGAATGGCCAATTTGATCATGTTTGGCTTAAAGAACCAAAACTGCAGTGGCAAGGATACTGCAAAATCATACAAAACTGACTCAACCCTAAACTACAAATCAAAATTTCATAACAGTTGGGGGGACCAGTCATAGATTTCTCAAGACAAAAGGAATAAAAGCGTCGACCTCAGTTTTGGTTTCATGAAAAACAACGTTTCAATTTCATGAACAATAATGTAGCACCCAAACCATCCAATTGAAACCACAGAATTGCATGGACCATGCTATTCAGAATCAATACAAAGCAGGAATTAATATCAAATTTTATAGATCAAGGATTATAACAGTAATCTATAATTACCCATTTTATCAACATAAGTAAAAGAATAAGCCTAGTTTCCAGATAAAAAAATCTGAAATTATTCTCATCATTTCTCTTAAGGCGAAGATATTCTCACAAACTAGACTTGAATCCCTTAAGCTCACCAGTATATTCAGCAAGGGCAGTAAGTCCCAACGCACTAGTCTTGAATCCCTCCTTTTTGCATATATATTTAAGCCTGTCCGAGTCATTTGTTATATATTCAGCACAGATACTAAAAAGTGATAGCTTGAATATTAACAATGTTAACTCTCATCATGTTATATTCCAATGTTAGTCTTCCGAACTATTAGACTCAATGTGCAACCATGTATTGCAAATGTGGGTACCTTTTAACCACACGACTAATGCTTGGCTGCACAAATGTGTGAACCCTGTAAAGAGCACCAAAAAAGTTAGAAAAATAGAATAAAAAAGAACAGCATATGGAATGAAATTAATATTCCGATCAAATTAAAACGACCATTGAAAACAAAATAGTGCAGCAAGAGATACAAACTAGCACTGCAAACGAATATGTAAGTAAAACAAAATATGCAAGCTCAACTAAAACAGACATTTGAATTGAACAAAAGAAATACTTACGTGGCGATTTGACGCAATGGCCGCAAAGCAGGAGTATAAAGGTCATTGCAGATGCAAATTATCTTCAAAGAAATTGCTCATCAAAAACAGAAATGAAAACTATTAAATTATATTCAACTACTGAAAATGGAAAATGTGGTACTTACAGGCCTTGAAAGTCTTGTAATTTTATTAGTTTTAGGAGATCCCTTCCTTGTGGAACTCTTCTCTGGCTGTGATTGATCAAGGATACCTCCTTTTCCTGCAATAGATTTCTTTTCAGCAGCCAACTGCAAAATCATTTGAGTTTCCAGCAGTCAAAATAATATTCATCGAGGAAAAGACATAATGTTTGAGAAATTTAGAGTTACAACATTATGAATTTCATCATTTGCAAAAGTAACGGTAGCTGTTCCAAAGGTCAAACTCAAATCAATGATGCAAGTCACTGAGCTGGCTCAAAATTATCTGAATTGGCTAGGAATCTAGTCTCTGATTCTGGATGGCCACAAACCAGAGACTCACCCTAGTTTGATAAGAATCACTTGGTTCACAAGAGTGAGCTGGATAGTTCACTATACAGACTCAGGCATTTCCCAAGTCCCGACTGATTCGTGGGGAATCAATCGAATCACACCTAAAACCCCTTCTTGGAGGTTTCTCCGCCTAAGCACAATGTTTAGCACTTCTATCTCCAAACAGGGCTCATTTGGGGCTATTTCAACCCCAAATTTGAGCCTCCTACCCTTTTTTGCATCTATAACAAGATCTACAACAATTTTTTGTCAATCAAAAAGCCATAATTTTCCAAAATTAAAAGAATCCATAATTGAGGTCGATGTTTTGTTACTCATCTCGGGCCTTGGACTCAACCCTAGCCCGAGTCGAATAACTCGAGTGAGTCCAAGTAGGCCCCTGAGTCCTATAAGAATAGGTAAAGCTGAATTTTTATAGAAAGGCAATATGGCACCTGCCTGAGCAATATAGAGGCCACATGGCAATAGAGGTGCTAGGTGAGATGGCCAAGGAAAAAGGTTTTTAAATGCTCAAAAATTTTTAGAGAGAATGATAAATGTAATTATTTTAGAGAGGGGAAGACCACTCCACAGAGAGAACTTTTAATGGCAGTCATCTAATACAGCCCATAGTAACCAAAATCTCTCACACATAGAGCACAATTTCGATTCGGATTGCTGATTCAGCAATTCCAACGAGGAATCTTCGTAGAATCCATTTCCATGAATTCAAGAATACTTATAAAATCTTGTTTCCAATACTTATTAATTCTTAATTCTGCAATTATTGAATCTCGAATCTACTTTTGTCAAATCTATATTCCAAATAGCGATATTCGATTGGATTGTTTCGAATCCAAATTCCTAAACATCAAGCACCGCGATTCTTAGATGCAAGAGAAAACGAATTAATCAAACATTTAATCCTGCTTCCACCCTCCTAGAGTCTCAATCTGATTTTTTTTTGGGAATTGTAATACCACAAAATTCAAATACTAATGTTCTAGGTGCACAAATATGTGACTTGTGGATTGGTTCAAATATTCATGGAATTTGATTTGTGTTATTTGGAAACCGGAGTCGATGTCTCCCATAGCTCATATGTGCTCCTATAGTTCAAAATCTCTATCACTCTTTATCCATGTTCGGGCTTGATGTTTAGACTTGCAATTTTCCCATGACATTACAGTCAAAATGTGAATGTAAGTCAAAAAGGAAAAAAACACTACAGTCAAGAAGGCTTGCTATTTTCTAAAAGTAATCAGAATAGATATTTAGGTTCGATTTGGAACACGTTTCTAATAGTGCTAAGAGTTGCTCGGATTACGTTTCTATTAGAGTGCTTGGATTCTCTACCCTTTTTAAAATACAGTTAGTAAAGAGTTTTACGTTCAAATAGAGTTACATTCAGGTCAAATCTCAATTCTTACAAAGTAGGAATCTTGTTTCCCATGATACTCCTTGTACGGACATCAATTCCAAAAATAAGAATCTTCAAGCCAACTGCAATTCTCATTCCTAAAACAATTTGGAATCTCAAGCGTTTCCAACAAATATGATACAACAGTGGTGGTCCTCTCATACAGCCTCTTACACATCAGTGGTTTCTCCCAATACCATTGTTGGAGCTTCTTAATGCACCCTCCTTTATTTCTTTAATACTTTAATCAAGACGTTTTTAGTGATATTCTCAATGGAGAACAGAAGTAGAGGGAGAAATAAATGAACTATAGAAGCTTTGATTTTTAGAGAGAAGAAAAGGTCATGCAATTGAAATGGGCAAGAGTTCAAACTCTTATCTCTATGGCGTCTACATGCTAGGGGACCTGAGGCAGTGAGTGACAACATTACCAAGGGTTTCTAAAAGAAATACCAAAGAGAGAACATTAAAAAAAAATGCCGAGAGAGAATCCAAGGTTTTGTAAAGTTGCAGCGGGAAATATAGAAAGCTGGTCTTCAAAAAAAATTGCATAGAGAAAGAATCTGAGGTTTTTTAATGTTGCAGAGCCAGATATAGAAAAGAGGATTTTAAAAGGAAACTGAAAGAGAGAGAGAGAGAGAGAGAGACAAAAAGAAGGGTCGTGTTGTGTCTTTTAAAGAGAGAAAAGTAGTGCCCTTTCGATTGGATTTGTAGCCTTTAAAGGCCTAAAGAGCATATAAACAAAATTAATTATAGTGGACTTCGTACTTCAATGCAAGTTTATGCATTTGACTTGACCTAGTGTGGGGCAGTTTATGGCCCATTATGTTTAAAACCCTTACCCATGGGCATAGGCGATACTGTTGAGGGTTTATTGTGGGTCCCCTAAGGTGGGAGAGATGTCCCACAATATTCTTTATAGTCCAGAAGAATTGTGTGATCTCCTGTGTACTACGGAAGGACCTGTGAGAGCGACGGCCAAATCCTCAATAAACTCCCACACAGCATGGCATGTGCATATGAAAACCGCAATTTGGCAAGCAACCTTGTATAGAGAGATACGTGTACATGTACATAGAGAGCCCCCTTGAACTATAAATAATTTTTTATTTACTCTTAAGGGGGGGAACCTTAATCCGAATACTACGACTATGGTTCTATTATCTATTGGCTAACTTTGACAGGCCAATTATGAGTCCCTGCACTTGACTATGAGTCATGGATCCCGTTGGTTTAGTTTGATAAGACAATAGTGGATCATGGATCTTGGCATGCGTGGGCATTGGAATGCCCTGTCATTCACTTGTTTTTGACCTATTAGGTACCAATCACATCCATTATGTTTTTCTTAGTGTTTTAAATTTTTAAGGACGTCAGAAATATCGATTTCAATTAAAATTGTGTTTCTATGATTTTTGCGACTTTTCATAATTTTAAAAATATTTTTATTTGATTAAAATGTGAGTGGAAACCAATTCTCTTGACTTTGATTACAATGTAGACAAATACAAGCCAATACAACTTAAAATTTTTCAATACAACTTGCAAAATCAAATTACAGCAAGATCACTACAACTATGGTGAGCTATTGACTTCCAAATACACTCAAATGAGAGGATACAACTCAAATAGGATCCCTTGCGCATGAATAAAACAAGCCATAAAAGGAGATCATCAAACTACACATGTATATTGTGCACTTGAAAATTCAATACTACTCAAAATTACAAGGCAAAATTACACATCAATAAACTCATGAAAACCTATCACAACATAATCTCCATTACATTAACATACATATGCTCAAATGTGCAATGCATCATGACCATGGGAAGCAATCGAGCTCTTGGGTGCCCGGTTTGCAGCCTTGGGTTTTTGTTATGTATCATTGGGCATACCTCAAAATAGGGCTAATTCAACATATATAAGTGGGAAGTCAAGCATCTACTGATACACAAAACATGGAAGGATTTGTAGAGATTTAAAGATCAAATCAAGTGGGAAAATCGTAGGAGAAAACCAGGCTTTCAAAACATAAAACTGGTTCAATTGAGTTCACAATTTGGCTCTCAAAATTTTAACATAGTCTCCTCTTATGAAATCAACAATTTAAGAGGTCAAGGAAAAGATCTAAATGACTAATATGATCATGAAAAACTCAAAGATATATCAGCCAAAATTACTCCAAATTCAAGGATGAAAACTCATGGAAAACTATATCAAAAGGTGCATGGATGAAGCCTTTGACTATATGGATCAAGAGAGATCAACGATGATTCAAATGATCATATATCTAATCATCAAATGATGAAGAAATGTTATTGTAATTGAGAATTTACAGCAAGGACAAACTAAAGCAATCAATGGAAATAGAAAAGATCTTACTCAATTGTTGAAGACTTGAAGACTAGATCATCCATGGCTTAAAATTGAGCTTTAGATCACTATTAATAGAGTAGCATAAGACCTTCAATGGAGGATTTTTGGAGAGAGAAAGGAAGAGGGAGTCTAGCTTTGGGCATACCACTTTTGGAGGGAAAATTGTGAAGTGAACTCATGTGAGAAATGAAGGCTCAAGGGGATATTTATAAGCCTCTAACCCTCAAGTGTAGAGATGCTTCTAGATGGATGAATCTTGGCCCTCCATGTTATCTGCCAATGGCTAAAAAGAGAGGCTTGTTCCTAGCTGACTATCCACCTCATGCCATTAAGATGCGTGGTATGGATTTAAACACTTTTCTCCTCCTCTAATTCACTCCAATTTTCCTTGTTATTAAAATACACATGCTCTTTACATTTAATAAAACGAAAACCAAGATGGACGGTATTACCCTTATGATAATTTGTCAAATATTCCAGCAAAAAGCAAATCTCAAAAGTTCCTCCATTTTATAAGAGCATGTAGGGCTAATGAAATCATGCTACATAAATTAAGTGGTTAATTGTACATTTACCATATACCCTTAAGTTTAGGCTTGTAATTAATCCTCCACACATGTGCACAAACCCCTTGCTTAAAGCACTAAACATGTACTAAAATAATTTTTTCAAAGAGTCAATATTTCATAAAATGCCATAATTCAATATCCGTAAGTTAAAACAACAAATAACGTAAAGACATGGGGGTCCCTTGTGGGTTTGACGTCACCCCCACAACATCTCCACGTGGGGGGGGGCGTGGGACCCCCCAAGCTAACACGTCAATACCCATTGGCCATTTGGGTGTCTCGTGTGGGTCCTAGATGACCGTCTTTGTTTGTCATTTCTTTCAAACAATTTTGAAAAAGAGACTTTCTTGCCCAAAAAAACCCAGAAAATTCTCATAAATCCCTAAAAATCATTTTAATGATTTTCCATCAAAATAAATCAATTTCGAATTGATTAAAAATAGTTACAAGGAAAATTAGGATTTTTGAAGTTGAATTACGAAAAAAAGCACTACACTCGACTAGATCCAAAATCCAAAAGCCACCTTCTCAGTTTGACCCAACATACTCATGTCCCACAGCTTATAAGCACGGGCTCATGATCTCAACCTATCAAAGTCAAACCGATGTGCCACTCTGAATCCCCAAATATAAGTGGATTTCCAGTACACCCCCAAAAGGAGATGCGCACACATGGTGCGTGGTGTGGGGGTCCTCTATTGGCACATGTGCATAGCTCTAACCAGTGGATCCCTGAAAGAGCGGCTTCCCATGCATTCGATTGTATATGCACATGCTACGAAAAGGTTCTCAGAGTCAGGGATTTAGGCCAATGTCTCTATTGGCCCTAACCTTCCCGTACAGGGCTCGTTGTCATCATGCTCATATGCAAATCGAATAGCCATGGTCCATCACTCATTCGTGAGGCACAAACATAACAGCCAACCCCAACTAAGAGATAACCCTCAACCCTCTCGGTACCTCCCATGCATATAAATCTCCTCATGACTTAATCGGGGTTCCATGACTCTTGATCCCGATGCGCCAAGATCCTAGAGTCATGTCGCTCTTTTACTTCCACTGAAGTTAAAAACCATTGAAAATATCAGAATTTAAGGTTTGGAAAGGAAATAATTCCAACATAAAAACCCCCTAAAGGCTATTTCTAACCAAATGGGTAATTCAGAAATATTGTTTTAAATAGGTCGGATCCATGTGGAGGGGCTAAGGACCAAGCCGCCACACATGTGGGGCCCATATGGGGTGGCCGTCGGGCCCACATAGGTCACACGCCCCATCAAGTGGGTCGCCCTATTATTTGGGGATTTTTTAATTGTGTTTTGTTTAAAATGAAATTCTTGTTATGATCCTAAAATATTTTCTTTGTGGAAAAATTGTTCGAACAATTATGTTTAGATCTAGATACTCTTTGACAAATTTTAAATTAATTTCAATTTCTAATTATTTCTTTGCGAGAAAAAAGGAATTATAATCTAGATTGTTCTAGAAGATAAATGTGATTGGTCATAGATCTAGATTGATTAGAAGTGGATATGGGTCAAATCTCAGGGGATAAGGTTTCTAATATTTTCCCTTCATCATGATGGCTGATTTTAAGGATGAATGGCTCAGATTTATCTTCTCACCCCACAGATTACCTAAATATTTTGAATACAGCTGAATCCTAATCTAATTGGGACTCCCCTAGGACCCCTGAGCCTATAAATAGAGGAGGATCACCATTCATTCTCTACACCAGTTCTCTCTCTCCCCTTTCTTCCTCCATGCCACCATCTCTTTCATCTCTCTCTTTCTAGCTCCTCTCTCTTCTCTCTAAAAGGCTAGCACGCCATCCCCCATAAGGCACGCACCTCAAAAAGAGAGCCAAGAAGAGGGCCATGCCCAGCCCTAATTTAGATTAAGGGAGGTGCCATCTTGCAGCATGTCCCAAGATGAAATCCTATTTGTGACCCATGCTACCAACCCCATAGTTTTCAGATAAGGGCGTTCCAAATGTGCTTCATGATTTTAGATTGTGGATTCAACAGTGTCCATAATCACGTGCACCATAGGTCAGCTGATTGGGTGTGGGGTGTGATAAGCCCTAAGGGGAAAACCCTAGGCAAAAGGAGAAGTGCCACCTTGCGGCATGCGCCAAGGTGAAATCCTAATTGTGACCCATGCTCCCAGCCCCATAGTTTCTAGATAGGGGCATTCCAGACATAGTTGTTGGGTACAGCAACGGGAACAGATCTGGGATCTGGGGTGGGATCGGCAGATCAAAGCTATATTGAAGATCCTTGTGTTAAGATAGATGCCCGTACAAAGGTCAGGATAAAGGTCCACGTGTGTTGGGGGTCTAGCTCTTTTATTATATAGAATAGAGAATTATTATATAAAGGTGTAAGTCCAAGGGCATTTTTTTGAGTTTCTTAACTCAGGGAGTGCATTACTAAAAGTGGTCCAAAATATTATGGAGCGAGGAATAACTTTTATAGGAAGAAGCTCCATTTTCTTAGAACACGAGTTCCTCGTGCAGGTAATAAAGATCTGTGGCTTTAAAATATAGCTCTTGGCATTGTTAACCAATAACATGTAGGCTTAGTCCTTCTATGAAATAAATAAAGAACTTTAAAGTGATCACATATTGGTAGGATCTGGATGCCATATATGGCGATTCTTGTGTTCCGTTATTTTGAAATCTAGATCCCAATGCACTCTAGAGCCCGAACCATAAGACTAGGGAACTAGATCCTATAATGTTTAGGTATGCGAAACTAAATTGTAAGGAACCTGTTCCCTTATAAGATGGAGCAAGATCCCGAAAACATTACATTGAGTTTCAGACGAGATCTGCTGCGAGATCGAGAGAATCAAGGTTTTGCAAGGGATAGCCAAGCAAGGGAGGAGATCCCAGTGACTATGGTTCTAGATGTGCTTCATGATTTTAGATTGTGGATTCAGAAAGTGCCCGTAATCACATGCACCATAGGTCAGGTGATCGGGTGTGGGGTGTGTTAATCCCTAAGGGGATAGCCCTCGCAAAAGTCAATAAGTCTTCCCTCAATTTTTTTTTTTATCCTTGAAATATTTTTGCTTTCTAAAATTATTAGTTTGTATTCAGTTTGAATAAGGTTTATTTTGGCAGTAAGGTTTAAAGATCCTAGATTGTGGCAGGTTTATGTTTAGGAAAATGTTTTGATTGGGTGGCAGCCCTATCAACATAAGCACCTCAAAACTCACTAAAAATTACAGTTCTAGCATTGAAAAACCTTCAAATCAAACTCGGCCTTGATCGTTATGGCTATGAAAAAAATTAGAATTTCATCCCTAAAAATAGTGTATATTGTAACACATTATCCAACCTATCCATTTCGCCCTAAAAATAAGTGTTCATAAATCCGCAAGATCTGTACTATTTTTTTAGCGTGAAATTCCATAGAAATTGATTTTAGAGCCATCATTGAGATTTTGATGCCCAAAGTGCTTTTCAAACATGGACACGAGATGAGGCATTACATTGTTTTAATAAAGTCTAGGTCTTATAGAAACTGCATCCTTATTGTTATTGCATTTGTGGTATCTGTAAGTAGAATTTCCGGCAATAATTAAAAAAATATATATATTTTTTAATTTATAGCTTGGAATTCTAGATAGCCACTTTTTAATTTCCCTTGTGATTTGGAAAGTAAAAGAGATGACATGGTGTAATTTAAAGAGAGCAAGAGAGTTTTCTTTCGCAGTAAGAGAGAGAGGCTCAGGTGTGTCTAATAATGCTGGCCTTTTTTAAAAAAAATTGTAATTCTTTTATGGATTTTTGCTGTAGACGAGTTGGGCACCCAAACTCACTACATCATGGTACACAAAATGGGGTTGACATTGCATTTCAACTCATATCTCTCTGATTTGTTGCTTAAATCCAATAAATCCTTGGGGCTAGTGGTTTTAAACGGATCGATGGGGTCGATCGCCCACCCAACTATCCTAATCCATATCGGGAAGATCAGCAATCCAGCAAAATCTAGAAAATAAAAATACAAATATAAAGGCCATATAATTTGATATGCAGAAGCTAACATAAAAAGTTCCCTAGCATTGATGGTTAGACAGCATGTTGTCTCCAACCAACAAAGTCAGGGGGTTTGAATCCCCACTCTCTCCAGAGAAACATTTTTCTTAAATGCCCACTATTTTTTTTAGCTGAAGTTGAATGTTGAAAAAAATTACAGCACTAGGCTTTGAACCCCGGTCCACATAACTGGAGAATGAACGGGCTAACAACCTATAAGATGTTGGTGTAAAAAATGCTTAGGATGACCTTATGATCCATTTTCATCTCTAATTATAAATTTTTAAACTCCAAAAATGATTCAAATCAAGTTGATCTATAAACGAATGAAAATGTGAAAAATGGACGGCGTTTAATTCTACATTTTAAAGGTGTGCCTTAATTCTCTAATTGATTTTTGAGGTGTGCCTTAATTCTACATTTTAAAGTTGCGACCTTACATACATTTTTTCCCTTTTATATTGATTCTGGTGTTTAAGATGCTATTGACACAAATCCAAGCCTAAATGCATCCAGTTTGGGTTTTGAAATAGTGTTTTTTTCCCCAACTTTGGTATTGTAATGCTTTCTCATAATTTTCAGAGCAATTGATATTTGTTTTACCAAAAATTTGATGAGCATTTTTGTCATTGAAATGCTCAATGGTTTTTTCTTCTTTTTTAAAATATTTATTCCAATGTGTGCAGTTTCAGCCTTCTATGAGACTTTTTGAACTGTCACAACCTAGAGAGGACCCCACATGGCAGAATAGGGTAAGAGAACATCCTAACAAAAGGAATAAAGTACGGTGTACTTTATGTCAAAAGGAGGTGAGTGGCAGTATCAACTGCTTCAAACATCACTTATAGAGGGCGAGAGGTGAGGTTGTGCCACATCCAAATGTGGCAAAAACTGTGATGAAAAAGATGTTGACTATAATCATAGCCAACAAAGATTAAAAAGTTATTAAATAAAGATGACTAGTATGGAGTATAGTTGTTGGAAATGCCTGTGATCCCAAGAATTGAATTCTTTTAGGAATCAGAATCACGAAATCGCAAGTGGCCAGATGATTCTTATAGTCAGAAATCTTCGTCTGTATAAATCATATCACATGAAGTAGGATTCTTAACATTTAGGTATCGTGGTCTAATCCAATACGAATCCAGATACCTGCCTTGTTGGAATCGCAGTCCCATCAAGTTAGAATCAATATTGCTGACTTACGATAATCCGGTACCAAACCACTTGGAACCAGGCCAGAAATTATCAAGAAGCGTGTTCCAAAAGGCAAAAGATTTAAGGTGTCTTTGATAGGCCTAACCTGACATTGGGTTCATGCATTGAGTGCCCGCCATTTATCATAGTTCTCCACAAATATTAGAAACAAGGTCAAGAACCCTTAAATAAGTACTTTCCTAGAGTTTTTTGATTGAATAAAAAATAAAATTATTATTAATAATATAATTTTTGTTAGGGGTTTGTGGCCTTTGAAGCCTGTGAGAGCATGTAAATACAATAAATATAATGAATTGTACACTTCATTAAGAGTGTATGATTAGATTGACTAAGGATTAGGTGGTCTACAGCCAGGTCATGTCCAAAATCCTTTTCCTTGGGGATAGGCACTACTATTGAGAGTTTATGGAGGGTCATCCTTGTTGAGGTCAGAAAGATGCTTAAAGATGATTTATAGGCCAGGAGAGCTTCTTGGTCTCCTATGTAGGGTTGTATGCCTGTGAGAGTCAGGGTCAAATCCTCAAAGAACTTCCATACAATATGTACAAATGACAACCGCATTCTAAAAAGCAACCCTAAAGAGGGATACATATACATGCGGATAGAGAGTCCTCATTGCGCTATAGTGATATGTGCACCAACTTGCTCTTGGGGGAACATATAATCCCCTATTGGAATCGTGGTTCCACTATTTAATGCCAACTTTGACAAGCCAATCATGAGACCTTGTGTATGACTGTGGGCTCTGAGTCGTGCGAGTCCTTGCTCCTAGGCGGCAGCCTAGGCCGTCATCTCAAGATGGGCGCCTAGGTGGCACGTTGGAACACTTGGCCGAGGGTAGAAAAAGGCCCTTGGCCAAGGGCCAAAAAGTACTTTTCCCCCCAAAAAGGGGAGGAAAGTGCTTTGGGGGCAATCTTGAACCCCAAACCCCCAAAAAAGCATAATCCCTTTTAATAAACCTATGAAGGGGAGCTTATGGGTTTTGGGATTTTATCACTGATTTTTTGCTACTCTAATGGAAACTAATAATTAATTTGGAGCAATAAATGGTTAATTTGAGGAATTGAGTTGTGATTTCCATTGATTATTTTGTAAAGATGGCATGTGGTGCTAAATGTGCAAGGGACCTCACAAAGTAGGGTTAATTGCATGTTTTGGTTGGACGGGAGATTAATTATAAGAAAATTAAGATATTTGGCTAAACCCTACAAAAAATTATACGAAATTTGACTACAGATCAGTGAAAATATATGGTTTCTTATTACACAACAAAATTTGTGTGAACAAATATAAAAATATGAGCATGTATACCATGCCCTCTCGGGAGCATAGTTTATTTCTACTTCTTCAGTTAGATGACTTACTTGAGAGGATTTTTTCAATCTGAAATTTTGGAAATCCACATTAGAATTACTAGATGATTATTCTCAAAAAAAAAATTGAAATTTAAGTTTTTCAACACTTAGATTTCACCCTCTAAAATTTGGTTTCTATTCAATCTTGAGACATTATTTTATTCAAGTGCTTAGAGGGTGCATTTAGGAAAAAAATTTATTAAGGCTAATCTATGTCTTAAAGAGGTTATATTCCCAAAATTAGGGTCCTAAAACTAACCCTAGTTGGGGTTTTATCCCGAGGGAGTAAATGGATAGTATACTCTAGAGGGAGTAGCAATCTTTATGCAAAAATACTATGTATATTCCTCCATGTCTATATTTGAAGTGATTGAAATATTGCTGTTTGAAATAAATAGACTATAGTGCAAAAAAATGTCTATTTTTTAAACAAATAGACTATAGCCAAGGTACACACCCCACACCCTGCTCACCCCCCCCCCAAGGCGAAGGTGTTTCTGAGCACCCACCTAGGTGCTTGCCTAGGCGTCCGACTCCGTTTTTTTAATATTGACTATGAGCCATGGATCCCGTTGGTTTGGTTTGAAAAGATAGTTGTGGATCATAGTTTCAAGCTCCAGTGGAGTGTCCTAGGAGTCACTTTTCTTGACCCAATGGTACCAATCCACTTCTAGATGTATTTCTGAGCATTTTCTTAAATTTTTTTAAGAACATCGAAAATATTGTTTTAATCTTTAATTATTGTAGACACCTTTTGGATATGTGCTGTAAACAATTATTATGTGATTTTCAGAATTTTAAAAAAAATTATTTTCTGTTGTAAAAACATAGAAAAGATGAAATTGATATTTTACAATTTAGCAAGGGCCTAGTTTTAAGGGGGATCCACATGGGGGTCCAAGGACCCAACTCCCACATGTGGGTAGGCCATATAAGGGTAGGACATGGGGCCCAAAAGGGCCACTCATCACACATAGTGGGACACCATAATTAAAATTAAAATATTATTTTATTATTATTTGCTTTAGGAGTCCTAATTGTATTCAAGGTCCTATTTGGATTAGGATTCCTATTTAGACTAAGACTCTTACTTACATTAGAATTTGTATTAAAATATTATTTACTTTAAGAGTCCTAATTGTATTAGGAGTTCTATTTGGATTAGGATTCCTACTTGGACTAGTACTCCTACTTAAATTAAAATTCAAATTAAAATAGAAGTCAAATTTATCCTGGTTTAACTAGAAGTGGATATGGATCAAAGATTCAAGGGATAAGGTTCTTAAAATTCTTCTCCAAATCATGATGGCTATTTTTGAGATGAATGGCTCAGATTTGCTCTCCCTCTCACCGCACAGATTACCAGGAATCCTATTGGTCAAATTGAATTCTAAGGCATACATACCCTAGACGTCTTGAAAAACTATAAATAGTGGGGTCACCTCTTATTTCATTCATTGAGTTTTCTTGCCTCTCTCTCTCTCTCTACTCTCCATGCTCGCACCCTCTATAATTTCTCTCTCATTTGTCTTCCTTAGAGGGTGGCACGGCAACCTTAGGACTAAGGAAGGGAGCAAGCCGAGCCTAGGTTGTAGCAGGGCGGTGCTTCGTAGTGACATACCCTAAGAGCTTTCAGGAAAGCCCTAGACCCAGTTCACACTCTCATATCGCAGTTCTTTAAAGGGTATTACCTGAGGAGCTTCCCATTATATAAAATTCAGCAAGGCCAAAGGTTCAAGAAGGGCATCATTGGTAAGGCATATGAGTGTGGGTGTACTAAGTCCTAAGGGGGTGAACCTAACCAAAGTTCAGTAAGTCTTCCCAGCCTAATTTATTCATTATCAAATTAGAAGTTATTAATATATATAGTAAATTCCATTTGTATTAGATTTCAAATCTAAAGGTTTGAATTCAGCCTTTTGATAAAGTTTTATTTTGGCAATAAAAGTAAAAGATCCTAGATTGTAGGATTCTTTTTTCCTATATCTACATTATATTGGGGCAATTGTAAGTAGAAATTCTAGTTATTAATTTTTTTAAATTCAAACCTTGAAATTCTACATAGCCACACCTTTCATTTTTAAAAGATAAGACATCAAATTCTCAAAATTTAGGAATGATGAAAATTAGAGTTTGTTGACAGGCTTAGAGTTTTTAGATACCCATCTTGTATTAATTATTAATAAATTTTAAGTAACAATTTTTCAAATAATAATTAAAAAATTCAAAGCATTCCACAAAATTTTAGGCAATCATTAAACGCTTTGATATTTTGGCAGTCATTATACCACCTGACTTGTTAAAGTGTGATAACAAACTTAGCATGGAACTTGTTAAAGCGTGCCAGGGAATTCATTTCTATGGACAAAACATAAAAATTAAAAATAAAAATATACTTCAAAATGAAGCTTCATTTTTAATGCCTTATGTTCTAAATATCTCTTATAACTATTCCTAAAAATTGGAAGCAGGGTCTCATATTAGTTGAATCATGGTCTCGTGCACCAATGAATTGCAAAATTTGGTGAGATGGAATCTAGATTCGAAAGCCATCGGAGCGAGATTAAAAAATTGTGGAATAGTGATTTCTAACTCCCAGGAATCAAGAATGTGGTGATTCCATCACAAAAACACAGAATCATGATTTCCAATTGGAATCGCTACCTAAGATGAATGATTCTGGTAACTATAATACGAAGTTAGTGAGGAGAGAAGGTAAGAGGAATTTGAAGCCCAACTTGAATTTGCAAAGAGTGCAAGTTTGGAGGATATTTACCATCATTAGACAGCATGGGCTGGTATGGAGGGGTAGAATGCTCGACTGGCAGCACTACTATTGCGGGGGTCTTCGAGGGTAGAGGCACATTGGATATAAAGGGGATGTGCTCCTAGTTTATTTAAGAGTACTACTTTCATGGAGAGGGCTGGAAGGCGAAGATCACAGATTAGACCTCCTGGGCCCACTTAACCCACAAACCTTTCACAACTTTCCCAAGGTCTGATTGAACCTTACCACTCTAAGACTTTGCATAAGCAAATGAACATCAAGATAAAAAACAAAACCATAAGGAAGTGCATTTTTAAGGACATAGTAAGTGGTTTTTTTGTGCTACGATCCCCTTAACACAGCAAATAACGAGTATTACTCATCTGTAATCTCTAATTTTACTAATGCAAGGCCTGGACTCAAGCTCCGCACTTCAAATGAACTAAGTGGGGCCTGCTTAGATGTGCAGGCACCTAAAGCGGACCAACTAATTGATGGGCATAAGAAAATGCGAAAGAGAACAAGGCACTCATGGTTAATGGCTGGAAGCACATTAAGGGAGAACTTTTTTTAACATATCCGCGCATTGCCTATGCTGGACGGTGTTCCACAACAATGTAAATGCTCAAGGAGCAGAGAAAGATGGCAAGTAAAGTGAGTCAGGAGTTTAGTTCAAGCTATAAACTATATTATAAAGATTGCATTTAGAGCATGGAAGATGTTAATGAAGTTGATGAAGCATTTGGTATGGAGCCCTATGCAAGCCATTGCATTGACCTCATGTTAGAAGAAATTGGTAAGCTCAAGAGTGTGAAAGACATTAAAGACAAGGGAAGACGATCACAAAGTTTACATACAGTCACTTCAATTTGATGAGGCAACACACTAATGGGAGGGAGCATATTAGGCAAGGAATCACACGCTTTGCAAACTCATTCTTGTCCATGGAATCCATTTTAAGGACGCACTTAGGGCTCAAGAAGATGGATGCTTCAAACAAAGGGGTGAATGCCTCTATCTCAAGGATCCAGGCTAAGGGAAGTTCAGGGGATAATTAGTGGCAGGACATTTTGAGATAGGAGCAGACAGACTGTGGCAGCCATGGAATATACGGATACGAAACATGCTATGGAGTTACTGTACAAAGCAATTCACCAAGCGAAGCATGCCATCAAAGCTTCACGTTCATTCTCCAACATAGAAGTGGGGAAAGCCAATCGTAGGACACCTCATTGGGTCATCCAATTCCCTCAGAAAGCCACTGGTCTATACATATGAAGTTTTAACCATTTAACTATGGTTTTATCATTGATGATGGCGGTTCTCTTAAAGTTTGTGTTATCTAGGTCTTTTTCAACCTAGGCATTCACCCATTTGTACTAAAACAATCACTTACACCCCAAGGTCATGAAAGGGGTCACATATTGCATAGATAGATTAGAGACAAATGGGAAGAGACAAATTGAAGCTCTGAAGGACTGGGAAGGAAGAAGAAGAAGGTGGGTATCAATAAGTAGGAAGAAGAGAAAAAGATCAGAGAAGACCACAATTTTAAGGGTTGATGGGAGACATACAAGGAGATGTAGGAGGAGATGATGATGACGATGCCATTGGTACAAATAATGATCATAACACAGGGGTGCCTGAGACTGAGCCCAGAGCAGCAGGGTGGGGGGCAAGCACAAGGGTTGGACTAGGATTTAGGTTAAGAGGGGGTAGCCAACTTCTTAATCGATAGGTTTGTTCCTCAACTGATACAGATATCCTCAGGATAACAAGGTTGGGGTTGTGTGTTAGAAAGTAGTACCCAATTTCTCCAACCTACAAACTCGTCCCTCAACCAATTAGGATCTAGTAGGTTGATGACTATCAGGCAATGCTTAGGATGATTTTGAGCCTCCTAACCATTTATATTGGCAATAGAAAGTGTAATTTGATTTATTTAGTTATTTATAATTTGACAGTTAGTTGCTAATATGGAACTCATTATCGTTATGCACTCCATTTTGGACTGTGGAATAAATTTGAGTTAATTAGACAGATAAAAGCCCCCTAATTTATATAAGTATACATAAATTTAATCCAAAATACATACATTAATGGATTTTTCATAAAACAATACATCATATTTAGGAATTTTTCATTTTTTCACTGTTTTGGGCAGGCTCACACTGAATTGGCAGCTAACTCGGAGACCTGCAAGCCGACTCATATCTTTAGATGCCCGAGTCAGCACCGAATTCCTGTATTAAAAACACTAACTCAAGTTGGCTAGAACAATTGCAATTATACTTGTAAAGATTTTAAGAAAATGTGAATATTATTAAAAAGTACCTCTATCAAAAAAAATGTTCTTAAAAAGTATCAATTAACTCAAGTCATATCTCAACAGTCCTGATAGTAAGAGTATGATGGGCATATGCATAGGCTTGGGGATAATGTTCGAAATTGGAACCTAGAAAACATATTACTTGTGCTATGTTTATTGTGAACCTTATTCTACCATAAATTGTTTGCCACATACTAAACTTTAATATTTGTAGAACAAAGGACATGTCACTTATTCTTCTGATGTACTAATATAACCCTAAATATTTATCTTAAAGAAGATTAAGGATAAAAGAACATCAAGATACTTTCTAAATGTTGTTAATCAATCACATTTCCCATATGTAAAGACAACCAATCTTATTCATCAAACTACAATTCACATCACAATTATAAGCAATAGCCATTCACCATGGGAAATCCAATCATCCACATCGGACATCCATTCTCAAGACGGTGGACGTGAACCGTAGTACCAATTAATATTCACTCCCAAACCACCGTACATCTCCACTATCCATCTTGATGAATATGATGGTGGAAACCAAGCTGTGTATTATGTACCATTAAATAGAATTTGCCTATTCACAATTCAGTGATATAAAGATGTCAATTATTACAGAAGAAACTAGCAAAATCAACGCAAATGTATTTTGAATAGCAATATGCTACTTATATTCTTCAATGCAACAGCACAAATAACTCACCATTTTCAGGATCACCTCGATAGCACCCTTCCCTTCACCAAGAGCACCATCAATTTCATCAATTATCTGTGGTGGACATTACTGAGATTCTACTAAATAGGAGAAATGAATAAATAGTTGGTTTTTTTTTTTTTTTTTGATAATGGATAAATAGTTGGTTTTTGAGATAGAACCCACCAGACATTTTGGCTTGGAATCAGCCATGATAGAATTCATTTGTACTACATCAAGTATTTTCCCCTCGATGGTTGAGGCTGATCGATCATCACTTGCATTAACCTGAAAGGACAGGTTTCCTATGAAGTAAGATAAGTACAGAAAGCTATTGAGATTGAAAAATGGGAGAAATGTCAACTTGAAGAAAATGGAATACTAATTTAGTAATAATTATGACAGAACTGTAAACCTCACATTACCAAGCACCAAATATAAACAATAATACCTGTAAATCCCTCATTATTCCTCAATTTAACAGGCATTAATATACTTGTGTTTTGGATGGTAATAGGCATCAATATCAATATAATAGAGTAGGGCAAATTTTGAATACTCTACTTTCAGAGATATGTCAGAGGATCCCATACCTCCACCACACGATAACCACAGTGTCTGGCAGCAACATGGGCAAGTGTAGTCTTCCCAAGACCCGGAGGACCACATAGCAAAAGGACCTACAGAAGCAAGTACATTAGCAAACTGCAAGACCTCGATAAAAAAGTCAAAAGTCATAGCACAACTAATTTATTTTATATTTCCATAACTAACCTTCTCTGGACGATCATTTCCACTGGACCTTTTATTCCAAAATCTAGAAATGCTTTTCACATAGCTATCTCCTGGAATCATGCTACTTGGTTTCTTCAAATCCTGAACCTCTCTTAGGGGGGCCCTATCTTTATTGCTGTATGAACTCTTATTACTGTGACGTTGAGACGGAGAAGAATGTCTTCTCAAAGAAGTCATAATATAATCAGGGGTGGCCCTGATTTGAGATCCAAATACACAAGGATCCCATTGTTTCAACCAACATAGGACCTGAAAGACATAAAACATACAAGAGAAGTAATTACTGATGCAAAGATTGAGCTAGAAAACAGATAATGAAATGGCCACTTTCTTTCCAATGAATTTTGATTAAGTACAGATGCCATGAGGCAGAGATTAATAGTACCTCCCTATTAGTCTGTTCATCACTTAGAAGCTCAGTGAAAGAACTTGGAGCATATTTGTCCACCCAAAGCCGTTCACTAGCCTCTGGTACCAAGCAATGGATCTCTTCATCTGGAACTCGAGTGCTTGCAAGACAAGCCTTTGCAAGGCCAAGCAACAAGTCATCAAAGTCACATATACAAATCAAAGAAGCCAACATATAAAGTATAAAAAAGATTACAAAATGGTTTCATGATGCTGAAGCATTGAATCAATAACTGCTGATGGGTCCAAAGTTAAGGGAACAGAGCATTGGAAAGACAGCTGAGAACTATATATTCTCCAGAGAATCAACAGCAGCATCAAGCATTATATCTTTTTAACATATAGGAAACTGTGCCACCTGAATTAGTTAACCTCTGTGCCGAAAAGAGAGAAACACACCTTTTGAAGTGCCTCTTGTTCCACTTTTTCCATTAAAGACCTGATAGGTTCGGAAAGGAGCCCTGCAAGTGTGCAAACATGTTTTATGAGATGATGTACATATCAGCAATATTTCTTTTCCATGCTTGAGCCATGAGAAGCTTGTCTTGCTATCAATATGTGATGGACTTCTTCATGCACAATTCCTTTTTCTGACAATGTGCCAAGAAAACTACAATTCAAGATCAAGGATGGAATTAATAAATTGAGATTATTTGTTCTTTCCTTTGTAGCTCCATAAATGGCAAGTTTTTCTTCTTTTTTTCTCTATTCCTTAACCAATCTAACCAGAAAAAGAGTCTTGCCACACCTCAAATATTAAACAAGACTACATTCTATAGAAAAGGCAAAAAAAGCCTTGCACACCAAGGACCTAGGATTTCAAGAAAGCCTTGCATATCAATTTCAAAGGATGTGCATTATAGTTTTAGTTTTAGGGGTTCATTTCTAGGGGTTTTAAGTTTTTTAGGGATTCTAGGGTTTTTATTTTTTTATTTACTTCATGAATAATATTCACAAGCATTGTTCGCAAGTACTGTTTATGGGTTCTGTTCACAAGGGCAAAACTGTCATTATGAATTTAAATTTAAGTTAGGATACATGGATCAATGTATTATTTGTTTGGACACCTTTTGTACTTAGAAAATTGAATAATATTATAAAGAGGTGTAGGGGGCCCTAAGAGAAAGCAGTAATATGATTTTCCAGAATTGAGAAAAAAGAACAGCTCAGGCTTTTGCTACCCTAGCTAGGTTGTGAAGAAGAAACCCTAGGTTTCTTTGAGTTGTGCTTGTGTTTGGCATTATTTCTTGCTGATTTTATTGTTTTATCAAAATTTCCTGCATCTTAGAGCTCAGTCTTCAACAACAAGGCCAACGAATTATAGCCAAATCTAGGGTTTACGGACTTTGGCCTAAGTTTTGCCAAATCAACCTAGATTTTGCTGGTTTCAGCAGATTTTTATTGATCATCTGCCTATAATTTGTGATTTTCATAAATCCATGGCAACAAGAAGGGGCTGGTAGGGGGGACGGATTCATAGACCCGCTCTATAATCCCAAAGATAACATAATTGAGAAACTTGAAAGGCAAGTTCAGCAGCTGATGCAACAATTCATGAGCCTGAATAATAGGCAAGACGATGACCTTTCAGCCAAAGTGGATCTCATGTACAAGCCTTTTCACTTTCACGCTCCGTGTGGGGAGTCGAATGATCACTCCAGGGTTTTCGATTTGAAAGATGAAATTCTTAATTTTGACACAGTTTGCATCGAAAGTCAACAACTTGTAGATTAGGATTCACCACCAATCTTCGACACATAATCTGATGAACGATAAGATCGTTTTGAGAATCTAATCTATGATGTGGATCAAGATGATGATGAAGAGATTTTGGAAGAGGGTGAAGAATATGGAGAAAAGGCACCAGGAGGACTAATCCAAATCATGGCCTTTGAAGATCTCATTCATATTAAAGAGGTAGAACATTCAAGAAATTTAGGGTATTAGAATCAAAGTCACACAAATGAAATGTGGCCAACTCATAAAACCGCAAACTGTGGCCCTAATTTCAGGAATTAATGAAGTATAGAACGATTACACTTCTAAAGACCAGAAATTGAGTTTGAAGTTTCCTACATGATTTTCAAGGGGAGTTTAAAGATAGCTGTATTTGATAAAGTTGTATTGATTCCTCAATATACAGATTTGGATTCATTCCTTGAGGAATTCTGTTTACCACGAATAATATTTGAGCCAACAAAAAAAAAGTTGAAGAAGGTTGTTTTGATGCTAAATTTATCTTAGCACACTTCAAAATTTGAGGACGAGTTTTCTCCAACCAGGGGAGAATGATGGAGGGCAAAATTATTCTTATTTTTAGATTGTATTCAATTTCAAAGGATGTATATTATAGTTTTAATTTTAGGGCTTATTTCTAGGGTTTTTTAGTTTTTTAGGGATTCTAGGGTTTTTATATTTTTTTTATTTACTTCATGGGTGCTATTCATAAGTACTATTCACAAGTATTGTTTACAAGTACTATTTACAAGGTAAAATTGTCATTATGAATTTTAAGTTAAAGATAAGACAACATTATCAAAAAAATAAAAGTTCAAGATAAGATATATGTATCGATTTATTACTTGTTTGGACACTTTTTGTATTTAGAATATTAAATAATTTTATAAAGAGTTGCGTGGTTGCTTAGGAGAACGCAATTACGTAATTTTCCAAAATTGAGAAGAAAAAAAAAAAGCTTAGGCTTTTCCAACCCTAGCTTGGGTTTGGAGAAGAAACCCTAGGTTTCTTTAAATTTTGTTTCTGTTTGGCTTTGTTTCTTATTGATTTTAATGTTTTCTCAAATTTTCCTGCATCAATTGAGGACTTGGATTTGAAGTTTTTGAAAGACCATTAGAATTAAGATATACCATGCAGATAGACTAACTGTAGATAGATATATATAAATAACGGTATATCTACCAAAAGCATGGCACTGGCTCATAGATCATGTTATATTATTGAATAACAAATCTTCAAAGTTAATTTATTTCTAGATAATTTGTGTGGTTAGCAGGAGTTCCTGATGTTTAAATAGACAGAGATCTTTCCATGGCCCTGTTTTTCAAAGACATATAAGAACAAGCTCATGGGAACCTTTTGCAACAGGAGAGACAGCACAGATAAATGTTATCCTACATACCAGGCAGGCAGGCAACCAATTTTCGGACCAGTAAAATGAAGAAATATTTCTTACAACTAAGGAACCCATATGTCATAAATCTTAACTTCTTAAGCAAAAGAAATCCAAGACACCAAAGAGAATATTCAAAATCCCATCCCTCCTCACAATATTCAAAGCATAAACATCAGTTCTAAGATAACAAGAATCTGACGAGACAAAAAAATTCACGTCGTATATAGGACAGAGACAATAAATATATGGATTGAGAATCAATCTCTATCTATATATAATTTACATGAGAAAAAATATAGGTTTTTTAACTAAATGTTCAATATTTTTATCAAGCAAAAGAGAAAAAGCAGCAAAGAGGGGGAACTCTACCAGTTGGCCTTCCGAAACTAGGGATACTTAAAACCTATTAGCAAAGAGGAGGAACACTACCAGATGATGCCCTTTCAACACTAGGGTTTCTGAAACCCAGCACCTCCCCTTTGCTCAATCTCGCATAAACCCTGACTCCTGAAGTTCCAGTTATGGGAACAAAATCCCCTTCAATTTCTGAAGCAAATCGAGAAGGCCAATTTTCATCCCAAACTGACCCATCATAAAAAGATGAATCGTCTGCCCCCTCTTTAGGATACCTAAGCCAATCTTCATCTTCGTGGCATTCCTCAGCAAGATTGGGTAATTTATTCAATTCCTCAGAAAATGTTTCCTTTTCTGCTGCCTTTGTTGGGGATAGTTTCCTTTTTTCCGGAACATTTGTTGCTTCATACCCATTGGATCGCATCCTCTTCTTCTGGTTTTGCAAAGGGAGAGGCAAATTGTCCAGCATTTCTAAGTACATTCACAAGAGAGAATTTTAGAGAGAAAATAGAAGAGTGAGAATAAAAGGGAACAATATTGTTCCAATTCAAGATGAATGTGTACCAATTTCAGGTTCTTCAAAATCCTCATAATGGTGAGAAGCACGGTGTTCCAACCACTCAAGCTTATCAGAAAGAGGCATAGCCATGTCCATTTCCTTTCCAGCATTTCCTTCTGGTGATTTTTGCTTATTTTCAGGAACATTGCCAATTAAAAGTACGCTTTTCTTCAGGGCTGGGGGTGAGAGAATGGATTCTGCTAACTCTGGCAAAACCGTTGTTGGAAAGAGAGTAATGAGAATCGAAGGGTTGAGAAAATAAATATTTGGAAAAAGAAAGTGAGATATGAAGTGTGTTTACCAGAGGGAGGTTCGTCTGGTTCTGGTTCTTCGTATTCTTCTTCGTATTGGTGAGAGGCGCAGTGCTCAAGCCATTCGAGCTCATCTTGAAGGGGCATATCCATGTCCATCTCCTCATTCATTTCTGCAACTGAGAGAGGAATGGCAAAACTGAGAAACCTGCAGTAGAGATAGAGGAGAAAACCTAGAGAGAAAGAAATGGCGCCCTTCAATTATGAGAAACCTAGAGTGAGATAGATGGTGTGATAGAGAGAGAGGGGGACAGAGTTGGCGCCATAAAATGGTGGGTCTTTTATCAGGTCGTCTTGGCGGGAAAGCTTTGCATCGAGAAAATGACTAATATTACCCTCAGACTTTGCGCAAAGTCAGATCTCGGTTTTCATAAAGGAAAATTATTTCATGCGGCGGGGATCGCATTTCTACATTTGCAGTCCTCGAGATACAAAGCATGGTACAAATAAGTGATCCATTTAAAAACACTTCAAATGTTTTCTTATTAAAATTATTATTTTTAATTTTCAAAATTTATTTATTTATTCATATTCATGACCTCCATGTTAAAGATTACATGTCTACCCTATCATTTAGTTGAAGGCCTCCCCTACTATCATGAATAAAAAAATGGATAAGGATCCCCTTGCCTAATACCCCTAGTTGCACTAAAATAGACCTTAGTTTTTCAATTGAAAATAAACTAACAAATAGGGCTGGCAATAAGCTGGTTGGCCCTAGTCCTAAAAAACTAGGGCATGGCCCATAAAATGTGGCCCTAGGATCCTATCAAGGCCGCCCTACCATGGCCAAAGGGCATAGCCCAACGAGGCTTGGGCTAGGTCTACAAAAGGGCCAGCCCATGGGCCCAACCTAGTCCTTCCTTTCATATGTTTTGTTGTATACTTTTATTATATTTGGTCGTTCCTGGGTTTGGACTAAGGCCCCTTCAACCATGTCAAGGCCTGGTCGGGCTTGGACTAGCCCTGTATGGAATAGGGCACAAGCAGGCCCAATGATGGCCAAATCCAAGCTCGACCCGTTGCCATCCCTACCAAGATATGGGTCGATAATATGCGCCCATTCATTCAAACTCTCCATCTAGCATTGAAACCCATTGGGTTGATAATCGTTGAAAACGATTCCCAATCTACACAATCATAGGCTTTTTTGAAATCTATTTTGCAAATAATATTTGAATCTCTTTTTCTTTGTTTTGAATAAATATATTATTGCGCAAGCAGGATACTAGCAGTTATTGGTCTTCCCTCAAGCAAAACAGATTGGTGGTATGTTATTATAGTTCAAAATTGCTTTTAGAGAGAGAAAGTATTCTTAAAATTGTAGAGAGAGAAAGTATTATTAAACTTTTAGAGATAAACTATTCTAAATTTTAAAAAAAGGTACAAACAATATCATAAGATGGACTATCTATGCAACTTACCCCACCCCAATATTTTCTCTCACTTTTTTCCCCCAAACAACTTTTTCCTCGCAAAGAACCCTCCCAACCCAAAAATAGCATGAAATAAGACTAAACTACCCTTGTTTGTTTTCACATGGCCTTATCTCTCATGTTTTCACACGCGCTCCGGCATTACAAACACGTGCTCCCGCATTCTGAATGTGTGCTCCAGCAATGTAGGTCTGAGCCGCAGTGCTCAAACATTATGAGAACTCGCTCCGGTAGTACAAATATGCGCTCCAGCATTTTGCTTCGGCAATGAAGTATCTAAAGCCACAACGCTCTAGCAATGGAGGAGCGCTCGCCGACAGTATAAACAAGTGCTCCGGCATTCTGAATGTGCGCTCCGGTAATGCAGGTCTGAGCCACAACGCTCCGACATCATGAGAACGTGCTCTGGCAGTACGCTACTTGGGACCCACAAATTGATTTGGTTTGTACGGGAAGGGCATTTCTGTCTAAAAACTAGCAACTTTTTACCTTAGGTGGTTTTTGCAAGGAAATATTGTTTTGCAAAAAAAAATGAGAGAAAAGATTGGGGTGGGGTAAATTACATAGAAAGTCCACGATGTTTTTTTTGTAATTTTCCCTAAATTTTAGGGATGCGGTTGTATACAGCATAGGCTCTAAACAATCACATTAGAGCCCACCTTCAAATAGTATCAAGAAATATTGTTTCAAAACGAGAAATCTTTGTGATGGCCTTAAAATATTTTTTCACCTATATTTATAAAGTTGAAAGCTTCAAATATAGTGTAGATCGACAGATCTATGAAAACTTGAAAGTCTTGAAAATTGACGATCCAAAAATGTGTTACAAAATACATTTTTTTTACAACTGGAAATCTATTTTTTTCTCATGTTCATGCATCTTGATGTTGAGATGATCAATTTGAAGATATTTGAGCATCAAAACAACATCTTCTAGTGAAATTTTTGAGGTAGGCTCCAATTTGATTGTTTAGAGCCTCGGCTCTATATAAACTTTTCCCAATTTTTATAAAGAGAAACCACAAAAAAAAAAAAAAAAAAAAAAAAAAAAAAAAAAAAATTAGAGAGAAATGTCTTGTTTTTTAGAGAGAGAAAAAATCTCAAAATTTGATTTTTAGAGAAAATTATCTCGAATTTTGAATTTAGAGAGAAAAAATATATTAAAATTCTAGAGATACAAATTCTATCAAATTTTAGAGAAAGAAACTATCTAAACAAATTTAGAGATAGAAACTATATCAAAATTTGTGGAGAGAGAAACTATTGCAAATTTATGTTTCAGAGAGAGAAACTTAAAATTTCAAAGAAATAAGCTACATATCAAATGTTAGATAGAGAAAGTACATGAAATTTTTAAAGAGAGGAACTATCTCAAAAAATTTAGATAGAGAAATACTCAAAATTTAAATTTTAGATAGAGAAAATATCTCAAATTTTAAACTTTAGAGAGATAAAGTATATCAAATTTTAGGGAGACACTACCAAATTTTAAAGAGATAAATTATTTCAAACTTGAAGTTTTAGAGAGAGAAACCATCTTAAAATTTAAGAGAGTAACTATATCAAATTTTAGAGAGTAAAAGTACATAATTTTTTTTAGAAAAATAAACTATCACAAAATTTTTAGAGAAAAATTATCTCAATTTTTCTGCTTTTAGAAATAGAAAGTATCTTAAAATTTGAGGAAAAAACTATATTATAATTTAGAAAGAGAAACTATTTAAAAATGTTTAAAGAGAGAAACTATGTCCAAATTATTGAAGAGGGGAACCATCTCAAGTTTCAAGTTTTAGAGAGAGAGTATCTTAAAATTTTAGAAAAAGAAACTATATTAAATTTTAGAGAGAATAAAGTACCTAAAAATCTGGAAGGAGAAATTATCTAAAAATTTTTAGATAGACAATTTCAAATTTTAAATTTTGGATAGAAAGCATATTGAATTTTAGAGAGAGAAACCATATCAAATTTTAGAAAAAGAAGCTATCTCAAAAAAAATTTAGACACACTATCCCAAATTTCGAGTCTTAGAGAGAGAAATTATATAAAAAATTTAGATAGATAAATTGTATCAAGTTTTGTTATCAAACAATGGACATGGAAGTGATTGCAAGAAATCAAAGAATTTTATATAGTTTATCCAAACAAAAGATTTTAGAAATCCATGCCAAAAATCGATATTGAAAATCCATAGATTTCTTTGGATTTCAAATACTTAAGATTCTTAATTTCCTCCTATACAACCGGGCCCTAAAGAGGTTCCAAATATCTTCCTCCATCCCTTCCCATCATTTATGAAATAAAAAAAAGTCCATTGGGAATCGATCTAGGCTTAGGGCTCTGCGTGGTGGTAACATGAAATTGCTTCCTTGATTTGTTCTTTTTCAAATGATTTCTCTAAGCTTCTTGATTCGGATCAAATGAATGGAGAATGTTGGTCTTCTCAATGCTTTTTTGGAATCGTGTACAATAACGTCAATGTTTTTTGTTTTCTCCCCTGCATTGTGCCATCGTTTTCTTTACAATCTTGTAGCAAAGCATTGAAGTTAGTTGTCTCCATCATTTGCCGCATTGAGAGACCCTGATTTTGATGTTCAGCCATGTGCACCTATTGTAATCGTCTCCAAGTAATGTCAACTTTATTTGTAATATTCCCCAATGTTTTTAATCAACCCTATACTAATTGCAACTTTCTTGTGACCACACGCTAAGGGTCCGTTTCGATACAAGAAAATTAGGAATCTTAGATATTTGAAATCCAAAAAAATCTATATATTTTCAATATCAAGGATTTTTGTTATGGATTTATCAAATCTCTTAGTTTGGATAAACTATACAAAATTAATGGATTCCTTTCAAGCACTTCCATGTCCATTGTTCGGTAACAAAACTTTATACAATTTCTCTTTCTAAAATTTGTATATACTCTTTATCTAAAACTCAAAATTTGAGACAGTGTCGCTATAGAAAATTTGAGATAGTTTCTCTCTCTAAAATTTTGAAATAGTTTATCTCTTTAAAATTTGATACAGTATCTCTCTAAAATTTGATATACTTTCTCTCTCTAAAGTTTAAAATATCAGATATTTTCTCTCTCTAAAACTTAATTTTTGAGATAGTTTCTCTCTAATTTTTTTTTAAATAGTTTCTCTCTAAAAATTTCATGTACTTTCTCTATCTAAAATTTGATACAGTTTATCTCTTCAAAATTTTAAAATAATTTATCTTTATAAAACATAAATTTTACGATAGTTTCTCTCTCCAAAAATTTTAGAGATAGAAACCAAAATTTTTGAGGTAGTTTCTATATCTAAAATTTTTTAAGTAGTTTATCTATCTAAAAATTGGTATAATTTTTATTTTTAAAAGTTTAATATATTTTCTCTCTCTAAAATTCCAAATTCAAGATTGTTTCTCTAAAACTCAAAATTTGAGATAGTTTCTCTCTCTAAAAACGAGACATTTCCCTCTCTATTTTTTTTTTGGCAGTTTCCCTTTCTATAATTTATAATAATTTATCTCTAAAAGTTTAAAAATACTTTCTCTCTCTACAATTTTAAGAATACTTTCTCCCTTTAAAACTTAAGATTTGATATACTTTCTCTCTTTAAAAATTAAAATATGAGATTATTTCTCTCTCTAATAGTTTATCTCTCTAAAAAATTGAGATAGTTTCTCTCTCTAAAAATTTGCATGTACTTTCTCTTTCTAAAATATGATAGTTTATATCTAAAACTTAAAATTTGAAATAGTTTCTCTCTCTAAAATTTTGAGATAGTTTATCTCTCTAAAAAAAA